>NC_134456.1:54163458-54492208 GCF_047948215.1 Lycorma delicatula
TTGAGTTATGCGAGATACATACTTACACATGTACGTACGTACGTACAGACGTCACGCAGAAACTAGTTAAATAGATTCAGGAATGTTCAAAATGGGTATTTCCGTTGAAATCTGAAAACGGACATTTTTCGTGATCACAATAATTCCTTTACTTCGTACAAGGAAGTAAAAATATGAAAAAAAAATCAGAAATTATCAGTGAAATAAAATTTTATGTACTTTTCATTTTAATTGAAAAATGTTTACAATCATTAGTTAATAATTATTAATAAATCAATATATTTAAATTAGAAAAAAAGTAGAGTAAAAAAAAAAATATGTATATGAAGTCGGTACGAGCCGATGTGTGCATGATTAGAATCTGACACGTTGTCACTTACATCACATATCTACTTGAGCGACGTGAAACAAAAGTAATATATATAAACTAATATAAAATGCTAAGGAAATTTGCAGGGCCATTTTTCTTGAGTATAATTGAATATTGCGTGTTAGTATTTTGTGATGAAGACACGTAAACAGTGTACTATTCACACACGCAATATGGTTCAAATCGGTGTCCCGAAGCCCGTGTCTTCCCCTTGTTAGCTACAGTAATATGAATCTTAGGTGCCTTATACTGATTTAACATTTCATAGAAAAAGGTCACTATAGGTATTTTCTTTCAAAATTAGTAATAATTTGCTTACAAAAACAATTTTTTTTTTTAACATTAGCATTTATAATCTTAGTATATTAGAATAATTTAAACTTACATTAATTTAGACTTACATTTATTTAAACAGTAATAAAGGGACTTTTCAAGTGATTGTTGAACTAACAATTTTATAAATAATTGATGTTAATAAAAATTAATATTTTAGTAATTGTGTAACTGCCCACTTTATTAAAGAATTGGAGGATCGTATCTTACTTTCAAATGAAATAAGTTTAAATGAAGTACAGCAAAAAATGTGTATTTGTAATTTAATAGGCGTACAAGGCATTCATGTGGTGTCTACAATAGATTTTTTAATATTTATATGCCTTGTTAATCTTGCAGTGTATAACGAAAATATTATTAGAACATTAATGAAGGAGGTTAGAAGTTACGCAGTAATCGTTATTTTTATAAGTATTCATTTTCGTCTTATTAGAGATATTTTTTACGTTTCCCAAACACACACACACACACACACACACACAGAAATATGTATATATAACCCGTATTTATTCTTACAATTTCTGTTCCCTAAAGTAAGCAGCTGCAATAGATAAAAAAAAAATAGAATGTTATCATTATTTATTAACTAAACAAATGGTCACGCTCAAAAAATTACAACTTTTAACAATATTTATCTCTTAATATAAGCATCACCTACTAAAAATCGGTTTAGTTACTAATAAAAAATCTACTGTGGTGTTTTCATTGTTAAAAAATTTGTTACTATATCCATCTTCTGAATTTAAAAATCCGATCCCGCTTTTTCAAACTTATCCACATCCAGCGCCATCAGAGCAAACTAGTTTGATATACTGCACCTCTTAAAACTCGTAATGATTAACTTTTTAAATGCTATCTCATCAAGGGACAAATTAAATTGAGATTGAATATTTAATTCATCATTGTTACTTTTCATTTTTTTTTTATACCCTGGGACCTTCCGAATTCTTTTAGATACTTTTTTTTTAATACTCATATCCAGTGGTAGCACAGAGTGTTCTAAAAGTGACACAACGTTATTGAAGAAACCCACCGGGTTGATCTAGTGGTAAACGCGACTTCATAAATCAGCTGATTTCGAACTAGAAAGTTCCAACGATCAAATCCTAGTAAAGGCAGTTACTTTTATTATAATGAATTGAATACCAGATTGTAAATACTGGTGTTCTTTGGTGGTTGGGTTTCAATTAACCTCCCATCTCAGGAATGGTCGAATTGAGACTGTGCAAGACTACACTTCATTTACATTCATACATATCATTCTCCTTCATCTCTGAAGTAATACCTGACGGTGATTCCCGGAGGCTAAACAGGAAAAAAACCTTATGGAAGAATGTTTCATTCTTTTATTGGTTATTTAGTTGAAGAAAAATAGGTTACACAATGGATCAGAGAATATTCATTGTCTTCCAACACCTCAGATTTGCCAGTTATGCCCAGACCGAGAATGTCTTCACAGAAAAATGTGGTGTAGATGCACCAAACAAGTACTCCATCAAGCGGTTGTACGACAAGTTCCAAGAGACAGGGAAGGTGGCAGATGCAGCCAAAAGTGGTGGACTGAAAGTGTTAACACCAGAAAAGTTGATCGACATGAAAGCTACATATTCTGTTAGTCTCAAGAAGTCTGTGCAGCACCTATCTGATCAATCGGGTCTCTCCGTTGGTAGGGACCATTTGGCATGACGAGAGTATTTAAAGATTCATCCGTACAGAATTCGTGTTTTTCGTGAATTCACTCGATGTGAATCGCATAACGGAGGCCACTTTCAACAATTATTGTAACTTACTCATTTTCTCATAAAGTTTTGTCACTTTTTGAACACTTTTTAGTAGTATACATTACTACTTCCGACGTGAAATCCGAGTCAGTTTTACTTTATTCAAGAATCGTTTTTCTTTTTCTTTATCTGCTCACGGAAATGATAAAAAAATCAATAAACTGTTTTCCTTTAAAAATTCTACCCAGTTGCCGCATCCGATATACTTTCACAGATTTTTAATTATGCCGAAGTCTCTAACCCTTTCTTGCTTGTCTAGCCATCAAAGTTTTTACATCAACTTTTAGGATCGTGAGTTTTCCACTTGAAAATTACATAATTTTACATAATTACATGAAATTACATAATAAATTTTACATGAAATTACATAATTACATAATTTTATCCATTGTCAAACAAAGCATAATTTTGCAACTTTGTTTTGCACTTCTGTTGTAAAAACAACTAATATCTCTCTTGTTTTTGTAATTAATAGTTTTAATATGGATCATTTAAAACAAAATAGGAGTGTAATAAGCATTAGTTAATTGTGAACGTTGCTAATTTCCTGATTATCTTTTCAGATACATCGACGGAATATCATTAATTTATCACTTAATTTATCGCGTTTAAAGGTTTTTAGATTAATGTTGTTTTAATATTAAAATTGTTGTCTTCGAAAAACTGTCAACTAGATTGAAAAGTTTCTATATAATGTCCATTTATTTTTAAACCTCTTTCTCTCTATTTTTTAATTGTTTGGTGACCAAACAAGGAAACTTAGGAAACTGTTCCTTTCTTTTTTTCTTCTGAAAGCACGTGAGTTTTTCATTTTTTCCTTCATCTTATAACATTTTTTCTAGAGATACAGGAAGTTCTTGCTGTTTTCTCAATTTTGAAAGTTTTCAAAGACAAATTTTTAAAAGAATTAATTATAAGCAAGTATAGATTCAGAACCGATTTGTAATAAAAAGAGGCTGCTACTCCAAGAATCACTTAAAAGTTATTTGCAGTTTATTAATTTCTACTGATCGACATTACAATGTTGTATTTTTAATAAAATTGAATCACTCATTCACATTATACCAACAAATGGATAAACCAAAATCCTATATATTACAATAACCATTCCTGTGTGTTAAGATAAAAACTCCTAATCCGTTCAATTTGTTTACATATTCTGTCATTTTATTAATATAGATGGATACGTTTTTTTTAATTCCTTAATTTTAAAACTAAAATCTGTGTGTCTATGTATATTAGAAATTCTTACTATATTAAGTCTCAAGTTTCACAGTTGATGCTCTTTATTTTCAATTTTATTCTTTAATTTTTATTCAAAAAATTCTTAATTGTATAATCAATTCATCTTTTTTATGAATTCAATTATAAATTTCTATGCCGCGCGCGCATTTGTTTGGTATCATAAGTTTGCCTGAACGCAAAAAATAGTACACCAACAATATTATTAAAGAACATCTTATTCGTTTTACACTATTTACTGTGTTTCTTCAAGATTATTTTCCATTACGTGTAGTGTATATAAAATAACATTTTATCTTTTTATTCTATTTAGAAATATATTATTTACGTGTGACTGAATATAAAGCAAATTAGAAGATCTTTTTCTTCAGAGTATTGATGTAGCTTAATTTTTAAACTTTAAAATGACGCAGTTTTCTTAGCGACAGAGAATCTAATATCGTAGGATAGAACTTGATATACCGAAAAAATATATTGTATCTTTTAAATTGATGTTAAAATAAAATGTAATAAAGCTTTCTTATACGTGAACACTTCAATGGTAATAAGAAATACTCTTCAGTTATAAGGTAACAAATATTTTAAAAGATCCCAACTTAAAAGTTACTGAGGCTAATCTAAGATTATCTTTTTTCCTCCTGTTTCCTAATTACCTGTGTCCTCAGAAACGCTAAAGATAAAATGAAAGCCGTCGAAAGAGCGGGTATTTATAAATTGATTTCCGAAGACAGTATTTGTAATGTAGGATAGGTAGAGTAAATTTAAGGAAAGTTGAAACTAGAATAAAGGACCATTTGGTTTATTATAAATGTAAAGGTCCTTAGAAATCGGTTAGAGACAAGATTTATTGGAAACCGGTCACAAGATTATTTTTCTTAATAAACTGTTTTTTTCTAATTTAGAAACAAGGATGTAAACAGAAATAAGATGCCCGGGAAACATATTGTACTTTTTCAATAGCGATGCAGAAAGTTCATTGGTGAACAACGATGGGAAATGTATCTGATAATTTTTATGAATTTAAAAAAATTACTTAAAATATTTCTACGAAAGTTTTCAATTGTTATATATTGAACAGTCATTCCCTTCCTTAAATTTTGCTATGGGTGGGGATACCTCTTTATTTATGTCGTGATACAAAGTTTATCTATCCACAAAACATAAGACTCGTGAATTAAGTTGAGATGGGCAATCGGATTTGTAGGTGCAATGGTTAAAATATTTTTAAATTAAATTTACGTGTTCTATCGGATTTGTTTGAAACAACAGTTAGTTAAAAATGTTGTCCTTATTTTTTAAATTCTGCAAAAAACACTAGTTTTATAGTGCGTCTTAAGTATTGTACATTTTTAATTATTAATTCTTTATTAATTTATATGTTTTAATTTTTGTGGATTGTATACTTATTTTGATTTTTTATTCATTTGTACTGATTGTTTAACAATCGAAATGACTGTCTTGGTTTAGACTACAAGGAAAATTATTGATGAAAATAGTTTTTAGGTATATTTCATAAGAAAGCAACCTGTTGTAATGGGTACCATGATTCGACTTCCAGAAAATTTCGGCATATCTACGCGTTTCACATTCCCCAGCCCAAAACCATCGTCAGCTCAAAAGTTCATATATACATATATGTATATGTATATATATATATATTTATTTCACTTTCTTGTGGACACGATAACTGCCGTAATTTTGCGTTAATCACTTTGAAATTGTTCCCAAAAAGTAACTCATCCCAAAATATCGATCGAATATGTTAATGGCCAAAATCGGACCGTGGGGGTGAAAATGGGGGGGGGGGGATTTTCGAAAAAACCAAATATTGGTGTAGCTTTCTTATTAAGTAAAATATCGAATTCATTTAAAGTTCCTACTATTATTTGGATAAGGACCTAAAACTTATCTAAGTACATTTTTTTTACATCACCAACCATTGATGCCCAGGGGGTTGAAAAAATGGGGTTTCGAAAATAAAAAATCATACCTCTCTTAAGTATAACTTAATATGGCTTTTAATTTTTGTCCCCCATCTTGGACCCGCCATATTGAATCAAACTTAAATTTTTTAAATTGGAAAGTGGACGTATGACATATGATTTCGATTTAAAATATTACAAGAAAAACAATGTTGAAACCCGTTTTTCTGTTAATGCATTCGTTATCGAGTTGCAATATTCAAAATTTCAATGTCGGAATAATCGTGTTAACAATCAAACGAGGTAAAACGCGCTGCATGAACAATATTATTGTATTTTACATTCATAATGCACACAGTAACGAACTTTAAACAGTGCTATAATATTGATAATAATAAACTTATAATTAACAACACAGCATCAAATTAAACGGCTATGTCAACTGATATTATTTTCTACATAAAAATTAACTTCCTTTGTTAATATCAGCTGATATATGTTACTTATCGTAAATGAAACAAATCAAATGGAAATATTGTCTTCAAAAATGTTATAAATATATTTGTAAGAAATTGTAACAAATACATTTGTAACAATACATTTAATTACAAATTAGTTGAGTAAATCAGCTGTTGAATTTACAATGCAGTTTGGATTACGTTGAAACAATGCAACTTATTAACTCCTCATTTTACCTTTTTACTTCGACATACTTGTAAATAATAAAATTTGATAGTGCTAGTAAAAATTAAGTTGTAAGCCTAGTGGATCAACTTCTTTTATTTTTTATTTTTTTGTAAAAGTTTTATTATTAGTTTCCTCATTCATTTATTTAGTTTTATTAAATATAAATCTTCAAATAACAATCCCTTCTTAAAATGAAACTGAAAGAATAACTCTGTTGATGATGTACAAGTATGGTGACAGAGTTCGGCCTTTACAAGAGGTATGTGATTTATTTAATAATAGATTTCCACACTATAGAACCCCATTTTTTTACTTCCTTCAAATACCTCTCAGGTATGCAGTATAAAGCTGTTTCCATACTTAAATATCATAATTAATTTATCAAGAAACTACATAAACCTTTCTTTATTATAGACTTAAAAAAAAATATTTGGGTTTGGATAGTGAAAAGCAATTCCAAACGATCGAGTTTATCTGCAGTATTTTGGTAATGATAAAAATAAATTAAATAATTTATTGATTCGTGTTCCAGACTAGTATGCTGTTAATTTATTACTACTACTATCGCTTGTTTATTCCGCATACTTATCAAATATTTATTTTTTTATGAATTCGTTTTACCCTCTTTATTACTTTGGGCCAATTCGTAAGAACCCTACTTTTATTTAACTAACCTATAGTTAATAATTTCTTGTTTTATTAATTTTTTTTCATATTGTTCACAATTTTATGAGGCAATTCATTAACTGCCGCATCCAATAGCCGATATATAATCAGATCAGAATCATAGAAATTCTATTAGAATTGAATAAAAAGTAAAAAATATTTTTCATTAAAAATATTTTTGGTCTTATATTCATTTTTGTAATTTTTCTTTGTCTAAATGTTTCTTTTTTATTGTGGATCCGTTTATCAGGACTACATTTCAAGAAATAATTATAAATTACGTTGTTCGACGTGTGTATTGCTCTAATTGTTTGATTTTGATTATTGAAAATTTTCCTGATTTCTAAGGCTTGAGATCTCTGAAAGTTAGTAAAATAAGAGATTGTTCAAAAATCTCTGGAACCAATAGCAATGGTAACCGAGTGAATATTATTTCAGGAGTTTGGAGGGAGATAGGTTGTTCATGTATGGTTTAAGTCCTGTTATTGTTTCTTCTTTAACAATAGCAGTTTAGTGGGTGTGTTTCTTTTAGATGTATTTACGATCGCCACTGCTTATAATCTCCATCATAGCGGGTAAGTATTAAAGTTTTCTGCGCATGGCAACATTTTTTTTTTCAAACATAAAAAAAAAGTTAAATAGCTTATTAAAAATGTATGAAAATTTTTTCGTAATGCACAAACGAAGATCATGTAAGTATATATAAAGATGTCTGATGACAATGAAAAAATTGAGATTTTCTAAGTGACAGAAGCAAATATAATGAGGAAGTGGCAATGCAAGTTAGAATATCTAGGTAAGTTACCGTAGTATTAGTCTCGATGATCTGAAAATGCTAAAAAATCATATTTCTCAACATATTGTTCCAACTGTTATCAGGTCATAGAAACGCAAATTATTCTAATAGGATACCTTATCCCTGTATTTGATAGAGGTACAACATTTTTAAAAATATGCTCCTTGTAGACTCTCATGGTGGTTAATGGTAGATCGATACACAGAATATCAATCGTCGAAATGTAAATCGATGTCTCCTCCTTGAATACAGAAACCTAGGAGGATGTCTCTTCTTTGAATACAAAGAAAAAGTTCTATTAGAATATTTTTAAAGAGTATTTTCTTCTATAAATTTACTCTAGAAAGTAGGTCATCGTTTTTCTTTGAGAAATGTCAGCAATATTAGTTCTTCCTGTTCCTTTCATGATCTTTAACTGTAGACAATTTCTTTGTATATCATTTTTTCTCGCTTCCTTATCATCATCATTATCAAGTTACCCTCCTTTCTTTCTCCTCATTATGTTCATTTAATTACATTTCACCGTTATTTTTTATAACCGTATATTAATTCTCCCGAGTGCTTCTCGTCTTTCTTTTTTTATATTGTCGATCTTTCTGATTTACACAAACATACGGATGACTTAAATCAGTTAATGACGGTTTCACCAATAAGATTAGCTGACAATTGCCGTATATATGCAGTGATACATTAATATCATATTATCGTGACATATCAGCATAGAACAGTCACTTTTTATAGACTTTTCCTTACTTTAATTTACAACGTAAGTACATTAGGTTAATGCATATACTTGTAATGTTTTCTGGTGATGTTCCAATACGCATCCTAGGTTACTAGCTACATGTAACGATAATTCATATTTCTCTAAATTGTAAATACCAAATTAGAGAAAATTATATTTGTTATACAGAATTAACGGAATGCGAAGAAGACGTCAAGATAACCCAACCTTAATTTTTTTAAAGCTGATATACTGATGTCTGAAATTCTGTTTATTCGTTCATAATTATTTTCTTGAAATCAGGAAGAGAGCTGTTTCCACTTTTCTCTTGATTACTTTCTGATTGTGTATATTTGAAAAATTTTTTAAAATTTTAAATACAAAATAAAAGATACCCAAAAGTAATGGCCTACATTTAGAAAACCAGTGGTGAAATATTGAACGTAGGCTCAATCGACAGGAAATATCTTCAAGATTTATTTTGTATCCACTCAAGGTCAGCGAAGTACGCATACTCAGGCAAGCCACTGACTGCAATACAATTGCAGTCAGTCATAGTGTGGAGCCCACAACAAAGGGTTCAGCGCGTGCTTTGGTTGGTGGAGTTTCTATCAGTTACACGTGCAACGGCGTGTACGAACCGAGTGGAATATTGATCCTCCTACATCCAAGTCTATTCGTCAGTGGAATATGACTTTGAGAGACCGGAAGCTTGTTTTCACAATCTAGAAATCATTTAAAAATTCCACTTAGCGACGAGACTGTAGATCAAGTACGCAGTGCATTCACTGCCAGTCCTGGAAATTCAGTTATGCGGGTTAGTTACCAACTGCAAATTCCTCGTTCAACTGTCCACGACATGGCTTTTAAGCGGCTTCGCTTGCGAGTCTATAAGTTATAACTCCTTCATCACATTAAAGCAAATGATCGCCGCCTACGATCAGTTTGCTGCACAGGTAATGCACTCGGTCGAAAACAGTTCTAATTATCTTGAACCGTTGTTATTTACCACGTGGTGATGGGAAAGTTAGTAGCCACAACGGTCGAATTTGGAGTACTGAAAACCCCCCGTAGAGTAATCAAAAATGAAACGGACACTCCGAAAGTCAATATATGGTTAGGACTGCACAAAAATTGCGTGATTGATATGGTTCTTTTCCATGGAGCCCACTGTGACAAGATACACGTACCTCAACATGCTTGAGAACTTTGCTGTTCCTCAGATACTGCAGGTTTCACCTTCCAACAAGATGGTGCTCTACCATTCTTTCATAGAGATTTTACCACGTTCTTGAACGACCCTTTTTCCGGATGTTCGATCGGATGAGGAGATTCAACTGCATGGCCACCTTGTTCTCCAGATATCACTTTCAATTTTTTTTCTTAGGGATTTATTAAAGTGTGTACTAAAGAAAAGTTAAGATTTTGACTACTTAAAACAAACTGGTGAAGCTGTAGGTCGAATAACGTCAAATATTCTCATAAACACATGACAAGAGTTAGATTACCATCTAGATGTTTGCCGAGTTACAAAAGGTGTACACAATGAACTTGACTAACCTACATTAAAACTTCGTAAGTTGCTGTGTTTATTAGAAAAAAGATTCTTTTTTCACTTCAGTTATATTAAATAGTTCTCTTGATATAAGGTGTTACTTTTGGATACGTTTAGCCCAAACACCCTACATATTCTTAATTTTAATCGAAATTTGCAGCATAACTGGTTTTTTTTTGCTTCGATTTTCCGAGTGATGGATTCTTTGTAATTATTTTGGTTTATTACTTTCTTTTCGTAATGGTTATTCAGTGGTATTTCTTTCTTTTTTTTTGTGTTAGGCTGATTGTAATCTTTTTGATTGATTGTCGTACCAGGAATAGTTCGGATGTGCTCAAAACACACTTAAAATAATACTCTTAAAATCCATCTTTCTTTGTTCAAAGGACTGTCCCCAATCATTTAATTTTTAAATAAATATGCTTCTTTTCCTATAAATATTACAGTGCTGATTTCCATTGTAGAACTTGTTCATCAAATCTACAATCCTTTCATATATTTGAAGATTTTATTTGTTTATAGGTAAGACATACAGATCTTTTACATTGAAGTTTGATATCTAACTGTGAAAAGTAAAACTTTTTAATGTATCTGATTTACTTTTTTACCAGTTAAGTATAACAACTTTAAACTAAATGTTTTCGATTTTCCGTAAATGACAAATATTTTTCACTCGCTTGTAATTTTTACTCGTATAAATAAAATATTTGTATGAAACATTCAAGTATTGCATAACATTCCATTAAATTCAATTACCATTGAAGTGAATAATATTACGTGTATGTACACTTGTGTATACTTGTAAACGCACATACTAATTTATATATATATATATATATATATATATATATATAAACACCCAAACGCTCTCTCATACGCACAAGTACTGTTGAGAGAAGGATCTTCAAATTAGGGTACTAATGGGGGTGCATTGTTAATTATCACATACCGTCCCTTAAGGTTGTTGTTATTAATACATTTACATATATTAGATTAGTATTAGCGCTTCAGATGGTGGTAATGATTGTTAATTGTATGTATTATTCTACATTAATGCCAAGATGTAGACTATAAATTATACTATAAAATAATTTTCCATAATCTACGTAATTTATTTCTTTTTTTTAAATTACATAATTAAAACACACCAAATATATGAGAAACCCACTCGGATTACGGTATTCATCGCATAGGAAAACAACAGTCTATCCCAAAATCAATTTTTATTATTGTGATTATCCGTCCATTAATGAGTGTGTTTGCTGAGTAAATTAACTCAATGTATTTTCTGTTAACCGCAAATCACAAAATGGTTGCAATTTAACTAATGAATAATTGCAAACTTAAAATAAAAAACGTGTTCCTTTCCCACACCCATCAATTTTGGTATACTGCGGAGATCAGTAACAAATAATAACTGACCTTTCCCGTTTCTTCATGCAAAATTTTGTTTAAATCGTAACTCTCTTAAATCCTGTAATAATTTTGCGTTATTTCGTCGTCTGCCCTTTGATCGTTTCTTTATCGTAGTTGAAAATACTTTTAGTATCTCTTCTTTCATCTACTTATTTTCCCATACTATTTTACGTAATCTGTTATTTCTCGGAGTTTTAAAATCCTAAGCCATACTCTGTGACCTCATTTCCTCTATCCTTTTTTTTCTTTTTCTAAGATGCTTCTCAAAAATTTCATCTTCCATACTTGTTTTTAATTTCTTGCTATCTTATATTTTACCAAGGCTTTGTCGTATGCAATGATCGATATATATATACTAACTATTATACGGTCAAGAAATATTTTAAACATAATTTTTTTTAATTTTATCAATATTTTGTTAAACATATAACATTTTTAAATCTTTTTATAGTTATATTAACTCCAAGGTTTCAAAAAGTTTACAAAAAGTTGATATTTTTTCAACACCTTAGTTTTCTAATTCTGCCAATCCGAAGCCCTGGTACGCCCAAAAATGTAGATTTAGATATGACTTGGCTGAGGAATTGCTGATTATGTTCTTTCCAATGAAGGTTTTATCATATGCATTTTTAATATACATTTCAGATATGCGCAGTATAGCTGAAAAATTCTCAAGCTTTTTATCTTCTTTCATATAATCTATGAAAATTATACTCTCACTTCTGGTTTCTTTTTCTTTTTAGTTTATCATAAGATAACATTTTTCAAAAATGCAGTTGAAATTTTTATTTTTTATATCCAAAAAATTTCGTATTATCTCTTAAATGACGATTTAAGAGAAATTTTTTAATTTCCATTTTCTTAAAATAAGGCGCAAAAAGGGGAGAAAAGTTTCTAACCGATCATTAGATAAGAGAGTAATACATCCCATTCCAAAGAATTGGAGTTTTGTTAAATATTTCTAGTTTATTAATATTTCATTCTATAGATTTGAACTCCTTTATTATCATTATTTTTCCATGTAGACGTTTTCTAATCTTCTAAACATTTTTTGAGGTAACATTTTTCAGGTATTTTAAAATTGTGAATAGTATAAAATATCTAATTTTAGGTTTTTTAAATACTAATTTATACATTAGAATACTTTGACATTGAATTTGTTTGCAATGAAGTTTATTATGCAAATGTTTTAATGTTTTTAGTAGTTTTACTCATAATTTTGAAATTTTTTTATATTGTTTTTCATTTATATATTTTTTATTATTTACCCTTTTTACGTATAGTCAAAAGATATTAATTTTAATTCTTATTATGAGTTACGTGCATCTAGATAACATGTAATTTGTATGTATGTATGTATCAGGGAATACGTCACAGCTGAACTGGACTTGTTAGTCTTCAGAAACCCCTACAACAGAAAAAACACAACTAAAAGAAACCCTTTCCAATATTTGTTCTGGTAGTGGTGGTGGTGGTGGTAGAATATGGCAGCACATTTCTCTTCTTTTTTATCTTCCCATGCAACGTAACAAGATATCATTTAAATCTTATTTTAACGATTTTCAACTTGACCTACGTTAATAAGTAAATTTTAAGACAGGCACGATGTCTTTTAGAGGTTATTGGACCCTAATATTGTAAATTTTAATTAGAAATTTTATGGCAAGAATCTTTGTACACAACAAATTTTATAATTTTCACATAAAGATTAAATAAATATGTCACTTTGAAAGAAAATGATTAGTTTTCGTTTTTTTGTTTTTAAATAAATCTGAAGAATTTTGATTTTAAAATTTCTTAACCTTAAAAGTTAACTTTTATTAATTATATAATACAATGAAAGTTAAAATTTTTTACATGTGTTACAATAAACAGGACACATTCAAAACAACCTAATTCTGATATACATTACTAATGCTGATGTAGAATTATAATGTTGAAAAAGTGTAAAGGTATATATATCTATATCAATTTTCACCTGGGTTTCCCAAAAATGGAGGGGATGCCAATGTTATCTAATATTTCTGATGCAACTTAAACGAAATTTAAAGCAAAGAAATTTTTTCAGCAAGTTTATAATAAAGTTATACATCTATTTTATGTGAATTGAATTGAATGACAGTAAAAAATTCATATTTTCATTTAATCTGTATGCCAATACAAAAAAAAAATAATAATCTTTAAGGGCTACACCAATGACTTCCCTTAGCCATATCCCGATCGGGTAGTAAAAATGTACGTTTGTACTATATATCCACAGGGGATTCACATGTACCCTGCATTCGAAATGCATACCGGTGTGCCTAGGTTGGGTAATATGTTCTGACCACCTCATACGTATATAGTTTTTTAATAATGTGCCGCTAACTGTGAGTTAGAATCGTTTATGAAATAATAATAAAAATGATAATAACAAAATGGAATTGCGATTTTTATGAAGTAAGTTTAATAACCAAGTATTAAAATTAATATGAAGTAAAAATCTTCACTTTAATTTAAATTAAATTTATCATTGAACTTTTAAAACTGATTTTGAGAAAAGAGTTTAGAAATTAAAGATAAAGCAGTTCAAAATAATAACAAAACATACACGGTTTGAGAAAATATCGATTTTATAGAATTAACGAATTTGTTGTATTTTTATAAATGTATCAAACGTGTGTTTAATCCGGTAATTGCCTCGGGATTAAAGTATGTAATTTATCTACTTTAGCAACACAGATCCTGACAAATTGTGTTGGTAGCCGGTGTTATAGAACTTGTATCCACTGTGAGCAGCAGAAAACCAATAAATGAAACATTTTTTAATTTATCAAATAATGTTTTAGGCAATAATTGTTACACATTGTATGAAGGTTAAATATGTTCTTGTTTATTTTTATTAAAATTACATTAAAACCAGGAACTGGCAAAACCCGTTATTGATCAAGTGAGTAAGAGCGCTTTAAGGCATATTTTTGGAACTATTTATATGACCAGTGTTTGAATCAGGATTAAGACAAAATCAAACGGCGTATTTATTAAAACTTACAGGATATTCAGGATTGATCCCCATATAGAAAGGTAGAATCTCACTTTACTGTACAATGATATAATATATCCACATCGTGCCATACGTGTATAGTAAAATACCGCATTTTACCCTTATACCATGTGTTCCAGTGTAAAAGACCTCTGTGTTTTGAAAATAAATTATTACCCTGAAATTCATAATACATTTTTTTCCAAATAATTTCTTTATTTATACTTGAAAAATGCGTTAACTTACGTTTTTGTTCCTTAAAAAAAATTTATTTTTATAATTCCATATTTATTAAAATTTTCAAAAAATCGTATGATTGCTTAAAAAGATTAAAAATATTTTCGTGAAGATAAACTGATAATCATTACTGAGATTTTGGGACAATATCAGTCTCTTCTTATGTACAGTTAAGACCTGTACAAAAAATAATGTACCCACCAGAGGTTAGATTTAATTACAATACCGACAATTCTACATTTAATTTCTTTGAAATTTGTTTTGCTTTTAGTTGAGCCGCCTAAAGCTTACATTAACTTACTTTTGTTGGCCCGTGCTACCTTGGCTAATATGGCGAATCCTTGCTGGCGACGGTAATTCATATATTCTGCTAACGACTCCTCAATCTGAAATAAAACTGAGTCTTACTTGATAAAAATCCTTTTTATTCCCACAAGATAACAGTTTTTATTTCTATCAGTAATCTATGGCAGACGATTCTGAATTATTATATCATCGAACTTTTGCGATTAATCGCGATTTATGATTAGAAAAGTAGAATTAACGTAAATTATATTGCATCTCCCTTGGAAATGAGAATCCAATTATCTTGGATTACCTAGAAATTATTTTTGATTCTAAAACAAAGCACTATCGTTCATTTTTAAAACCCAAATTTAATGATGTCACGATTTTCTCGTATACGACTTTAATTTTTTCCCCTTATTAAATAAACGCTATCAGTACCCCGAACTTATGATCGACACAAAATAAAACAAAAACAATGCAGTAAAATTATTGTTACAAAAATGCAAAAATAAAGATCCAGCTTTAAATCAGCAAATGGAAGGAGTGTAGTGAAAAAATCTACAATCAAGGTTCAACATCGGATGGTAAATAAAATCGGCAAAAGGTAGATGATCGAATACGGGTATTGAATACGTATTTCCATCTCACACTATTACAATAACACAATGTACACGGGTAGTACTCTATTCATTTAAACAAAATCCCTAACTTTTTTACGTTAATTTATTAAAAAATGGTACACAGGGTACGCTAGTAAATACGTAAAATAACTCGTCTAATTTAATTAAAACACAATTATATCAATCATCAATCTTTTTATGTTGACTTATAATGCCCGTAATATTCTTCATATATAAAATAAAGGAAATCAAGAGATGCGGGTGGTAGAACAATTTTAACTCGTGCATTTTCTTATATCATTAAATTTGGCTTTTAAACCCTACGATTGTGCACTGTATTAGAATCAAAAATGATTTTTAGGTAATCCAAGATGTAACTGATTTCTCATTTCCAAGGATTATGCCACACAATTTACGTTAATTCCACTTTCATAATGATAAAATTAATTGTTGACATCATAAAAATTAACCAAAGTATAAACTGATGTTTAAGGAAAATCTTCTATATTAAAACTAAGATACTAAAGTATTTTTTTTATGAGGTAAAACATCCTTGTTTTAGTTCTCTATTTATAATAGTGCTCTTTTTATAATGGAAGATGCCTTATTCCTTTAGTTCTTCACTTTATTTTTAAAACTATTATAAATACACAATATATAAATACACAAATCATTAAATGCATTGCATCCAACTAAAAGTTTAATATCGATTATTAATTTTAGTAATTATTTATAGAAGAAAGTGTACTTTTCCAAACCTAACTGATATATAAATAATTCTTCTCAATATATTACTTGTTTTACAATTATTTTTAATTGTAAAAAAAGTGGCAATTAAGATAAATATTTTTTAATTACTCCCAAGAATGACTTCAACCTTTTGTTTTAATATAATTTAGATCAAAATGATTTTGAACGTCTAATTCTTGAACTACCGTGTATATTTTTTCTTGCGCTCAATATAAACATCAAATTACCATTTTTTTCGCGATTACAATCTTCTGGATACTAATTATTGAAAATTTTGTCTCATTTTTGATGATTTAGAAAAAAAATTAGAAAATTTGTTAAAACTAGTTTTTAAAAACTGTTTTTTGTAAACACAAAAATTTGTTAAAACTATTTTTTTGTGAAACATCTAAAAGAAAGGATTCTATTAAAGTATACATTTTTTACCTTTGTTTGAGTTATATGTCATAGTTTATGAATTATGTTAAACCGTTTACCATACTTCTTAAACAAATTTACCGGTTTAATTGTATTTTCTATTTCACTATCCCGTGTTAAATTAAAGCCGTGTATATAATGCATTGTTTTACAACAGAAATGAGTGCAATAATCTGTTGCTTTATACATTTTTCCTTATAGTTGTAATATTCATGAAATCTGAAAAAAAAGCACCATCAGATTTTTATTATGAGTGTAATAGTATTCATTATACAGCCAATCCAGCAGTGCGGTCAAGAGAGTAAAGTTATAATTTGTAGGTCTAAATATCACCTACATTTCGGTACGTTTGACATACTATACTTATATGCAACAGAATACTTGGCTTGATGAAGAAGACAACGAAAAGACACTTCACTCTTCACCTTATTTAGTAAGCTTGGCATGAGATGCTAGTTATTATTGTACGTGCCTGTTTCATTTTAAGGACAAACTTGTGATTCGTATCAGTTTGCCAACAAGATTACGGTTTTGACGCTTAATGAATATACCTTATTTTAAAGCTTTCCCTCGAAGTTTTCCACCCTCTTTTGATCCAAAATTTTTTTCCACTTTGAAGGTAAAATTTTCTGCAGAATAAATATTTAAGCCGACACAATATTAATTTTCAGTTAAAATTCTTTTTGCCTTTTTTTTAAGTAGAAAATTCTTTTTTTATCAGAGATGTTATTGAGGATGAATATTACTTATCATAAAACATAACTTAGTTATTTTAGATATAAGATAATTTTTTTTTCAGTAGAGTTAAAGTCGGTCAAAACACACAATCCGTTTATATAAGTATTATCATATTTCATTATAATATGGGTATGTGTATCAGTTGTAACACATTATGACAACTGCTTGTCGTAAAAAATAACTGTGCTATCTCGAATGCGATGACTATCCACAAAACATTTGACTTACAACTCTGCTTTTTGTTTTGAAAATTTCTGTCTATCCAGCCATGTCTTGGCTGTAACATAATTTAACTTAAAATTAACAAATTCATTACTTTAACAAACAGTTTTTATTATTTATGATGATATTTTCGTTTCTGGAATAGATTATAAAAACGTTTTAATTAAATGAAGTTTTGATAAATTAGAATTCACCCTGAGTACTGATTGTTGAACTGTACTTCTATCTTAGTGATTTACATAGGGCTGGTTATACCTTTCCTAATTCGAGGATTCATTATTCTGTAGAAGGATTCAAGCGATATGCAACTAACTCATCATAAACTCTTCAACCAGAACCCCAACCATTGATTGAATTACAGAAAAGAGATTCTACTGTAACTCAGTTTTTTTAAGTTTATAATTCAAGACTTTTTAGAAGATTTTCGTAAATAACAAAACTTTAAACTGATGCTCTACTTGGTATTATCGCAACATACGAAGGAATACGTTAGCTAATTTACAATAACTGAATATGTCTTCCTAAAAATTACTTAAATTTTTATATATATTTTAATTATTTATAAAACAAAGTATTCTTATCACAAAAAAGTATTTACTTCAAAGATTTCACAGAACTTAATTATTACAGGAACTAACTGAAATATTGGTCTTGCAATGGACCTTAACTTAATGGAGAAAGTTAATTTTATTCAGTTTCGTAGCTGATATCAAATAGTATCATCTATCTAATGTTTTACTACTTTTAAGGTCCTAGACCAATATTACGATGAGTTCAAGAAAGAGAATTTTTAGAAAAATGCTTCTACAAATTTTTATTAAGTTGACATTCTTATTATTTATCACTTGATAGTATCTACAGAAAAGAATGGGCAGACTCTCTTACAAAAAATCCTGTGGGAGTGTGTTTGAAAAACAATAATATTAAGTAAATTATACCTTAAAATGAAAAGAAATTTAATTTTTTATATCTCAGATTTCAATCATTACGGTTTGATTTTAATTTTTTTTAAATAATGTTTTATCCTAATTTCTACCGATCATTTTCATTTATTATTCAACCATTTATTTCTAACTAAGCTAGGAAGAGGTTATTTACCTCATAGCAAATAGCGTTTGTTACTAGTTTCTGTACCTGTCTCTCTAGAATGACAGTACCGATTTTCATTAAATAAAGTATAAAATAATCTCTTTCAATTACGCCAGTTTTACTGTGTATATCAACATTTAAAGAATAAAAAGTAGCGAAAGGAATACGTGATTTTTCTAGAATCAGCATTTTTTTTGAAATTCAAATAACAAATCAGATTAAATAGTCTGAAAAGAAAAAAATTTAAAAGTTCCATAAAAAAATTACGTATGAAAAAATATATCATTCTGAAAACATTAACAAAATTAACAATATTAAAATTATCAAAATAAAAATGAACTCTGTTTAATAAAACGAAATAAATAAAAACACTGAGTCAATCCAGAGAAACTATTTTGTTATCACTAAAAAAAAGATGCTTGTTATTAGTTAAATTTTAAAATTAATTAATTTAAAATAATAGATTAAAAGTAATTGTTGATAGATTGATAATGAAAGAGCAAGATATTTTAGGAAGGGACGGTCTCGTTCAGACTGTCTTCGTTTTGAATCAGATTGAAAAAAATGGACGAGAATACAGTCTACCAACTCATCTTACATTCAATAATTTTTCTTAAAGATTTTTATTGTGTAAAAAAAAGGCTGAAACTATGAAACGTAATGCGTCATAGTCAAAATATTTAATTCATGAAGAGTACATTCCAAGATACCACAGTTATTATACAGGTTGGAGGTAGGCGACCATATACGTCAGGGAAGTACTTTGCCACCGACTTTACACAATATTTACTTTGATCATATGATTCAAAATGGACTTCTCTCAGGTGGATACACGAGTATAAATCGATAACGATATCTTTCTTAGTTCTATGTTATTTGTGGATGGCGAAGTTACAATAAAGAGCTATTGCAGGCGTCTGTGTAGAGACTCCCACTTGAATACAGAGAAAACAGAAATATTTCAAACTAAAATAAAAATCTTGGCTTTTCGTGGCGTATATCCTATCAGACAAAAATAGATATTAAAGGTATACTTATTAAAAAAAAACAAATTAATATTTTCAATCATCTAGATATAATATTGGCTGTGACAAGAATAGATACTGATATGAATAAATATGATTAAAATGTTGATTTTACAACATTTAAAAAGCTTTTAATTATTATGAATAATTTACGAAAACGTTCGTTACGTATCCTATGAGTGGCCCTGGGTCATAAATTTAACTGATAAAAAAAGTTAATAAAATTTTAAATATATTATTTATGTTTATGATGAACCTATATTAACTTGCGTGCTAGAAAATCCCGCAGTAAAAAATCATAACATTTTGTCTCTTCTTCTATTTTTATAATAAATGTAATATATTTACGATTTAGATAGATATGTTGATGGCCGACCTCCTTGGTGCGAGTGGTGGGGTCTCAGCCTTTCATCCGAGAGATCCTGGGTTTGAATACCGGTCAGGCATGGCATTTTCACAGGCTACAAAATTGCCATTTCATCTCATCATCTGAAGCAATATGTTACGGCGGTCCCGGAGAGTAAAAAAAAAGATATTTTTATGTAATTTAGAAAATTATAATCGATTGTGATATAGGGTTTTTTCGTTCATTTTTGTCTGCCTAATTTTTTCAGTCAAGTAAAACTATAAACTAAATAATAATAAATCAATTAAATATTCTTATCGGTTTTGATTGGAATATTTTTTAAATGTATTAAAATGTTTGTGTTTTTACAATACTCTCACTGAGAAAAACACCATGTTTAATCTTTTCATAGAATGAGATAAATTAATTAGTTGTTTCATATCATTCAGTTGTCTTATCTTATGAATATTTCTTGTTGTCTTATCATATGTTATCTTATAATGTATTTTTTTTGTTTCTCCATAATGAAATTATTTTTTTCTCATTTTTTTAGATTATGAATTTATTATATTTGATTTTAATGTAAACTTAAATAATTTTACATTCTGATTCCACGTATTTTTTTAACTGAATTTTTAATTTAAATTTTGACTTTTTTTTATTTATCATGTTACGATAATCATCTATTTTTGTTAGTTAAATATTGTAATTAGTTCTTTTTTTAATCATCCTATTATAATGATATGAACTCGCAGGTAGCGCTCAAGGTTTATTTTGCTGCATGCGTCAAGGACAAATATGTTGAATAAAATTGTATGTGTAATTTTCAATTGACAAATAAAATATTATTTAATTTAATATGATTTATTTCAGATTTTCTTTCAGGTATGATTTATTTAACCATATAAGTAATATTAGAAGCATTAGTCAGATCTGCATTTTTTTAGAATGAAGATGTACGAATATACTAAACAGTCTCTATAATAAACAGAGTGCATGTGTCACTTGTAGGATTGAATATCAGCTATAGTTTTGGTTGGCTTGGCGTGCTGGTTTGCTAGAGCATATTTGTCTCAGTAAATCTTCATACGGGATAATTGTTATTCCGGAGGACGGTAATATATTTTTTTCTAGTGAGTTGTAACTCGTATCACGTTGCTTACCGTACACGTAATTATGGTACACAAAATAACATTTTTTTTAATGTATTATTTCATATTAATTGTTTACTAAATGTATTTTACTGGATAAAATATCTGTGTGCGATTGCGTATTTTTCCAAACTTTTGTGTTTACTCTATTCCGAAAAAATTGAGGTACATCGGCAAATAATGTAAACAATACCCAATCAGATACGTAGACAAATTCTGCATGATGTTTTTGCATTTAGTTGATACACAACTGCATAACTGATACGCACGTGCAGATTTATGCATATATCGGTTCATTTTACAATTTTTTTTTAAAAGTTGATATATTTTGGACGAAACATGATTAAATTCTGCTTATATCATTTTTGAGTAAAAAAGTTATTAATCGTAGTGGAATTTGTAACAGATATTCAAAAAATTGCGTTTTGGTTACATAACTTTCCATTTCAAACAGATTATTTGCAAAAAATGTTATATTTATAATAGAAATTTCGTGAAATTTGATTAATGAAATAGTTTTACAAGTTACTACTGTATTTGCCTGAATGTAGGTCGACTTCTTTTATTATACTATTATATTAGTATTACATACATACATGCTTTTATATCTAAATATAAATTTTATATCTAAATAGCAACATAATAAAAACTTTTTTAAAATTTACCTGAGCACCACGTGATTTCCTTGTACGCCTATTAAATTGCATATACATATTTTTTTTAAAATGAAAAGTACATAAAATTTTATTTCATTAATAACTTCTGATATTTTTGCATACATTTATTATTATTAATCGTAATTTTTTTTTTTACAATCGGAGATTAATAATAAAACAGTATATTTAAATTAAAAAAAAAAAAAGTTAAAACTAAAAGGAAATGAAGTCTGATGAAGGTCCAAATATTTCATTAATTAAAATTTCATTTGGCTATAACTCTGAAACCAATGAAAATAAGTGCTACTTATGATATATCGTTGAAAATCTCTGAATGAGAGCTTATTACTGCAGTTAAAGAAAAAGTCCAAAATCCAAATTGTTTTGGATTTTGGGCTTCTTTTTTGTACACTTTTGGTTAAGTCGACTGCAATAAAAATGGGAGGTGCACAACTAGATGTTACAGCAGTCCTAAATCCAAACTTTCAACATTCTACGGCTAATCGTTTTTGAGTTATGCGAGATACATACGTACGTACGTACATAAATACATAGGTACGTACAGACGTCACGCTGAAACTATTCAAAATGGATTCATGGATGGTCAAAATGGATATTTCCGTTGAAATTTGATAACCGAAATTTTTCGTGATCGCAATATTTCCTTTATTTCGTACAAGGAAATAAAGATGTCAAATTATATGTAAGATTTTTAATAAGGATTATTTTTAAAGAAATAATAATGATTGCAATTTTTATTTAAATTATTTTTCTATATTTTCGTAAAAAAAAATGTACTAAAAAATTCACTACTTTTCAAAACTTCTCTCACAACTCATAAACACTTGAATTGGCGTCAATATTAGTACTACTGCCATTTGAAAATGAAATGTTTTCATTATTTCATTCTTCCTTTCACAGAATATCATCTACAGTTCCATCTGATGTATTGCTAATGCAACATTTTTTCAGTCCTTGTCTGATGCTATCTGGTATTATCGAGTTGCATGACTTAATAATCCACTCACATAATAAGCTCCGTGGAAGGTTTTTTTATTCTTTCAACAGGACATAACTATTTATAGTAGATGACTATTGCTTCGCATCCAACAATTATAATTTTTTTTAAGATTGTGTTTAAAAGGCCTGTTCACAACTACGACTAAAACCTGTAACTGTCAACTCCTAAATCCAAACTTTCAACATTCTACAGCTAATCGTTTTTGAGTTATGCGAGATACATACGTACGTACGAACGTCACGCCGAAACTATTCAAAATGGATTCATGGATGGTCAAAACACGGATTTTATAGTACCTAGTGGTACTATAACTAAATCCGTGTTTAGATTTTTATTTCGATTTTATATTTCCGATCAAAGGAAAGCATCTTATGTTAACATGGATTGCTATCTTCTAAGATCTAAGTTTCTGGATTGACCGTTTTAAGGCAATCTGTGCGCAAATATTCATCCATTTAACCGTTTTCAGTAATTAGGTACGTTTATTAATAATAATAACTGAAGGTAGTTAATACTATTAATAGAAACTGTAATAAGTAAGAAAGTAGAAACGAAAATAAACTATGAAATAACTTTAAAGCCCGATGAAATCCAGATGTAAGTCTGCTCCTCATACAGGTCGACCCCGATAGGTCAACACCCCCATTTTATGGAAGAAAATGTAGAAAAAACCTCGTCCTTTATTCGGGCAAATACAGTAGACTCGCCGGCACTTAAGTTGGCGCACGGACTGAAAGCCTATGTACTAGCATTTTGCATGCATTGGCCTCTGTGACAAGCAAACTAACATTGTCATTTTCTATATGTCTTTTGTGGTATGGTAATATATAAAAAACAGGTTTCATAAACTTGCTGTGGCGTATATAATTGTTGAGTTTTATTCTAAAGTATATATTGATGTGATCTAGGCCTACTTCCTGTTGTATAGCAAATAATAAAAATAGAATCATTCATGAATCGTATATGACTAATATGCTACTTATGAATTGTTTTAAACACAACAGCTATTCTAAGAATTTCATTTACTTTTAATCTACTCTAATCATTGCGCTATGAAGAATCATATGTCACACATCGCTTGTAATTATGTTCTAGTAGTGGTTATTATAGAAACATTTATTACGGTCTATATTTTACTTAATGAAGTGAATAGCTGTTAGTGATTTAGTTTTACTATTTGTTCTGTTGTTTTCATTTAAGGCTTTGTCATATAACTTTTAATATTTCAATCCCGTTATTTTTTTTTAAATGCCTAAGTTAGGAGGAAAATGTACACCAGTTGATAGTCAGGAGAGGGAAATTGTATTCAATGCTTATAATTTCTTTTTACAAAACAACGCCGGAACCGGAATAGTGAGGTAAACTGAAGTGCTGATTGCGGTTATTGAAGCGACAAAAGTATCACAACAAACGGTTCAAAGAATTATAGCAGAAGGGAAATCAAATGAAATTGAGAAGCCATTCGTGTTCGTTTTGCCAAGAAAACGAGTAAATCGCCCCAGTTCTGTATGCAATTTAGATTCGTTTCAAACGGATGCTTTGAGGCGTTTAATAAATAAATTTTTTATAACCGAAAAATGTGTTCTTACTATGAAGAGAATTATGCAAAAGTTCACGAAAGTAAAATTAATTTCAAACGAAGAGAAAGACCTTTAAGGAGAATATTGCGTAAAATGGGGTTCAGATGGGAAAAAATAAAAGACAACCGGAAAATATTAATAGAACAGCACGACATTAAAATGCAAAGAATGAAATTTTTACGACAAATTTCCGTTTTTTGCGAAGAAGGAAGACCGATTGCGTACACAGATGGAACCTACATTCACAGTAATCATGCGACACTAAAATCGTGGGTAAACACAACAAACCTGCATGAGGGATTATTAATAATTGTTCATGCCGGTTGTAATAAAGGATTCATTAATAATGCTTTACTTATGTATGAGTCAAATAAGAAAGAAGATTATCGCAAATCGAAGGATTCCGAAAAGTACACAAAATGTTTACGGGAAAAGTGTATTCCCAACTTGCCACCTCGGTCGGTCATTGTACTAGAAAACGCATTGGATCACAAGGTTCTGCTACAAAAGCAGCTAAATTCTAACTCTTTAAAACGCGATATGATAAAATGGTTCGTCGAATGAATTAACTGTACTCCTACTGTGACGAAGACTGGATTATATGATATTAAAAAATTGCACAAAGAAAATCAAAAGAAATTTCTAATAGATTACATTTTCGAAAATTATGGTCACACAGTTCTACGGATGTCACCTTATCATCCTGACTTCAATGCCATTGAAGTGGTATAGAATCAAGTGAAAGAGCAATTAGAAAAAATAAATTTACTCTACTCTCCTGACTTTAAACTACTGAATCTTTTCCTCCTAACGTGCGAAGTATTTGCTGAATGCTAGTAGTTTTTTGTGCCAACTTACGTGCCGATAGTTATACTTTCCTTCGTGGATACTGGTGTTCTTTGGTGGGTTGGGTTTCAATTAACCACACATCTCAGAAATAGTAAACTGAGACTGTACAAGACTACACTTCATTTACATTCATACACATCATCCTCATTTATCCTCTGAAGTAATACCTGAACGGTAATTCCCGGAGGCTAAGCAGGAAAAAAGTTATATTTTCCTACAACCGAATTAAAAAAAATTTGCTTAATTAATTTTTATCTTTATTAAAAATAATATATAAATCTAGCCATAAAAATCGGTAACAAAAAAAAAGAAAAAGAAAACCGACGTATTCTAGAGATATGTTAACAATCTCTTTCATTAAAATACAAAATGTGGAGGCGTTTGCTTAATGATAATCCTGTAGAGGGAAGGAGCTTTCTTTGTTTTATAATTTAATTTATGGTTTATCAGTTTTTTTAACGATATTTACGTTATACAGATAGTTGTTTACAAATTGATGATACTGGTTGGAAAATCTTTATTCTATAATATATTTTTGGAATGATTCTGTAAAATGTTGTAATTGAAGAAAAACGACCTATAAAATGTTACTTCTGAGCAAGATCTAATAAACATAGGTTGAAATGAAGGGGATTGATTGATTTATGGGCTGATGCGTACAATTAAACAAAGCCATTCAACTTTATAAATTGATAGAAAAAAAGCGTTTATCATTACTCTTTTCAAGACATTTTTTTTTTAAATTCCCTAAAGAAATTCTTCGGATTTTTAGTTTTGGCCTTTGTTTCTATTTTTCTAGATCGGAACTCAATTAAAAAAGATCCCCGTTCGATAGCATCAACGAATTAGGTAGGTTTTTCCGATTTTAGGGGAAAAATTATTCTTTAACAATTTTAAAAAATTGTACTCAAGCAAAGATTTCGTACAATATAATTATTAATTCCGCCGGGTAGAATATTAAAAATAAGTATGTTTTATAAATTGTTACCTTTTTATATAATAGGATTTACAACGGAATAACCATAAATTACAGTTTATTTACTAAATTATGTAAATCTAATAATAACACGGTGCAGCATTTTAAAACTTTTGGAATAATTTTTATAACGGTAAGGTGGTTTTAAAAGTATTTTTCATGCTGATTTTAAATCTGATTTTAGATTTTCTGTATCACGTAAGGTTTTTACCCAAATCACTTTTGAAGATTTTAAACAAAAATCGCATTTTTTAAACAGGTAAAATGATTATTTTAGTTCGATTTAAAGACTGTGTTTTGTAAACCAGTATAAAATTACAATGCACTCATTACAATGCCTTATAGTAGACAATGGTATATACTAACTTACAAAATGCTACTATGACAATTTAATTCCTCCTCTTCTTCGCTGATTTCACCGCTTCAAGTGCTCTCTGACGTGGGTTGAAACTTCTCTTCCTTGATTGTCTCCCTTCACCAGTACCGTCTCTTTTTAGCATAAAACAGTCAGCCATCATGTTTGCATTCCACCTTTCCTGATATGTCTTTTCCATGTCCTTGATGTCCTGGTGAAAACGTTCTCCTTGTTCTTCAGTGACATCGCCGAGGTTCGCAGGGAAAAAGTCAATATGTGAATGTAGGAAACGAAGCTTCACATTCATGTAACATCCTATTTTCATGAAGTTCTTCAACATTTTTTTAACCGTGGTTTTGTACTTTGGATATTTGTTATTCCTCAAAACGTTGGCCACGACTTCATTAAACGAAGTTCAAACCCTTTTCTCCACTGGATTCATTGTACTTTCAAACAAATTGTCTTTCATTTTATGTCTGATCTGCGGCTCACAAAGTTCCCTTCTTTAAGTTTCTCATAAGATACTTTCGGAAATGTATTTGCCAAGTACTGGTAGCAGTCACCATCTTCTGGAAGTTTTATATTTGTAATGTTCTGTGAACCGGGTTGGAGGGTTTTTCTTTTGGGCCAGTCTAATACCTTCCAATGCTTGTCTTTGTCTCGGTTGTCCCATTCAAAATGAAACACGGCATTTTTGTGTAGCCGGATTGTTGATCAAGTAACATACTAACTACCTTTAAATCCCCACAAATTATCCAAGAATTTTTTTCGTAGTTCAACTATTCCAGCAGAGCTTTGAGGTCTCCTTGAGATGTACTGAATGTGCAATGAGTATTGAGCCAAACAAATTTCCATTATGTAAAAGTACACCTTTAAGACTACGTTTTAACGAGTCTATAAATAACCTCCAATGACTTGGATTATAAGTGACATTAAAGAAATTCAATAAACTCTCAATATAACAAAAAAAAAAAAACAGAGTGTCTTCTTCTTTTTAAAGAATTGTATTAATTACTTCGCTCTGGTCCTATATCATGAAAACGAAACTTGGGTAGTAGCAGATTTTTAGCTTTCAGTCTTGACCCAAGCAATTGGGCAGCATCTTTTGTCAGATTCAAATCACAAGTTAAATCATTAAGTTCATTTTGACTGAATAATACTGATGCAGAATCTTCTTCCGGCTTGATATCATCAGCATTATTGCATTCATTCTCTGAGCTGCTCTCCTGCGGTACATCTTCAAGAATGGGAGGTGGAAATGGGATAGGGAGAGATTCACTATGCGTAACTGGGTCGTAAGGCCGAAGAAATTTCGGATATTGTTTGATATTGGACCTTTAAAGTTAATTATACAGAAGTAACAATCGTTAACGTGATTTTGTGGTTCGTCCAACCCACTGGGATTGCAAAAAGCATTGATTTTTTTCGCACCACTTTTTCACAGTCTCAGTCCCTCAACACGTATCCCTCAAAAGCTGGGCACCTTGTGCGATGCGCAGCTTTTGTCTTCATCACCGAACCTTATTCCGAAGTATACGTAATAAACATCTCTCATGAAACTATTAATGTTCTGTCTTTGCTTAGCAATTACGTAGCTACCACAAACATAACAGAATACGTTATGCGGAATAATACACTTGCGGAAACTCATTTCTAAATAAACTACACATGACAGCACAAATATAACCTCACAGCACTACAGCATGTCAACAATGAACTACATTTCCCGCCTAACAGTCAGCTGGATGTAACAAGTGTAATCCCTCTTACCAAAATAAAATTTCCCTCCCTCGCAATAAAAGTTCCCTTTGTGGAATTTACGTTTAAAGAAAAAATGAATTCAAATTAATTTACAAAAAAACTATATGTGATAGAAAAAACTAATTACAGATCTGGAATTACTGCAAAAATATACTTTAGGAACATGTAAAATTATAGAAACATAGAAAATCATGTTGCATAGTGATTAATAATAATAAAAATAATACTGATTACGTAATAATCCAATAATAATTAATCTGATCATCGAAATAGTAAATAAAATTAATTCTGTAATAAAAAAAATGGAAAATATAATTAACGAGATTCCTGATGGCAGAATTCTCATACACGAAAATTGCTTATTGCTTCATAAATCCATAAACATTTCAAAGATTTTTTCTAATCAGAAATTTTTACTATTTTTTAAATTATAAATTTTATTATATCTTATTTATGAATTTCAAATTATTATAATAATTATTTTTTTGTAAAATCAATATTAAAACAATATCATTAATTTAAGTTTTAACATGTGATATTTGATGCGATGCTTACTTTCTTATTTCCCAAAATTCAATATTTTTTCTCTAACCATTTTACAACTAAGTACAAAATTACTTTATTTTTTTAATAATTTTATTTCATATTAAATGATCTTAAAATTTATTTATAAATAAATATATATATATTTGAAGTATACAGATAAAACTGTTCGCAAAAATAGTACGCATTATTCATAAAATTATTTTATTAACTCATCATATACCCAGTGCTACTTGCTCAATACTGACATTTTTTGATACCTGTTTCATAGAAACCGGTCCAGCAGTTTTAATTATTTTTTTCACCTAAAATTATTATTAATTATTTTTTTCGCCACATAACATTAAACACACGTCCCAAAAGCCTGATTTTTCGCTTAAAAACAATACAGATGGAAAAAAAATAGAAATGTTTATACTAGAATAAAGGAGTATTAATTTGG
Organism: Lycorma delicatula; assembly: GCF_047948215.1. Lineage (NCBI taxonomy): Eukaryota > Metazoa > Arthropoda > Insecta > Hemiptera > Fulgoridae > Lycorma > Lycorma delicatula. Next base: position 54,193,039 of record NC_134456.1, read on the forward strand.
CTCATTACACATACAGAAGACCAGAGATATCCGCTGTAATCTGGAAACCAGTCGTCATAAAATTAGTTTATTAGAAATAAGTTTTAAAAAATGTACTTAATGAACAGAAATTAGATTTTCGGGATTTTTAGCTTGACCTAGTTTATACCAGTATAAATTAATTGTAATAACTAACAAACAATAACTTGTAATAATATAAGTTTTTATATTTATTTTATTTTTGCGATAAATGCTTAAGATTTATTAATAAGGATTGCCGTATATCAATAGTTACTTACATTTTGGATATGCAGGTGTGAAACTGTTATCCTAAGCGGTTTTAAACGGTGTAAACTCGTGAGCTACATGCATTCAAAATCAAAGTTTACATGAAAATATTTGTATAAATTTTTTATTTTCCTTGTTTCTGTTTTATAATTTTAATGTTCAGTTAGGAATGATAAACTCAGTTAAATATTTCTTGTTAAAGTATTATTTATTTATTCGTTAAGATTTGTAATTATCCAGTTACAATTAGTATTTTCATCTACCTTTTATTTATATGAATCAAATGATTTTCTGTTTTTTCCAAACAGGCCAGCAGAAGATCACGTAAATATTATTTCAAATTCTTCTGTTCTGATTTTCCCTCTTTCTGCTCAGAATTCTTTCATTCTTTCACTATGCTATGTTTTTCTTTCTTCGGTCCAGCCCATGCGCTCTCTTTTTTTTTTGCATTCATAAGAACCTCTATTCTGCAGATACTTTTCTCTAAATTTCTTTCTCTCTTGATAATTTTTTATTTCGATATTTTATTTATTTTGATCTTCCTTTACTTGTTTTATATATGGGGACGGAGTTTTATATTTCCAAAACTTATATTTTTTGTCCAATTTATCTGAATCCGTTCGAGTCATATGTCCCATAAAATTTTGTCTTCTTTTTCGGATTGTGGTTTTGAAATTTTCAAAGTTTTATAGTTTTTCTTATTTTATTCTTTAATTTCGTAAATTTCTTTATTTGACTTCATTCTATATCCGTCTTGCATTTTTCTTGGGCCATGGATCATTCCCAAAATTTTTTTTCACTTTTTAAAAGTGATTCTAGATTTCTAAAAGTTTTATGTCCCATAGAGGATAACGGTTTCAATAATCTATTATTACATTAATAGTGCATCGATTTTGCATTTACTGGTAAACTTTTCTTCTACGTATTTTTAGTTAAAAATTTCAATTTCTCAAAAACTATTTTTCTGCTTTCAAACGCATTTTTACCCGAACCGGTTGAGATTATTATTTCGCCTATAATTTCGTATATAGTTAATTGTTCCTATGATCAAATATTTTCACGAATGAATTCTTAATAAATTTAAAATTCAGATGAGATTCTAGTTACTAGAACATTATTTTTCAACGGTTAAGTTTCTGCTTCAATTATTGAAAAAATAAATTCCCCAGTATCTAATCACTGTTTATTATATACAATTTTTAAAATTATCGTTTATAATAAATTAATTTTGTCACCAATCTTTAGGCAATAATAAAAATTCAGCAATTTTATTTGATGTTTTATATTTGTGAGCCGAATGTTACTTTACTCTAGTTTTAATTTTTCCATCAGTTTGCCCTACGTATTCCAAATTGTATATACTGTCAATTGTTTCTTTGCCAATTAATACTTACTATTCCTCTTTTTCATTTATTTATTTAATTATTTTCTTATATATACTTTTTTCAATTTATTCTGATGATGATTATTTAACAGTTAAAAAACTATCTATTTTTAGATATTGTAATACCTTTATTAAGTATAATCTCGATTTCCAATTTATTTAAATAACCAGTAATGATAAATATCTCTTTATTTATATAATAAATTTTTAATTAAAATTAGTATAGTCGCTCCCAGAGTATATTGGTTTTTTCTTATAAAAAGCACAATAATGTAGCATGTATAGCTTATTAACTGTATTTTCAAATGTTCCATTCTTAAAAGTTTTTTTTATGGTAATCCATATTTTGTAAAATATTTTATTATGTTTTATGGTGTCACAATTAAAATTTATATTTTGTTAGAATATTAGACAATTAGCCAAAATTGTTAATCCAACTTATTTAACTTATATAAATTATATTTTTACAAAATATATTTTAAATTTTGACAAGACCCGTTATGTGTGTTGGTGGAAAATACGGGTTCGTGTATTAGAGTCACATTTCAAGGATAAAATCGATACGGTTGAAGTCCTAGGATTCTCTAGAATAACGTCTTTACCTTTTACTCGAAACGTACGACCTTTGAAGTATGTAACGGGCGTCAGTACAGTCATTGGAAGAATTCATCCTTCTCCTAACTCTTACACTCATTTTTCTCTCTCACAGGCGTCTAACTTTCTTTTTAACTTACAATATTGTGTGTGTGTATATGTTTTATTATTGTTATTACTATTATTAGTAAATACAATGTTACAGCCTAAATATGTATCTTAAATTAGGTTATAAGCATTTATTTTTGTACTATAAATTTTATATTCCATATTGTTTTAGGTAAGTATGTAGTGAAGGAGTAATTGAAATAAGAGTAGATCACAGATCATTTTTCTAAATTAAAAAAAAAAAAAAGATAAAATATTTATATATATAATTTTGATTTAAAGGTATGTATATAGTAAAGAAACAGTTATATATTTTGAAAAGGTGAAATATCAGGGTTTAAAATTCAACTTAAATTCACTAAATTAAATAAAAATTTTGCAATATTAAAGAAGCCATCAGTTTAAATGTAAATACAATTTTTAAAGTCGAAAAAAGTTCTTTTGATAAATTATTTAATGCAAAATCTAACAAAAAAATCCAATTGTCAAGGTGAATTTAAATATCGTGTTGTTTTGAAGAATTACTATCTATTGAAATTAGAAAAGAAGAAATTACTAAAACTTATCTTTAATATTAGTTTAATTGCTTTTAAAATGGCAAATAAGTGAAGTGACAACTGCTTTTCAAATAAATTATAAACGGATTTATGTGATTTATAATTTATTTACTTGATGTAACGTATATTTCCATAAATTTTGTCAAAAATTTATTACAAGGATTGACGAATCTTACTAAAGAAACAAAGATGAAAATAATAATCGTGATATAAATACTGTATTTTAATAAAAACAATTGTAAGTATTACAGGAATAATGTTTTATTTTTTTTTAAGTAAGTTAAAAAATGTTATTCAGAACATTTACTTTAAGAATTTGAATAAAAATGTGAAATAACTCGAAAAATTTCTCCTTTAGGTTTGCCAATGAGCAAGTAATTGGTTGAATCACCAATGTAATAAGATTTCTTAGTACGTTGTGTAAAAAACAAAGGAACTTCCACGATTTTATTTCATATGCGTCAAGTTTTTACAGTTTTTTCATAAAATATTTCTTTATGAATAACCCGAAAGAATAATCCACCAGTTGATAAACAAGCCGTCTAACTGGTCAGTTCATTGCATCCTCTTTACTATAGTGATCTGAGTAAAACGTTCAATAAAAAATGTTCGCAGTTTTTAACCAAAACTGCAGCGTAACTTTAAAATTAATTATTTTCATAGTTATATTCAGTAGCTTACCTTATAATAGATAAAATACTAATTTGTTTTATTACACGTTAATTACACATGTTTCGTTTTCTGATTATAAACGGAATTCTTTGGAATTTTACACTTTGACTAAATATTTTAAATGACATATAAATTTCATTCACTTTTTTTTTACCAAAAAAATGAAAACAAATGTTACAGGTTGATTATTGATTTATTTTTAACCTAATCTATCCTCAACGCAAAATCTACTTTACATTTAGAAAACTTTTAAAGCTGACTATCAGAAATAATTTTTACATTTCTTTGTTATCAGCGAACTACCATAATAGATTTTGTTTTATTAACTTAGTTTTTCAATGAATGCATGATTCAAGGAAAATAACAAAACAGTCCTAATTGAACAATATAAACATTAAAATAGATCTGATCTTAATTCTTCAGAAATACAAAATCCTGAAGAGATTTGATCGTTAGCAATAATTTTTCTTTTACAAAATACTTTAGCCTCAAGAGACAATCTAACTGAAAACTTATAGTTCACATGGTTAGTTCTGGATTCAACACGAATCCAGGCGTGTACAAGGTTCTGTAAAGGATTCCTTTACAGGAACTCTGTAACTGATTTTGAATGGGTCTTCAAATCCGGAGGAAAAGCATTTTTGTTCCAATCCCCAAATGGACTAGTCAACGCAAAACCGTTGGTTTTAAGCTTTAATCTGGGATATCATTATAATAAAAAGGTAACGTATATTTTTGATGTACTGGTCTCATTTGTATAAAAACGATTTCCCGAGGGACTTAAAACGAGATGGAAGCAGCTTTTTGATAGAGGTCTAAAATTTTCCCTTGCATTGTGTTACATTGCGGTTGTACCGTAGGTAGAGCATTCTTTCTCGCTAACTACTCCTTTTTATTATCATTAACCCCTTATTTTTCATTTTGGGTTACATCTGTGTAATTCAAACCTTATTAAGTACTGTGATATCGGAGCTTATAGAGCTAGTGTGTGTGCTCTCGGTGTAATTTGATAGGAAAATGCATTTTCTGTGTGGAGGCTCTTCATACGGGGACTCTGTTTTAGATCCAGTTCCCGTACAATAAGCCTAATATTTGAAATGCCTACCGGATTTTCTGGGTTTCCTAATTTCTCATAAAAATGAATAAAATGTATAATATAACTCCTGGAAAAATAGAATGATATTTACTTTTTTCTTTGATTATAATAATAAAGCATTTTTAATGGTGTAATTAGAATTTCCGATTTTTATTCCACAATTACTGTAACTATTGTTGACGGTGAGGGAGAATTTACGTATTTACGAAATGTTGAACGGCCGTATTGAAAGCGATATTTTTATATAGTTTAAAACGTTGTGGTGGCGTAGACTATGCTGCACGGTTATATTGTGGGTGGCGGTTGGGGATGGGTGATGGTGAAGATAATAATATACTGACAAGTGTATAAGAGATTTGTCCCACTCTGTTGTAGTAAGAGCGAGCGAGCGAGGTAGCGTGCTAGAGCAGCAAGGAAGAGTGTAATAGGCCGAGGGTAGAGCGAGGAAGTACAAGTAAGAGTAAGAGAATGAGCGACTCAGGGAGTATAATACCCTCCCCTACTTTCTTTCTCCTGTTCAATCTATCTCACTCCTTTCCGCCCTTATACAACTACTATGAGACGACTGCTAGAGTGCTACGGGGGATGATTTGTGATTTCAAACATACAGAGTGTAACGACTAATGGACCATGATGGCTGCTCTCGAGGATTAGAAAGTCACAACATCACATCTCATCTCTCAACATCTCCTTTACTATTCCACCCCTTTCATTCTTATCTCTCTCACTCGCTCCTATATTCTCGTTCTCTTTTTAATATTGCCATTCTCGTCGTTTATTTCTATATATCTTTATTTATCATCATTCATATTATTCTTACCTTCTTTTTCTTTCTCTTGATATTCTTATTTTACTTATATATATATATATATATATATATAAATAAAACTTCAACGTATATTTACTTATTTATTGTAACAAATGAATTACTAGACGCTTTGAAGTAAAGAAAAAGTTTTCACAAGTTATTCTGATTGCAATTTCTATGTTTAATAAGGTACTAATTCCAATAGTCAAAATTATACCTTTGTTCATATCATTCCTATCAGACTATGAACTATGATCTATCTGTTTAGTATAACTTTTTTTTTCTTAAAAATATAATTGACCTCGATTCTAATTAGAAGGTTAGAATTAAAGTTAAGTAATTTTGATACGTGTTAAGTCACCACTAATAGATTAAGAGATACAAATATAAAACTGAATAAAACTTTTTGGAGAAATTTATATAAAACCAAATACGCTTTTTAATTATGCTACTTTTTGAAAAAAATGATAGATAAGATACTACTAATTGTCTCTTTAATTCCTTAATGTAAAAATACAGATTTTTTTCTACTAAAAAATTTGTATGAAAGGGATGAAAACATTCGTTTCACATAATTTATTATTTTACTTGTTCTAATCTTTCTTAGCTGTGACGCATCTAACCATCTAAATGTCACTAGTCAAGGACTTTTACTCTAAAGATAATTATTTTCACTGTACAGATAATCCTATGTTTACAGAAAGTACACGGCTGAAATATCATAACTGTATTTTTTAGGGCTTGGTTGACTGATCTGGTAATAGTAGATTGAATTCTGCTCAGTGAAAACGGCAACAAGAAATCACTTCGTTCCTTATTATCCGTACTAATTCTATTTTTCACGGTTGGCTTTTGTCCCCTTTTAGATTCACTGCAATCGTTATGACAGAAAAAAAATCGAATTTATTTCAAATTATTTATGAGATCCGGGAAGAACTCTTTTCAGGGTTTGGAAGGGATATTTCTAGAAGCACCTAGTAGGGTTATTTAGGCTGTATATTTTAATTAATTTGCGTATTTAATAATCTGTACATTCATTAATTCAACCATTTAACTTTTTAAATATAACCCAAAATTTAAATAAAACACAGAAAATGTAATGGCGGCCTATCTGCATACTACTGCTAATTTAAATTATACTTAAAATTGAATGATATTTAATTTATTTTATATTTTTTTTTTGTTATAACCGACTTCTAAGGTCATTAACCCTCGTTACATTCTTAAAAAGGGGTTTAAATCACCATCAGGTTCATTATATTTAAGGGTGTAAAGGACCCTTACATTTTATTTAAAAATACCAAACAACAACACAAAACATTTAGAGACATTCACATATATTAACGACACTGTAAACACTTACAGGGTGTAAAGGGTCCCGATATTAAAATGAAAAAAAATAAATAAATAAAACACAAAAATAAAAATGGAAGAATGTCTTCGCTATACCAATATTCTTTTTCCCCTTTTCTATTTTAAGCACCTCCAGGGCAACCGAATTGGCGTTAAGCATTACATCAGTCGCTCCAGGATGCCGTGGCAGTTGACCACCCCCCTATAAATTGTTCTATAGGACAATAGGATATAACCCATCGGCATCCCCCTCGCGTCAGAGGAGTAATTCGACCAACTGTTCAGGACGGTCAAAGAACCCCTCGGCGTGGGGGGGGCTGCCTTTCCCGGTCCTGATCTACCTGGCTCCAGGCATGCCTTGCGCATACCCTTTGCCCCGCGACCTCCACCCACACACTCGAGAGTCCCCCATGCCATCATCGGATCCGCCCCGAGATTTATTATTATTATTGTTGTTGTTATTATTATTATGGTTAGTATTGTTATTATTATTATTATTAATCTCTTCATTTATCAACTGTAAGCAATGATATGAATTTTTTTTTTTGCTCCATCTTACATGGCACATCTCCTTATATCACATAAAAAAAAACATTTAAAAAAACTTCTTATAAAAGAAGTCTTTTTTATGTGAGCCTTTTAGGTAGATTTTATAAGAATGCTACCTAATGTAATGGGTACCCTGATTCGACTTCTAGAATATTGCGACATATCTTCGCGTTTCACATCCCCCAGACCCAAAACCACCGTCAGCTCAAACGTTTATATATACATTTATATATATATATATATATATATATATACAAATATATATTTCAATTTCTTATGCACATGATAACTGCTGTAATTTTGCACCAATCACTTTCAAATCGTTCCTTAAAAATAACTCGTGCCAAAATCTCGGTCGAGTTCGTTAACGGCCAAAATCGGACCATGGGCGTGAAAATGAGGGGGCTTTTTCGAAAAAATATAATATCGCTAGAACTATGTTATTAGTAAAGTAACGAATTCAAAGTTCTTACTATTCTTTGGATAAGGGCCTTACTAAACTTAGTACATTTTTTTGATATCACCAACCATTGGCCCTGGAGGTGAAAAAAATGGGGTTTCGAAGACAAAAAATATCATACCGCCCTTAATAGGCAAAGTATCGAATCGGTTTAAAGTGTACGTTAGTCTTCTAAACATTGCCTAAAACTTTTGTCTGAAATAATTTTTGATATACAAACCCTTACGGCAAGGGATAACCAAGCTTTTGTTGGAATTGTAAGAAGATGGGGCTTGTTGTACGTTAAACATGGGAAATTTTTTTCACATGCATCCATTGACATATTGAGTAAATTTGAAGTTTTTGTTAACTTTAAGGTGGAAATCTTATTTATCTTCTACTTAGCACCGGTGAAATCTATCTGCCTTTCGGGGTGCCAAAAGGTACTTTTTTATTTTATGTAATGTACGTTGTGATATTTCACTTTAATTAGTGTTCTACAATTGCGGATGAGATACTGTATGTGATTTCTTCGGCGTGTTTCTACTTTTAAAAATAATTATTAATTATTTAATTAGTTAATTTTTTTTTAAATTAATTTTAATTTTAACAATTTTAAATATGTTTTTATTTCTAAATAACTTTGACTCTTTAACTCTAATTTTATTTAATTTTTGGTTATGATCTTAATCTTATTTTTACTTTTCATTTTATTTTTAATAAATTTTTTTTAACCTTCCTTTTTATATTATTTTCATTTTAATTTAATTTTTTCTATGGTATTGACTTTAGTTTTAAAATTTCATCTTATTTGTTTTACTCCTTATTTGTACTTAATTTGCACATTAATTATTTTTTAAATATTAACCCTACATTTAGTACCTAGTTTAAAATTTTACGTGGATTTTTACAGATTATATTTTGATTTTAATTTCGGTCTTGAGTCCAGTGTTTTTTCATTTATCAGGTGGATTTCAATGGACCGTCCCGGCCTTGATTTTACCTAGACGTAAGACTTATTTCATGGTATTTTAAGATTTCTTGACGATGGTGGGCTAACTGTGTCCGCTTGTCTGGGTGGTAGTTATATGGTCGTACTTTAAACATATGGAAGTACACTTGATGGAATTTTATATATATATACACACACACACACACACATATATATATATATATATATATATATAAAATAGATTTTTTTCTGTATATATTATTTTCATTAGAAAAAAAACAAAGGGATTTGTTCAACAGTTTTTTTGTTTTTTTTTGAACGTACATATTCAAAAAGATTTTGCCGTTCAGGAGGTGGAGTAAAGAAAGGCATTTTGTAAAGTGGATATTACACCCGTGCTCCCTTCTGAGTCAGGTGCCCTTTTTATCCCTGGGTCTAGAATGATACAAAACATAGATCTATAAGGTGAGATGGGAGGACGTTAGATTACTATACAATTAGGAATATTTTTTTTAGTATTTTCTCCATTTTAGTTTCTAAGCTATACAGCTGTAGTGTATGGTTATACACATAATACTATACAAAAAAAGTATTCTAATGCTATTTTTATGTCGGGGTTTTTGAAGATCTTGACGTTTCATAACTTCATATAAACAACAAACATAGGTTTAGCATTGAAAAATTCCTGAAGATGTACGTGCTAATGTACGTACGTTCTTTGTGTATTGGCTCTTTTTTGCTTGATACTGCAGACTGAATAAACAGATTTCGATAAAATATAGCACGATGATTTCTTGTCGGTGGCATTGATGCCATTCAATTTTGGGCGCAGTTGAACAAGGGGGCAACGAATACAAACCTAATGAGTCCAGTATTTCAAAATTTTACTAAATAAACGATTGTAAAAACAGAAGGTAAAATTGATTTAATAAAAAAAATTGTATACAGGACAGCATGTTAAATAAAACATTAATCAAAAATGTAATGTCTCCTAATCGATCGTTCAAAGAATTTGAAAAATAAAATACTTAAAGTATTCAAAACTCGAATGTGAATAAAAATGAAATTTTTTTTATGTCAAGCTAAACGAACACTTGCTATCCTACTAATAACAAACGAAGTGTCATCCACTACAGAAATGGGTAAAAGTTTTGAAATAAAAATGTAGTCAGTCAATAGAATGTAAGAATGTAAGCTTAAATGCGTCTGGGTTATGAATTAGTTGTGTATTTAAATATTTTAAAATCGGAATTATTATATATAGTTAATATGTTTTTTTTTTTAATATTTTTTTATATGCTATTGGAGGAAACTATACCACGTTTCAACGGAGAAGAGACCTAAATCAGTACAACAAAACTAGTCATGAATTGGTTCAGTGATCAAGAATTTACTATTTTAGACTGCAACCACAAACCTCAGATCTTAATACAATAGAAAATTTGTAGTCCTACATAAAGCTACTGCTTTTGTTAAGCCACATGATTGATTAATGTTTTTTTTTTTTTTTAATGAGCGATGGGATTCTATAAGCATTAATTCGTAATAAAATTAGTCGAGAGTAAGCGAAAAAAAATGTACGAAGTTATTAAAGCTAAAAGCTTATTAATAATTTTCCTAATTAATTTATTATTTGGTTCACCCTAATGGTTTTCTATGATTTTAATGGTTTTCCTAATGTTGATAATTTTCCCTAGGGTGAAGCTCTCGGTAACCAAAGCTGCCTATTTTTTTTTCCGTATTTAATTTTTTTTTGATATTATTAGATGAATAGTGTCTTTACACTAACTACAGATAATATGCGTATGCATATCTGGCTCGCTTTGAAAAATTTATCAAAACGTTTTTATCAATTATAACTAATATTTACGAACTATAGTAGTTCAAAGTTGCGTTAATACAAATCTACGTGTAACCTTTTCTTAAGATATTTTTCTTATTCACATAAATGACCAAAAATGTTTTGTTCAAAAAGGGACAGTAAATATTTAAGTCTGTCATAGCCTTTAATTACGTTTAAGGTTTACTTAACCGTATAGTTAAAATACGTTTGGTCATCTTTTTGGAGTAAAACCTGAATCAAACGGAGATTAATGCAGATGGTACTACTCAAAATACGGTTATTATATACTTATGTAAAAACACATCTCTTCCAAACAATGACAGATAGTCAATAAATTTCTTATTATGTATATTCATTTTTAGTATAGTATTCAGTAGTTCAGTGAAAATAAAAAATCTCTTTGTATATCAGATTACAGAGGTTTACTCTGTATGCATTTATATGAAATGTACACCCCACCTTAGTTGTTATGATTTGTTTTATTACACGATTTTATATTTAAAAAGTTTTTTCCGACAAGCGTAGAGCCTCCCACTCCAAAGAGCCTCTAACTGGTGTAGTCTGATTTACAAAACGCTCTATTGTTTTCCATATAATCGTTATTTAAAAATACATCCAATTCATGGAATGATACCGGTTATATGACAGTTTAAAAAAATAATAGCGGACAAACTAAGATAATTTCTTCCACTTAAAATTCTTTTAACACATCAAATGGAAAACCCAATAAAATCCCTGAAACCTGGAGTTTAAAAATTTATTTAATACAGGAATCTGTAACAATATTAGGTAGTTTTAAAGTTTAGTCATTCATAGTTATCAAAATAATTGAAATAAATTTAATAAATTTGAAAGATAATCGGTAAATAAATATGAAAAAAATAAGACATTAAAAACTATAAAATCATTAACATAAAAATCATATTATGAAGGATTCATTGTAGTCGATCTTTAAAAATGTATAACAATACGTTTATAAAAAGAAATATACTTTTGTTAAGAAAGAAATGAACGAAGAAAATCACGTGATTTCTGACGGCGAGATTCCCTAGGCTAAATGTCTGTAGGGGATTAATAAATAGTGTGGTAATTATTTTTTTTAACTGGCATTTTACTCAAAGTCACTTGCATATTGACAAAAATTTCAATAGCCGATTCATGAATATTCAAAAATCTATATCAAAACATATTTATTAACTCAATTTATAAAACATAAGGAATTTTTTCTTTTATTTTTACCGTTTTCGAACTTTTTCTTTGAAATATTCCCTGTAATTTAATTTAACTTTCTTTAAATTATATATTATTTATTAAGTTTCATATTTATTGAATTGAGGTTTATGATGATATTATACATTTAATTACTAAAAATCGTTAAGATTCTGTTAACTATAATATTATCTAAACGATTCTGCTAAATTATTTTAAATTAGCTGTACTTTATTAAGTCTGTAGCAGAATCTTGAGTTTAAAAAATTGTACTTTACTTTTTTTTTTATTTTAATATTTTGTTTTTTATCACAACTGGTAATAACGCATGTATAGAAATGAGTTTTTTTTTTTAAATATTTTTAATACATAAAACCTTTTAAATTAAAAAAAAGTTAAGATTTTGTTACAAAATCGTAATCTTGTAAAAACCAGGTAGTTTAATAATGTTTTATGTATTATTTAAATTCACTTTTTTATAAAACTTCTATTAGATACAGCTTATGAATATTACAAATTTTGTTTTTTTGAATGGAAAAATGGGGTCAGCCATCCATCATTTCATTGTAATTGAATTATTATGAATTTAGTGACATGTGAATTTGGGGCCAGTGTTATGAATATCAGTTTTGGAATTATAGGGTTCAATGAGACAAACAAGCCATCCAAACTTTTCACCATATTCCTGATCTAGTCGGATAGTTAATATAATATGTAATTTAAATTTAAATTAAATAACTGAAATTTTTTTCCATAGGCAGTTCGGTATTGTTAATGAAACAAACATTCGTTATAAATTATAAAATATTGTCGCGTGTTCGCTCTTCGACAAGGATATCGAGAGACTAACAGACGTAAAAATTTCTTATAAATACAGTTTATTACTCTGAAATATATAAAATAAAATAAATAATAATAAACATATATATCAATTAAAATACTAGTTCAAATTAAAAAACAATTGATTTAATGGTAATCAAATTATAAATACCAAAATGCAGTCTGATTTACTAAAAACTTTATAATTACTAATAGAAACTAATATTGCATTAACAAAAGAAAAATTTAAAGTTCATACAATTCACTTTTTGTAAGTTTTATTACTTTTACTGTTTACAAAAATCCTACCCTACACTTTATGAATGAATAGAATATTGTCATTTTCAACCCTGTTTACAAATAACTCACCGAACAGTTTATTGTTTCAACCACCATCCGAAATGGAATACTTGTTTGTGACACTCTCTTCAGTTGTTGTTACCGCGCGCTTACTGTTATCACTTTTATCGCACGCCGCGCCGGCTTGCAAAACTAGTAACTTTATCCGCTGGTACCCAGCTGCATTTTATATTTTCGGGCCTGCAGAACCAGTAGCTGACCGTCCTTTTGGTTGTTGAAGCGTAATAATTTTAATTGTTCTTGCCGTTACGTTTTTCTATAAATTCTTATTCCGGTCCGGTAATCCTTCGATTTACAGGAGCTTTTGGAGGTACCATTGTCTGTATTACAAAGAACAAATTATTAAACGGACATGTTATTCCAAATAAAGAATTTCTTTTAGTTCCTTTTATATTCTTCTTTCTTTATTTTCTCTCACTTTTTTTTAACTGGAAGAAACCATATTGAACGTGCCCAGTGTAACTAGCTCCGTACAATATAGAAATACGGATCTTACAACGTTTAATGTATTTTGAATTTTCAGTAATAAGTTATCTTTCTATCCGTGTGCTGTAACTGCGTCTTAGTAGACAAGAATTAAAAATTTAATTTTAAAAACTTCGAAGAAATGCATATTTGTTATTCGTGCAGGATATATATCTATCACATTTTTACAATGTACCATCAGAATTATATAGTTTGTTCTATATCTTTGTTTCATGATAAAAATACCTTATTTTTAGTCTTCCGATGGATACTCTGGTTAAATTTAGTAAAGACTGACTGTACGCGGGAAGTTTTACAGTCAGAAATTTTTTTAACAACATTTCTGTTAACGAGGGAATTACTATAAAATTTAAAAGACGCATGAAAATTACTATCTCTTTCAATAAAATTCAGAATCCCTGGATGTCAATCCATCTCACAAATAAATTACTTCTACGTACAATCAATCTTCGGTTGGAGTACAACGGGTTTAAACTTTGTACACAACTGAAATTCCAAACTACGGAATTATATCAATAGCCAGTTCTGAAAACAACCAACATAACTACAAGATCGTAGTCAGACTTGACCTATTGATCGAAGTTGTTTTTCTGTGCACTGTAACCTGTGCCCTGGGAAAGGCTGTTGGTGTTTGAGGGAAGTCTTTCACGGTAGGGTGACATCAAGATCGAGTATACAAAATACAACACTTTGACTCTGCTTCAGTTAAACAGGAGGCCTATCGGTCATCAATCAGCTTGTCTTTTACCGATGAACATCTCGTTTTTTGCAGGATGAACAAATAGGCAGGAGAGACTGCGAGAAATCCTGGTATTTTGAATTCGATAGTTGGCTTGTATATATCTCTTTAGCCTAAAGTCTAAATAGGTGTTCTGGAATTTGTAACTTCGAGATGCTGCGAAGTTTAAGAGGTGAAATCAGTATGTTGTAAGTGACATATATGAACGTCAAAATCTTTACAGGGATAACATGAGGTAAAGTGCCTTCGTTTAAAAAAAAATTCCTTTTTAATGCTCTTCTGATTGAAGAAGAGATAAATCGAGCTCCAGAGTAAGATGAAGTTGCCTTGTAGGAGTCCAACGTTTGGAAAGCGTTTTTTTTTTTTTATTTTAACTAAACCCTTTTGTCATTGCTGAATGTATTGAAGAGGTACTGGAAATTTGTTAAAAACAAAAGACAAAATAAAAGGGAACACTAAGATACTAGAAAATCTACTACAAAAAAAGGTACACCAAGATACTAGTAAATCTACTACAAGTTTGATCACTGAAATATCAACAATGATTAATCGTCAATACTGCCTGAAATGAAGAAGCTTTTAGATTTAGACATTATCGTAAAAAAATATTGCTCCTTAATCTCTCAAAAAGTGTAGTGTCTTCTTATTTATACAGAAGTTGAAATCTTCGAAGAGCTTTCAACTCAAGAGTTTCAACGTTTGATCGCGAGAAGGAATCAGAAAGATTTTACCTTCTTCGTCTCATGTTTTACTTTGCAATCTTAAGTTACCAAAAAAGAATTCGTCTTGAAATACATCGTCTTGATGTTTGCGCATACGTACCAGCATTAATGCGTTGCTTAAAATGCTAACGTTGTAGACATTCTGTTACACACTTCTCAACTGAAAGTATCGCTCCTTCGGATAAAAATATTACTACACCAAACCATGACGTCACCTTGAGAGATTTGCTTAATGACACTGACAAACCATGTTGTAATTACCATGTAATTTTAAAATGGAAATTGCAATTCACGAGATTAAAGTTCTCCAATACGTTAGTCTTCGAAGCGAAGAAAATTTTTATTGTAAAAACATTTGGTAAGAAATTTTTCTTATAACTTGTAGTTTAATTCCTACCAATGCAACGTCTCGCGATTTAGTGGATAGCACTGGATGGAAAACTACATCAGCACTATTTTATGTTATGGAAAAGTTTATTTCAACAAGACTTGTAAAACCTACAGAGTTCTGATGCAACTACTAGCCTTCGCTAGCAAAACAAAAAAGAAGCAGTAACCAAGACAGGAAGAAAAGAAAAATGAGGAACCTCGAATTTCAGGCATTTCTCAATGTAAGGTAAGTTACAATCTTGATTGAATCAATCTTGATTCCTTAAGTTTTCAAAACTGAAGGGTATAGCTGAATGATCAGCTGTGGATGAAGAACAGAAAACTGCCATGAATCCTCTGGCTCCCTCACCCAGTGTGAGCCTTATTGGCCTTTCTTAACAAAATACGTTTAGGTATACATCCGGCATCAGAAATCTAACCATTAGGAGGGAAAACTTGGAGTTTAGTATTGGTGCGTTTTATTCTCATATGATGATCGTAACAATAATAGCTGTTTCGAACTGCAGGTACGCCTACCAAAGTCTGGAAGTTTCGTAAAAAGACGATTAGCGTAGAGCGTAGGGCTCGATTTTAAAAGGATATAAAACCTGTTCTGTACTGTAGTGTAATGATTTAAACGAAAAATAATGGAACACCAAAAAGGTTACCTTTACCACTTGGTAAAGGTAACTTTCGTCATATTTATACGAACTGATGGTAGTATATATAAAGGTGTAATTCCGTGCTGTATTTGATAGTGTGATTAATGACCCTGGTAATTTTAACAAAATCAAAATAACGTCGAATAAGAAATAATTTAATTCACTGTCTGATTACTAATAATTAATAAATGCCATTATTATATTGCAGCATTTTCTCGAATAAATCTTATTTTGTCTTCAAAAAAAATCTCAAAAATAAAATCAATAACGATGGAATTCGTTGCATCGCTATAAATGACTTCTTATTTGTTTTTGCAAAAATTTATACACTATAAACGAATAAAAATGTTTACGATGAGTCGTGATCAGACGCAAATTATTCTTACATATTGTTCAGTCAGCAGCTAGAATAATGCTAATCTTGCATTTTTCCATAACTTATTGTAATAAAGAATTATAATCAGCATTATTCGTTATCTATACCGTTATTCATTCCATAACTTTATTTAACGAGAAGCTTTTACTTACTGAAAAATCAATAGCTCTTATTTGCTGATTCCCATTATATTTTTATGCACAGTTCTGCATTTCATTTTTCCAGGTTCAGATATATTTTTTTAAGTTATTTTATAAGAAAGCTTATTGTAATTTTAAAAAAAAATATTATTTCTAGATTTCCAAAGAACCTAGGTTTTGAGAACTCCGTTTGAATCCAAAAATGTGTTTGTTAAGAAAAGTGATGTGTATGTCACGAGCTTTAAACACTAAACCACTGGGGATCAGTTCTGTACAAATTTACGTGCTCTATCAGGGAGACTGCCCCACTTTTACCGTATCGATCTCACAGTCCTAGCCCAAAACATTTTTAATACTAACCAAGGTAGAAAAACTCATTTTTCATTAAATATCAAGATAATGAAACGTACTGACATTGCCTGTGCGTAAATTCGCACAACATTAAATTGTATATATATATATATATATATATATATATATATATATATATATATATATTTAATTATTTGCAATTCAATTCTCTCTGCCGCTTTTACTAAACTGTCATATATACTCATGAAGATTCATGAATGGTTGTTAGCAGTTACCACTTCATCGGATGACTATGTTAAAATAAAATTTAAATGGTTATTTTTTTCTAAGTTTAAGATGCAACCGTCTGTCTTCTTTCAGTTACTCGATAAAATTAAATGAAAGTCTAGTGATAGTATTGTAAACTGTTGGTAGAGAGTAACATTATTGTTTTGGGGATGTATTTCAATGTAACTTAAATTTGAACTGAAATAATTTAATGTATTTCTCTTCTCAGTTAAATTGACAAATTTCAGTTATTCATTTATGATTATTATTTTATATTATATTATTTTCTTTATGTTTTTTAAACTCTGTGATTTTTAAGAAAGACATTTAAATCCGTTAGTAATTACTTCTAATATTAATTTATTCTCCTGTTTAAAAAACAGGATAAAACAGGATTTATTATCCTGTTCATATATTTTAATTCAATTTTTGTTTCCTTGCACGAAGTAAATGAAATATTGTGAATGAGAAAAATTTCGGTTTTCAGATTTCAACGGAAATATCCATTTTGGCCATCCCTAAATCCATTTTGACTAGTTTCGGCGTGACGTCTGTACGTACAAACTTACGAATGTATCTCGCGTAACTCAAAAACGATTAGCCGTAGGATGTTTCAATTTTAGATTTAGGACTGTTGACAATATCTAATTGTGCATCTCCCCTTTTGATTTCAATCGACTGGACCAAAAGTGTCCAAAAAACCCCAAAATCCACTTTTTTTAACTGCAGTAATAAACCCTCATTGAGAGCGTTTCAATAATAATATATAATATAATAATATAAAATAATAATAATAATATAATAATAATATAAATAAATAATAATAATATAATATAATATAATAATATAAGTGGTATTTATTTTCATTGATTGCAGAATTATAACATAATAAAATTTTAATTAATGAAATATTTGGATCTTACAACAGAAAGGCACATCGGATCAAATCCGACTTCATATCCTTTCTTTTTTTTTAATTTAAATACATTGATTTATTTATATTATTAACCATAAAAAAAATTAAAATAAATAATTTTGCAATAATAACTATAAAAAAATATCAGAAGTTATTAATGAAATAAAATTTTATGTACTTTTCATTTTAAAAAAATGTGTATATATAATTTAATAGGCGTAGAAGGATCGTGGACACCGGTGTTCTTTGGTGGTTGAGTATATTCAATTAACCACACATCTGAGGAATGGTCGAACTGAGTCTGTGTAAGACTACACTTCATTTACACTCATACATATCATCCTCATTCATTCTCTGAAGTATTATCTGAACGGTAATTACCGGAGGCTAAACAGGAGAAAAGAAAGGCGTACAAGGAAGTCATGTGGTGTCACATCAGATTTTTGTTTATTATGTTTATTTTTGTTTAGCAATTAATCAAACCTACATAATATTTGTAGAGTTTTTCTACATTTTATTTTATAAAAATCTGATTTCTTTTAGATGGATTGCTTTCGTTTGAGTTTAATTTATTATCTTTGTTAATTAATTTAAATTTTTATCTGTTTTAGATGATATTTTATAACTGGTTAGTTAGTTTTTACTGTAGTGTTATTACTGTAATTTATAATGACAGTTTATTTTTTATTTTATATTTTTTTATTCTTTTAATGTAGTCAATTAATCTGTTTGATTACTCTATTTGATTTTAATTTTATGTTCTCATATTAATTTATATCTTTCATATTGTAATCGTTATTGACTGCAAAATATTTTATTAAATTAAGTTTTTTTAGTCCATTATTATTACTATTAATTGAAAGAATCATTATTTTATACGTTTGTAATTATTTAATGTTTTATTTATTTTTTTATTTTTTTTTATGTGAAAGTGTTCAGTTTATTAATAATTATATCAAGTTCGGAAATTTTTTATTATAAATTACCAGTATCATCTAAGTATTTAAACCAATTTTTAATTTTTAATTGTGCATATATTTTTTTTTCTTTTATTTTTGTATACTGTTAAAAATCACTTTAATGGTGTCTACGCTAATGAAAGGAGAATCCTACTGTAGTTAATATTTATCATTGTAAATTTTTTTTTTTTCTTTTAAAGATTTGCTAATATTATTTCTTTATGATAAATTTATTTATACCGTTTTTATGCACTACGTTTGATGTTTTCTAAATCGGGAATTTTATTACATTTCTTTTAAATCTTATCAAATATAAAGGTTGTTATTTTCCAATTGAATTATTTTTAACTTCATTGTTACTTTTCTAATTTTTTTGTTTAATATTAACAATAACGTCTCTCAAAAAACTGTAAGATTTTTGTTTTATAACATAAAACTTTAGAATAACTATAAGCTAAAAAATAGCGAGTACATAGTTTAGAAGTAATTATAACATGTATATTATTTTTCATCTTAGAAAAGTCATCTACTCTTTTTAGTGTGTGTTTCGTTTATATTAAGTGGATTTTTAATAAAACAAATATTGATTCGAATTAGTAATTGTATATTAACATGTTCATGATTTAATTTGATTTGCATTACATTATTGAAAAATATATTTAATTTAATGTGTGTACATATATTTATTTTTTGTATGATGTGTAAAATATGAGTCTTCAAATGATAGATCGAGACTAGACTAGCCGAGACGAGACTGGCAGATTCCAGTGGTGAGCCAGCTTATGTAGTGAAGGTGGAGCCAAATGAATTGTCAGGAGCGTGTCTCAACATACTACACTTTGATCTTAGCCAAGAGGCCGAGAAGCGATGTGTCTCTCAACATACTGCCCGCCATAATTTAACACATCTTACGATAATGTAATAAGATTGAATCCAACAAGCTCGGCGACTAGGCCGTATCGTATGGTCGCATGTTACGCACTAACAGTTAATGAATAAAACACATGTTTAATAAAGTACAAACAAATTATGTTGAAAAGAAGGAAAAACTAATATTTAACATGACATAGTGCCAAACAGCAATACTGCCTGAACAGTGTTTAGCAAAAATATTGTATTCAATAAAATGTTTTATTCATATCCATAAAAAAATATTTTCTTATTCACGCGATTTTTCGCAAAAAGTTTTTAATACGTATACTAGACTTTAACAACACAATCGGGTTTATCTTCCAAAAAACGCAACCGAAAGCTTTAAATATAGATATGTATTTGTAAAACAGTGTAATTTTATTTATTTGTATTTTAATTTTTTTTTTAATTTTGGAAAAAAATCAATATAAGTGTAACAACAAAAACTTTAAAACGGAGTTACAGCTTCAAAATGCGTTGTTATAAAATGTCAATCAAACAAGATCGCAAAATAGATCCAAAGGTAAGGTGAATTTTCTCGCATTACGGTTGCTTTCTTAATCTTTTTAGGAGCAATTACATAGTGCAATATTCTCTCGTCAGAGAAAACATACATAAAATTTGTCATTTGTAATTACAAAATATTTTAATTAAAATCTTTAAAATTATAGGAGAAATTGAATGAATATAATCTCAATAATTCTGATCTAAAATTTAATTTATAGAGTTAAACAAAAATTCAAAATTATAAATATTTTTTATCTGAATGTCGATTAGTATAGATATACTATATCTATATCTATGCATTTCATGAAATGCTAGAATAAAATAGACTATTTTCTAGGTTTGTATCTTCGCATTAACCATGAACGGCTTAACTGGTTAAAGAAACTCGCAGTATGATTTTATTATAAACCTGTTTGAAATTTTTACTACTTCTTACCTTAAAATACGTACCGAAAATCGCGATCAAATTTTGAAGAAAATTATTTATTAGATTCATCATCACACATCGCAATCTAAACAAAATTAATAAAGGATAAATTAAAGTCCAGAACACTCTCAAAAAATTATTTTGATAACTTAATTTTATTCCGTGAATACAGGATCACCGTCCTCCCAGAACAGATTTTTCATATTTATATACACAGGTTAATTTTAGAAAAAAATTCAGAAAGAAAAATTAAGGAAATAAATTTTAAACTCGGTTTTTATCAGATTTTTTTTTTTTTTACCAGAATTTAAATAAAATTCCTTCTTTATTTTAATTAAATTGCTTTCATGATTTAACTCTCATGAAGCATTTCAGGAAAAAATTCAAAAGAAAAAATAATTAAAGCTAATTAGATTTTAAAAATATTCTTCTACCATTTATCTTGGATACTTTTTCGGTAATATTTAAAAATTTATAATTACATAACGGGAGATTAGTTTATCGTTTTTTACTTCCTTGTACGAAGTAAGGAAACTATTGTGATTGCGAAAAATTTCGGGTTTCACATTTTAACGGAAATATTCATTTTGACCATTCCTGAATCCATTTTGACTAGTTTCGGCGTGACGTCTATAAGTACGTATGTATCTCACATAACTCAAAAACAATTAGCCGTAGAATGCTAAAATTTTGGATTTAAGACTGTTATAACATCTGGTTGTGCACCTCCTTTTTTGATTGTTATCGATTGCATCAACAGTGTCCAAAAAATCCCATGATCTAGAAACATTTGGATTTTGAACTTTTTCTTAATTGCAGATTAATCAGCCCTCATTGAGAGATTTTCAACGATATCATAAGTAATACTTATTTTCATTGTTTCCATAGTTATAGCCAAATAAAATTTTAATTAATAAACTATTTGAATTTTACAAGGGGAAGGCACATCGGTTCGAATCAGACTTCACCTCTTTTTTAATTTAAATATATTGATTTATTAATAATTATTTACCTCTGATTGTAAAACAAATGTGTATATGTAATTTTATAGGCGTACAAGGAAGTCATGTGATATCCACATCAGATTTTTCCTTCACATGGAAACAGATGGTTTACGAAGAAAATCATCGCGGCTCTGTTCTATCTATTGTGTATTGGGCCAACATTTTCAGATATTTTGAATAATATATATTATTATATAATCTATTGTACCTATCTTTAAAACTCTTACCATTTGGTATTAGTGTTCTTTATCTGACATTATTATTTATTAATACGAGCAATTTAAGTAAATATTTGGTCTCACTTATGCTACAAACTCGGTGAAATGATCGTTCCCATGGCAGTCGTAATGAAATGAGAAGGTCACTCTCAGTATCTCGAGATTTTGCCTAATTAACGTCATATTTTTCTTTAGCACATTTGTTAATTTAAAAGTAACAATATTTCCAAAAAAAAGTTTTTGCAAAATCGCAGCCCCACCCCAAAACATTCTGTAGTCGTCTGTTATGTTGTGACGTCACAGGTGAGCGGTAGAATTAAATAAATAATATTTAAAGGGTAAAAACGTAACTCTCTGTCTAGGTCTTGAATTCGATCGCCCGGTTGACTCGACCTGCTGCATTAAGCATTGCGGCTACACTTTTCTGCCAACCGCAAAAACAAGATTTTTTCTATGTAAGTTATAAAATTACATTAGTTTAGTTAGTGCTGACCGTCACCGCTATTATCGCCACACCCGGTGAATTAAATCACCGAATTTATAATAATTCTCGGTGAATTAAATCATGAGTTAGAATCATTGAATTAAAAAAAAAAAACGAAAAAGTATTATATTTATATAAAATGATAAATATTTTAAATTAAGTTGTGTGTATAAGCCGTGCATCAGAAACAACCTACAGATGCACGACTTTCCCGTAAAGCGGCTTTAGCCGCGTGACAGGCAAGTCCTACAACTGTGTTGTCAGATTTTTTTATTTTAATTCTTCCAAGATTTTGTGGGCTTAGATGAAATGAATTTTACAATAGTTAACCTAGTATATTTGAAGATTAAACCTGGTTTTCAACCCATATTGCTCATCACTGCAATTGTATTAAACCATTACACATTACCTATTCTAATGTTTGTTATTTTCTAAATTAATTCACGCAAAGAAAAATTATTTCTCTAAATTTATTACTATATGCAGTATATCGAATTATTCACATACTTTATTTATTAATAAAATTAAAAAAAATAATTTTTGTCGACCTCTCAGTTGTACGTTGTATTTAGAACCATTTTAGCCTTACTACTTGTGATATTCAACATAAAAAATTCTCATCTGTTCTTTGTTGTGTAGTTTCTACCTTCTAAAGGCGGGAAATTCAGGAGTTACGATAATTAAAAAAGGAAGTTATTTCCGTTGCTGAAAAACTTAAAAAGTATTTCAAATACTATTATCTTTATATTAATAGAAATGTAAAAGAAATTGGAATTTTTAGTATATATGAAGGATATCCTGAAACTGAACTAAAATAAAAAGAAAAGTTAAGAAAATTTCTTGCCTTGGTGGTTTGGGATTTACTTACAGAGTACATTCAAATTCAGCCATGTACGTGACTAATATATTTAAGTATTATGTATTAATTATTTATAGTTTACTGATATTTTTTCTTATTCATTAACAACAATTAGAAAACTATTTTAATTGAATTTCATAATATAATAAATAAAAATATTCAAAACAAATACTAATAAAAAAGAATATGGTGATTTTTTTTTTGTAATTGTTTTCTACACAAGTTTGTGTTTGAAAATATGGAATAGCGATTTATTAACAAAGAAAAGTATCGAGCCACTCTGTAATTCGAACTCGGGCTCATCTATTAAATGGCTGTGGGCACTTTACCTTGATAGTCAGCATAAATAATAAATTTTTTTGCGTTGTTTGAAAATCTAAATGAAATTATTTTATTTTTGTACAAGTTAGGTCATAACTGGATGCAAGACAAAGGTAGGTTCTATGTATAACCCTTCTTCTGTAAATCTGTATCACTTTTTTCAGTACATAGGATTTCAGAAACATGTTCGAACGACGGTTTAAAAATTATTTTTAAAGTATCTCAGAAGAAAAATAAAGATTTTTGTTTCAAAATTCTGTAACATCTTAATCCTTAACAAAATAATTCTGAAACTTGAAAAAAAAATTATGTGTAAAAAATCACGTTTCTATTGATAGAAATTGCACAAGTTAGATGATCTCACTGACGATTTATTTGAAAATCGGGATAAAAGTTGTTTATTATCAACTATTATATTTTATTAACGGATACAGCATTTCTAAATAATTGTTATAAACAGTATACACATGAAAAATTCATAAAAGAAGATTTGAAACAGTCCATTTAATGTTTCTTTATTTTTTTTTATTTTTAACGTAAAACCTTATATATATGGAGTATGAGATTCAAAAGTGTGGCTTCGTCTTTCTTTAGACTTAATATTGACTAAAGGAATCCAATAAAACATGATTTATTATTTACAGATGATATCCAATATTACTTGAATTTGAGGTTCATATTTTAGGATGTAGTGTATTAATAGACTAAGGTCATTAATCTTTACCTTTATTTACCGGTCTTCTTTTAAAATTCAATATGATGATATTACGAAGTATCGCAATCATACCAAATTCAGTAGCTTTGGTAGACAATTTGACATTTAGGAATATTTTAGTAAAGCCCTTGGCCTAATTTTACGAAACTGCTTTTGTGTATTTTAAATGACGGCAATGAGGAAGATGTCAGTTCGTTTGTAAACCGAACCGGGTTTGTTTTGACTCATTGCCGCTGAAATGGGGGAATTGAATCGATAATGGGAAATATTGATGTTTTTTCTGGCCGTCATCATCGTACTTTCCCCATACTTCAATTCTGTTTATGGACAAGTTTACATTAAATATTAATATTATTACTCGTAGAATTAGGCATTCTCATCAACGTAATATAATAATAACGAAGAAAGCCACATAATTTCTTTGTTAATTTTTAATACATTTACATTTCTACATGCAGGAAAGTGAAAAATATTTATCAAATTTAAAATTGGGGGTGTTTTATTATTACTATTATTATTTTTTACTTTGCCGGCTATAGAGTTATATGCTGCTTAACAGCTATAGCAATAACGGGAAAGTACATAGATGGACAAAAATAATTTAAAATAATTAGGTTTTTTTACGTTTTGTGGCTTAACAAGAGATTTAAAAAAAATTGTTTGACAAAAAAAAATAGATTTAAATAAATTTTAATTTTTTTTTTTAATCTGTTTAAATTAAATATTTATACATGAATGATAGGTGCCATAAATATACGATTGTATATGACATGATATAAAACTACTCGAGCCGCTAGCGTAGTCATTTTTAAGGACAACAAGCACCCCATGCTTAGCTAATTGGAAATAGTGAGGGATTTAGCGGTTTCCAGTGGAATTCAACGAGCCGAACGTACTTTTACAAAAAATCTTTACAAGTCCATAAAAACTCAAGTGTTATTTAGACCTACTATTGCATAATATATATCATTACTCTCAGACAAAGAAACTCTGGCTGATGTTTTAAACACTAAAACTACAAAAATACTGCCGCATTAAGTTATAGGGCAGTCATAGGGCGGATTTCCGGTTTTTGTTAACTTTGAAAACGTACTCAAAAACCAAATTTTTTGCCTATAACTTCGGTTTCTGTGAACCGATTTGCTTTAAAATCAATAAAGTTCTATTTCTGTAAGTTTACATCATCCTACAAAGTTTCATAAAAATCGTTTAAAAATGCACCGAGTAGAACGATGAAATGTACCCAAAAACCCCGTTTTTTGACTCTATATCTGGTTCCTGTGAACCGATTCGCTTGAAAATCAATAGAGCTCTATTCCCAATAGGTTTACATCAACATGTCAGGTTTCGTCGAAATCGGTTCGGTTTTGCGTCCAGTAGAGCGACGAAAAATTCTTATACATACATGCATGTGTATGTATATGTATATAATCATGACCGGAGCACAGCAGCGATTTCCAAATTTTTGGAAATCCGCTAAAATTATTAGACCATTGTTCAGAAAAAAAAATTATTAAAAAACTATTATTTTCTATATATTTTATAAATGTAAGACAAATCTTCGTTTTGTGTGTGCCCTAATAACTCAAAAGCTACTAAACTGATTCCGTTGAAAATTTCACAATCTATTATTATTTGTTCCGGGAGTGCTTACATGTTTATCAATGTTCAGCGTTTACATGTTATCAGTTCCATAATATTTAATAACATAAAATTTAATCACATAATAACCGTCTGAGGAAATCTATATTGACATACACAACGATCGATATAGACTACAACAACCGATATAGAAAATATATCTCGATATATAAATTTAGTAAAAGAAGTTTTAGATTATCTATTTAAACGTTTTTAATGATTTATATAGTAGTGAAAATGGAAAACACTGAATCTACAAACATTCAACATTCCGGGAGTCGATAGAAGAAAAAAGAAAATAATTAGTGAATTAATATTGTACAATTTATTGTTTTCGTAATATTTTCCGTTTCGTTGTTTTCGTAAGTTACGAAAATGTAGAAAAGAGTAAATAATAATATTGATATTTACATAGAAGATAAAATTTTTATAATTTAAAAATAACAATGCTTCCAAAACAACAAAATATTGGTCGATAAGTAATTCGAGCCAAGAGAATGAGAGAATGCAGACGAAATGAAACAGAGGAGGAAACAGCACAACGAAATAAACGAATAGATTATATACGTCACAGTTACTGGCTACAGGATCATTTATTTATTTAATACATACACTCAAATTTAGCAATAGCGAAGCATTGTTGGGTTCAGTCATATATATACATATGTGTATAGAATGTTAAGGTAATTGTTTAATTTACACAATGAGAGATTATTACAGGATGCTACTGGTAAATACAGCAAGAACTAACGTAAAATGCAATAGATATACTTGTAAATGTAGATCAACATATTAGCTAAATCTTAAAGGTAATATTTAAAAAATATTAACTAGTAATAATAGCAGCAACCTATGATTTTTACTTTCCTGGCTTCGTAGCTCTAGCGCTATGCTGCGAGAAGGAAAGTATGGGAAGCAGTCAAAAAATACCTTTTTTCATCGGCATCTAAACAGAAAATATTTAAAAACCTGATGAAGTCACAAATTCTCGTTATTTCCTGATAAATATTTTACTGTTAGTAATTACTATTTTATCTAATAAGTTATTTTGTCTAATACATTTTCTTGAACGAAAAGCACGCTTTTGTTTTTAAATTATATTTTTTGTTTTTACTTTCGCGACGTTTTCATAGTATAACATAAGGAAAATATTTTTAATCTTCAAAAAATGACGCAACTGAGTTTTGTATTTTTATGGGTGGTACTAACAGTATTCCTATAATTCTGATTGAAAACGAACCCCGACCTGTTATAACTTAATTTCTAGAAAAATAATAAACGAGAATATTTTTTCTGTTGATGTGCTGAAATAGTAAAAAGTTTCAAAAATTTTTAATACACAATTATTTTGGGTAGGGAGTACTTTCTTATGTATAAATGTTTTACTCTTTGGTAGTACTTATTTACAGTTGAACTGTGAAATCAGAGCAATCAATATTCTTTATGATCAACGCATTATAAAATTTTATGTTAGTCAAATGTAAAATTTTAAAAACTAATTTGTTATATTGAAAAACCGCTCAAAAGTTCAATATTAGTTAAAACGGAATTAATGTTTTTATAAAAATTTAAAAACACTTTTATTATGATAAAATTTCCTCTTCGAGAAAGCTAAAGAGAAAATGTTCATACACTATAACAGCTTACTGATGTGGGTTACAAATTAATATAATCCGTCTCATAGCCTTCAGAATTATAGATTAATCCATTATTCAAGGTATCCTAAGGTTTTGTAGAACCTTAGTTATCTTACAAACCTAAAGGAGATCAATTAAATGCACAAAAATGCTATGATTTAAGTAATCAAAGCTGGGGTCAACAGTACCATAATCCCTGACTGGCTTGGATTTTGCATTCCTCTCTATCTTTAGATATTTTATGAAGAACCATCTGTGTGTTTGTGTGAGTATACATTTTTTTAACCTCCGGGACCACTGTTAGTTATTACTTCAGAAGATGAGATGAATGAAAATTTTGTAGCGTGTGAAAATGCCATGCCTGACTGGGATTCGAACTCGGGACGTCCGGATGAAAGGCCGAGGCGCTACCACTCACACCACGGTGGCCGGCTGTGTGAGTATATTGTATATAGCTATACAATATACAATACCAATGTGTAACATTGGTATACATACATTACTATTATTATTATTTATATATATTATTATATTCTATATGTTTATATATATTATTATTATATTTATATTTTATATATACATATTATTTATATATATTATTATTTGTAGTATAGCATACTACATTGGTAAAAATATTTACATAAATAACTGTTTTTTTTTTTTAATATATCGTAATAGTAATAATTCGTCATTGTGTTAATATTAAGTCCCTCCAATCAATCCGACTAGAAGTGTAGCTGATAGTGTAAACTGTTTTAATTGGGGAAAAACTTTTTTAATGATGTTATAAACAAGTTTTATTTTTTTGAGAAATTAAGTTTTGTTTTAATATTTATCAATACTTTTATGAAAATTGATCTCGAATGTTAAATTGTTGTGCAAGATTTTATAAGTTAATTTTTTCAAAGATCTTATTGTACTAGCCATTCTTATAATTTACTTAAAAATGACCAGGTTTTATGAAAATATTTTTATTTTCCATCGTCAATGATTTAGTACTCCGTAGAATACTTCGTAGGTGCTCTAGTGAGTGAATAATTTATCCTTTTTATGACTGTTTTCCTGGTCTTTGATTTAAAATTATTTTATTTTTAATTAATTATTTTATTCTTTTATGAAAATCCGTATAAAGGTAATACCAGTTTTTAAACTGTAATTTTCCGTTAATAGAATCTTTATTTTTATCTAGAAACTAAATATAATTCATATACTTAAAAAATTCCCATAATTATAAAATAAATTAAAAAATATAAAATAAAGCAAAAAAAAAAAATATTTAAAAAAAATTCTTCTTTAAATTTTTATATTTAGAAGTTTCCGCTAAATTAAAAACAAATGATACTGACTAAATAGTCAGTAACCCTTAATAGTTAGTAACCTTTAGTTTGGTGCTGACTAAATAAAAAGCCGAAAATTGATGAATTGAGAAAAGTTTTTATTTTTTAAGTCGGAGTTTTTAATCCGACTTTTTGTTTTATTTTAAAATATGGACCGTCGAACTGAACTAATATTTTGGTAATTGTGATAAATTTATATATGGTAAATATCTGACTAGTATTTTGACATGTTTTGTATAATTGCAAGTAACATAAATATATTTTTACCTAGAATAAAAATCCCAATTGCGAATAAATATGTTCTCCTAGACTCAGTTACTTGTGTCATACTCTCTTCCTTATCGTTTTATAAAATGTAGATTTAATGATTTAAATGTAAGCATAAAAAGGGTTTATCATTATTTTATTATTATTTAAGGCAGTTTTTGAGAGGACAGTGTACGAGAAAAATATGAAATTTGATTTTGTTTCACATTGAAACTGGCGAAACCCATCTCTGGGTAGACCTACAAAAAATGTTGGCCTTGTGAAAAAAATGTGTCCAGAAATTATAACATCGATAAATCTGTATTTTTAGAAAAGGAATGTAAAGAGATTGATACGAATCGCAGGCTAAGAAGCTTCTCTGGATTGCAGAATTATATCTGTTTAATTATATTCAAAGTTTTGCTGTTAGTTTTCTTAAAGTCGAGCACGATATTAGTTTCAATATCAGAATGATACCCATTTTACGTACCATTACTTCAAAGCAATCTAAATAATAAAAAATGTCAACAAAAAAACACAAATTGTTTTCAATTTTTATAATCTTTTGTAAAAAATAATTACACTTATTTAGAAAAACATCAAAAGGGATCACTATAGGAACTTTCTCTAAAATACATTAAAAAAAAAAAGAATAGCTGAGCTCAATTTATTCGGTCAACAGTAATTTTTGAAAATACATAAAACAGTCGGAAACGTGGTTGCGAAGCATTCCCGGCTATATTTAACCCCACCTCCTGTCTCAAATTCTTAAAAACTTTTAAAAAATTAGCCACCCCCTCTGCTCCTCTAACTCAAGATGGTGTTGCGTTTCTTTCTACTTTGAAACTACTCTTTATATACATACATATTTCTTCTTTAACATGATGAAAAATTTAATAATTTAAAAATTCAATCATTTTAGTTTTTATTTTTGGTTTTTATAGGTTGGGAAGATAAGTTCGCCAGTGAAGCATCCAAGAAACTATGGTTTTTTAGAAAGTTCCTTGACAAAATAATGCACCTAAAATAATATTGAAGTCATGAGTTAAATGGAGAACTATTCCATTCCAATTTCTTGTCCGACTTCCATTAAAATTTAACAGCATGTGTATTTCGTATAAACAAATCACCATAACGAATTATATATTATTTATTTCACAGATATTAAGTCACCCATAAATGTTCAACACATACATGCAGTTCCATACGTGCATAATTGTGTCTTACACAATCTTTTTTTTTTCATTCAAGGACCTTAACCTTAATACGTCGAGTAATACAAAATATCTAATATCCAAAATTCTGACTTATTACAATACTTTTCCTTACGGTGTTCAGTTCTGTAGTGAACAGAAAAGTAAAAGGATTCAACATGAATTAAAAACCTCCAGATTCTTTAAAAATATGACTAACTTGAAAAGACAAACTACACTCAGTTCGACCACTTTTATTTATTTTTTTAATTTTTTACATCGGTCAGATGGATCTATTTCTATGATTATTTTTTGAATATTTTAACATTATAGAGAAAGTTTCGCACGTGATCCCATTCTAAGTATTTTCAGATAACATCCACCTACGGATTGTTTATATTACAATATTTTTCATATTTTTATCGTAATCGTAACACAGATGATGATTATTATTACGGATAGATTATTATAGTTTTATATTACACAAGCCTGATGTCATTAAAATAATAAAAGCAGGTTTATTTTCAAATAAAAAATTCAAGAAAATTAACAGAAAACCTTATGGTAAAAAAAAACATGATCTCGCATTACAGGTGGTCCATACCTGTAATGGACTGCTAACGAGCTTACGTTCGTTTACTTTGCACTCATTTTTTTTTTAACTCAGTGTTCTTGCGTTTAGTTATCTTGTGAGTAGATTTTTTTATAGCAGAACGTTTTAATCTCCTGATCGGATTTTTAAATAAAAATAAAATTAGTGAATGTGAAATAAAACAAACTTTTTAAAACGAAAATTGATTTAAAAAGTGCAATAAATATTACAAAATTATACTTATTTAATTTTTTAATTGAAAAATTTATCTTTAAATTTTCAGTCATGAACCTGACTGCAAATTAATAGTTAGTAATTAATTGTTAGTTACCTTTACTTTGGGATTCGTTTCAAATGTCGAAATTTGAAAAAAATTTGTTTTAATGAAATTTAAAAAAATGCTTTTATTTATTTATTCTTTGATGTTCTTTAATAAATTAAGAACAGTTGTCGTTCGTAACAAGATAATGAGTAACTTTTAAATTTGGCTTTATTGATTTAATCTATGTTTGGTTATTTTTTTACATACAATATCCTCACATCTTCAATTACAAGTAAAATTGTTTGTGAATTCTAATATTACTTCTTAATGTATGGGCTAGCTACCTAGGTCTTTTTTTAAACGATTCTATAACAAACTTTTCTCTGATTTACAGTGAATCATTTTGAAACCTTTTCATTTTAAATATAATCCATCTAATTTTCGAATTTCTTTTATTAAATAAATCTAAATATTTTCTTCCTTTATGGTTTTTTTTTACAACTAATGTTATAGAAAACTAGGGTTGATGCCATAAGTTTTTTACAGTTATAGTTATCCTGGTAACTATACAGGGTACTTTGAATTAAATATCTTTTTAATTCATTTATGTACATTTCATATCTATCGTACTTTCTGTATGAAAGATTTCCTTGCTCGCGCTAATCAGCTTTAAATTTCTGTCTCCTTGTTTACCGCCCCGAGTACAAAATCCTCCGTAAGGATGTGTGTGACTGTGTATGACGCGTTATCAGATATTGTGTTTAAGGACTAGAATTACGAGTAAAACTAGTTAGTGATTATCGTTAAACCTAAATAACTGAAACTAAAATTTAAACTTTAAAAATTTAAATAAGAAACGATTGCATGTATTCGTAAAACAGTTTTAATAGTTTTAATGCGAAAATCTACAGTGACAGATCGATTTTTGTATTATATTTTATTATTCCGGTGAAACGTAATATAATTGTAAGTGAAAGTGCTAACTTTACTATTTTCCATGATGAATAATGAATTTGCACGAACCTAACTTTGTTCTTGACATATAAATGGGAAAATAGGACGTCGTCCTGTTAAAAATTCAACTAAGATAATGATAAAAAGATATTAGTCAACATCCTTTCTTACATATTTTTAATTCAGTCGTTTCTAGTTTTATGACAGTTTTTTGGCTTCGATTCTTTTTTTAAAGCCGCAGATTTCCAAAGTAAATCCAGTAAAAAAAAAAATGCAATCTGCTCTTTTTTGTCCAAAAAATCGTTAAGCAGCTTGATAATTTTATACGGTATTCTGGGGGCGGAATCAAATCTTGTCAAATCATGTTTAATTACCAAAGTTCTGTTTATCGTAGATAGTATAAACTGAACCTCACTAGTATAAAATACTGAAGGTCGTTAGAAAATGTACAAGGAAAAAATATTTCGATGCCTGTTTTTTTTAACATCTAATGTACAGCAACTTGTAAAAATGTTTTTTTTTAACCTCAGATTTTTGGTTTTAATTTCAAAATTAGCTGAATAACCAGGTGTTTTTCAAGTCATTCCTTATTATTTATCCCAAACGGAATCCTTAATTCAAAAAAGGTTTTGATATTTTTTTTTTTTTTTAATTTAAACTTTCTTATTTTTATATCCCTTAATCTTTTTCTTAAATTTCTATCCGCTAAGAAATTACAAAAACTTGTCCTCTAGAGCATCCCTTCGAATTGAAAAAAAAAAATCCTAATAATTTTTAGCTATTTGATTTTCTTGATTTGTTCCTTGTAATGGTTTTTTGATATATTCACCAAAGAAAATAATTATAAAGCAGTCTTGCTTTCTTCACAGTGACTATTCAGTTTATTCACTCTTAAAAAAAACTAATTTTTTTAAGAAGTTTGTAAAAGCTTTTATAGGGTTCAATCTTTTTCATATTTTTCTTCTGAATTAATTACTTTTTTCAGCACTGTTCAATAATAACACAAAAAATAGATCAATATTGTAATCATTTTCATTTTTTAAAGTTATCCATAGAATAATATTTAACTTATAACCAAATTAAAATAAAAACTACTATTTAATTTTTCCTTTGA
The DNA here is from genome assembly GCF_047948215.1 of Lycorma delicatula. Lineage (NCBI taxonomy): Eukaryota > Metazoa > Arthropoda > Insecta > Hemiptera > Fulgoridae > Lycorma > Lycorma delicatula. The sequence continues at coordinate 54,226,420 of NC_134456.1, forward strand.
TACGAGATTTACAATAAAATTTCAGATTTAAAACGTTTTCCTTATAACTATCATGTACTTTTTATTTACTGTTCTTTTCTAAAAGAGAAGATTAGTGGCCCGTTGTAAATACAACCAACCCAACCCCAGGCTGGGAATTATTATACAGTAACTGAATAGTAAACGGGAGTATGCACAAGGATCCGTAGACAGAACCGCCATAACCAAACAAAAATACACAGGGCATAGTTACTTTACAAGTAGCTAAATCCTGCAATATCCACTGTTCCTTATTCCAAAAAAGGAAAAAATTTTAAAGGATAATGGAAACGGGTTTATAGCGAAAAAGTAACGATCGATCAATAGGGAAGCCGGTAAAATGAACAAATCTACTCAAAGGGTTAAATTAAGACTGCATCTTAGAGCATGAGCATTCATTTACCCACAACGGTCTGGTTTGTTTATCTCGTATCAGAGCAATACATTATTGATCAATGATTTTGCATTAAAGGGCCTTTTAAAAACAGCTCAGGCTTTTTCGAAACTTCTTTTATCCCTAGATATGTGACTTGTGGAAACAGCCGACTATAATATACATCGTTAGGCAACATATCTACTTGAGAATTTAAAAAATATGTAATACAATATATGAATAAACAGAAATATTTTTATTGGTTCTTTTCCCATTTACAGTTCTAAATTTACAATTTAATTTACAGTTTAATTTCTGGGACCGCATCTGTATTTCGAAAATTATTTTTTAGAATTTTTATTTAAAAATTTGTTAACTTAATAATCCTGCTATAAAAATTTTTGATAAAATACATTTTGTTGGGAGCAAAAAAAGCTCAATGTGCATTATAGAATGAGCAGTAGCTCCCTTTTAAAATCAAAAAAACTGAATTCTTATGATCTTCCTTTTTTATTGAATATTTATATTTTGATAATTCGTCAATATATTCAAAAAATATATTTGGTGCTTTCATTTTATTCGTTTTAATTTTTATTTTTTCAATTTTTTGCTAATAATAATTCTTACCAAATAAATTATAAAAGATTTTCCGTAAACAAGTTTATTTTGGAAAGTGTCAATCTATTAACAATTTTAAATATTTTTCCTGAACAAAAAAAAATCATCAAGATCACCAGAAAATAATTTCACTAAGATCATAATTCATTTTTGATCTTCTGAGTGCTGGGAAATTCGATAAACTGCATTATTTTCAACTTGATGGTTCCACAATGTTTGTTCTCAGGGATTAGCATCTAGAACCTGGGAATGTATGAAATAAAAAGAAAATGCCGAGGACCGAAGCTACGTGTAACAAACAGGTTCCCGTTGATTACCAAAATTAAAAATCGTTCGAAAGCAGTTTCATTGAATGCTGTTGGCATTTGTTTTTGATCATTGACCACAGCAGTTAAGTCCCGCTAAAACAATAATAAAAGGCGTATAATATTAAAAAAAGGTCGATATTAATTAATCCTGAGATTTTAATAAAATCGGTTAAACCGTCCTCGTATGACATATAACAAACTGACATACTTACAGAAATAAATGGAATAAAGGGCTGATTAACTTCTATTTTACATGAAACGCAACAAATAACATGAATATAAAGTGTATTCTGAACCACGTTCTGACAAAACGTCAATTACTTTATATAACATAGATGACAGTTGCATTTATGCAAAAGGTATCTTCGATGTATATCAGAAAAACATTATATAAAACTTGCTCCCAACCACGGCGCTTTGAATTTGTCTCTTTCATAAAACAAACAGTATATTGGTTTTATGTGTACAATATGTTTACTTTTATTTGTATGATACCGATATCAGTAATCGACATCTCACAATGAAAATCAGATTTTTTTTTTTGCTGGTATGGTTGATTTATTAATGTAATCAACTGAGAAGCTATTTTATAATCGCTTTTAAAATTCACAAAATGTTCACTTTTTTTGTATTATGTAGAACATTTCGTTTTCTTTTACTTATCAATTGAGAAATGATACGATATTTTTGAAATTTTACTTTGCCTTTTTTTTCTTTAGACACAAATGCCACGGATTATTGATCTCGAAGTTGTGCAATTCTTCGTTTGAACAATTTAATGCAGAGATAAATTTACTGTTTAGTTGGCATGTGTGTTTGCTGGCAGCGAATGTTATTGTAGTTTTAAGTTAATACTCTGGGAACAAATAATGTCACTTCCTTTTGCCGTTAATAGTAAATTATTTGTGAATCGATTGAATTGCAATTTATCTAGACATATTTAACATATTTTCAAATCGCATATTGAAATGAAAGGAAATAATGACCAAATATATGATTGAAACTTATTTGTTTTACAGTTCAAATATCTCCTAAACTGTATTTTTTAAATGAGCCTACCTGAACAGACAAGTGTTTGTTGCTAATATCCAGAAAATTCTAGGAAGAACCTAATTCACAAACCAGTTAAGCCATTTCTTATTTTTCATTAATAGACATTTTTGGAAGGATAATTGTGCGTTGAATCTACTCCGGGTGAAATCTCCTAATAAGTTACTCTACAATCAGCAAAATACACTTAATTTTTTAATGTGATTCCCTGTAATGTAAGGGCTTTATCAAGTCTCATTTCTGCAGTCTGTTTGTTTTAAGACTTTTACGGGATCGAAAAAGCTAACATATTCGTTAAAAATACAAAAATGGACGGAAAAAGTTGGTTTTATTTCAGTGCACGATAAACCTTATGACTGAAATGGCTTGATCAACTCAAATTTCCTACACTAGTTGTTCCATAACAATAATTTTTTTTTTTTGTGTAGGGAGGTGGAAATGCATTTACGCACGGAGTGCCGGGCTCCCACTGATGCCAATCACCATCAGCAGACTACCGACTAAAACCACCACTCTTTCTAACAGGACTCGACCCAGAACCGTTTAACACATTATTTCCGGCCGAGTCCTCCTATACTAGCCTGAGAAGTCTAGTATTCAGGTCACATTTGAAAAATTTGTGCTCGGCGTCATCCTGTACACCGGGGCAATAGAGGCAGTCGGGGGACAGCGCTTTCCCTATGACATGAAGGTAAGCGTGGAAGTATCCGTGACCCGTTAAAAACTGGTCATGTAGAGTATTCCACTCTCCATGCCGCCATTCCGTTCACGGCCTGACCAGAGGGTCAGACTGTGAACGGTCAAGCCTTGCAGTCCATCGTTCTCTGGTCTCGTGGTGCAATTATGGTCCTATAACTAGTATGATAAACACTCATGGTGAATCATTGCTGACCTAAAAGCCAAAGGGCTTCTTCTCGGTTTCCAGAGTGGTTTTATAAAATATATGTATTTGTGGGATAGTCAGGCTACAGATAAACACTACGCAGTTAAAGACTGGCCAAAAAGAAATCAGTTTACCCCAGGAAAGGAAAATGTAGTCAATATTCCCCTTGTCGAAGGATATTATTTTACCACATAAAACTAGCCCTAATGAAGGACCTGGTGAAGAACGGCCATTTACCGTTTTCAAAGTTAGCAGACTGATTTGACTTTTTTTGAAATTGCATAATTGTGTAGTTATCAATGAAATAATTTATTACTTTGTTTTATGTTCTTCTTTTTTTTTTTAGTTTAGAAATAAGTAAACAGCTACTATAAGTAAAGAGGTGGAAATGAGGATGCCAAGTCGTTAACTTCATCATATATGTTAGTTTTGTTCGTTAAGTTTTAAAGCGGTAGCACGAACAGAATATCCAAATATTTTGTAAAGATATTAATCGACACCTTACGGAAAGACTTTATATTCAAACCTTATACACTTATGCATGTTCATGATTATTTTTATGCATAATGGATCATCCTTCTTAAATTTCCAGCAAATGCAACTAGAAATTTAGGAAGATTTTTAGGCATAACATATTTTCAAAATTAATTGAAAAATAACTACATATGGATATTTAAAAAAAATAAACTTATAAAAACTTATCCTTCTAAAACGGATAACGATTGTGATAATAACAAATTGTGATTTATCCTTGTAAAACGGAAAAATACTTATTCTCCTAAGTATAAAATTATTATTAAAATTGGATATTTTATATATTTTAATTATAAAACTAATAATTTTAAGTATTTGGTTAAAATAATAAGTATTTATTTCTTAAATGAAACTTTTCTTAAACTTTATAAAGTTTATAGTTAGAAAATAACTAAAAGCATAATGTATTGTTTACGCGTATGCTGTTCTTTAACTTGTTTTACTTTTTTTATATTAACTGATAATGAAGATGTTTACATTATTGTTGAAATGCGCATAATTGTGTAGATATCAACTTACATTTTCAATGAAATAATTTATTGCTTTTTTTGATGTTTTTCTTTTTTTCAGTTTAGAAATAAGTAGAGAGCTGCGTGAGGTAGAAATGAGGATGCCATGTCGTCAGGCATTTTAAAGTAGATGGAGTGAAATTTTTTGTAAGCGAGATAGCGAGGCAGAAGCCGGCAGGCAGGCAACGCGGTCGGATGAACGAGTTTCGTAGTTGATAGAGCGGGTGGTGAGAGGTTGTGAGCTCGTAGCACGTTGTAGTGTGGATCGGGGTGAGTCGGTAGGTAGCTGGCTTGACAAGGGTTGCTGCGGGAATGGTAAAGGGTACGGGAGGGGTTTCGGGATGGGGGTTTGTGTCCAAATTGGACCTGGGAAGAGATAAGGGTCAGGCACAAGAGCGTGATGCGGGTGGTTGCCGCCAGCGGCGCTGCTGATGCGTCACAACCGCCCTCATACCCGATTCCGACGTTGTATCACCCACAACCCACCCGCCACCATCCCGCCCGCCAGAACCGACTCGGTCTGTACACCGTTCCACTCCACTCGACTCCTATCCGACGGCACAGCATTGCCTCTATCTCGCTGCCACTCTACTCGACGCTGCTTGCTATACCACCACACTACCGCACTACAGCCACGGCATAATGTCCCACAGGACTTTATTGATAGTCGAATGACACCACCAGGCGGCAGTGTACTTCTCTCTACCCTTCCCTCGCATCACCCGTTACCTAACTCTTGTCACACACATTCTCTCTCTCACTATCACTCTCTCTCGCTATTTATCTCTCTCTTTCTCTATTTTCCGTTCATGAAACCATACACCCACTTCAAAAACCAAAATGACGAATTAAAATTTAAGGTATGAAACGCACATGGTGTGCTAGGCTTTTGTACATTTCAGTTCTCTGTATTTTGTAAACACTTGACCTACGATATACAATAATGTAGACGTTTGTTTTTAAATACTACGTTGTTAATGCATTATTACGTAATTTGTATTCAAGTAAATGAATAACACCACCACGAGGAAACTCTGAATTCATTTTTTTATAGATTTTTGGAATTTTTGTAAACAGACGTAAACAGTATGATACTATTTTTTTTTTTATGATAATGATTAGTTCAATGAAAATTATAACAATTTCTTCCCTAGAAATCGAATTCCGGACTAGTTCATCAAATTTTTATCTACAGCTTTCATGATTAACTAAGACAGCTATTTTAAACAGATAATTTGCTTGTTTGAGAGGAAAAAATATAACTGAAGCGAAAGAAAATTACTGTTTTGTAGTAATTTTTCCCGGCAATAAAAAAAGAAAAACTGAAGAAAGTTTTATGTACATAGAACTATTTCAATCATTTGAATTTAACTTTTTTTTAAATTTATACAAATCCACTTCATCAATAGATTGATTAAATGATTCAAGTACCATGTTTTAATGAAACTACAACCATTTTTAGTTAACCGGTAACGTAGCTTTAACTTTTCTCTAATTCACACTTTTCAACTTTAAGATTGCTATACTTTTAGGTCTTTAAGAGTTTTAAAATCATCAGGAATTGGTAAAATAAAATTAATAGGAGTGGTTTTTTTACTGTCTTACCAGGACTCAAAAATTCTTTCTAAATACGTTTAACCGAATTTTGAAATGAAATATATTTGGATAGTAATCATTTTTAACCACATTTAACAATTTTTTTTTTTAGGAACCCTTAAACAGTACTGAAAGGAAAAACCAGTAATAGCGATATTAAGATAATAACAAATAATCAAGTAGAAAATAATTAAAAGGTGTTAAGCTATTCATTCTTTACTCCTATCCATTAATTTTTATTTTTAACAACAAACAGCTAATTCCAACAGTTATAAAAAAAACTAGCTTAAAATTGTAAAAATAAATAAAAACAAATAACAGATATTATTTGAGGTCAGCCTTTAACTTCTTTACTCAGAGAAAAATGTATTAAGTATTGATCTAAAATAAAAGTATAATATTACAGTTATGCCCAAGAGCATAGACTCCGATAATAAAATTACCAGCAAACTTTTTAACTAATTATTATTAATAATCATCTCCTAAAACCTTTTTTAACTACATCACCGATTTCCAAAACTGAGATTTTCTCCAGAATTTTATTTTCTATCAACCAAGTATTTTATGTTGATCTTTATCTGTTATTTTTTAAGTAAAATAAAAGTGTCTTCTTAATAGTAACTTTTAAAATAACTATGGGACCTCTTCTTCCAGACTGAAGCGTACACCAATCCCCAAAACTCTGGTAATTTTTAGATTTTGTAATACGGTTTGTTCATTTATGAATTCAATTCGACTTTTTGTAACTTTTTTCGAAAACTTTTATTTGTAATAAATTTACTACATCTTGTTAACTTCTTTCAAAATACGATCTTAGTATAAATTTTCTATTGGATGTTTCTCTTTTTTATCAAGAGAGGAGAAATTTCATCAGAATATTATACTTTTCCTCTTTTTTTCAAAATGCATAGCTCACCTAATTTTTTACCTTCACTCTGTTTTTTACAGATTTCTTTCAATCTAAATTTTCCAACTTATTTTCCTTTTCATATTTAAGAAGTATACTTTATTTAAACAATCCATCTTGACTTTCGCTTTTTTCAAGATTCTTCAGTCAAATTTTCTGCCTGATATTTTTCTCGTTTTTTCAATACTTCATTCATGTTGTTTTCCTGAGCGTTAGTTTTCATTTTCAACGAGCGTTCTGACTCAATTTTTCATTTGTCTTTTTTTTCAATAAATAGTCTTCAAAATTTGCTAGCGACCTTTTTCTTTATCTCTTAACACTATATTTGAAATTTTTCACCAGTCGATAAATTTCTTTATGCTTCTATTCGTATGATTGATTAGCTTATTGTTTTATGTAATTTGTTTTGTATAGGTAAAATGAAGGTCCTATATGAGTCTTCAACTCCGCAACGATGACAACGATATTAATATTTAGAGACATAAATATAGAAATAAAAGGAAGAACTGCAGTTATTTAATTAAATAATTTTTTATAGGTTATTTAATAACCTATAAAACTTACTAGACTGTATGGTAAGTGAAACGCATTTTCTCCTCTGAAAGGAGCTCATTACTTTGTTGGTTTTAATAAACTGTTCCAATGTTCCTTATATTGTGACGCACGTAAAACATCTGAAGGACAAGAAGCAGCATTAGTTAAGAGTTGTTTTCACTAAAAGTAAAAATATTCATAATACAGCCGTCCCTATTGTAAACAGAATGATGGTGTCACTTGTCGGGCTGAATAAGTAATCTGCATTTCGGTGGACGGCATACTGATGTGCAGTTGTATATTCAGGTTAGCGAAGAATATAAAGCAAAACACTTTCCCTTGCGAGCATGCCTGATGTTGCTTGTTATTCTTTGGCACACTACTTTTAGAGTTATGTCATATCAGGATGCCTACAACCTCTTTGTAATCATATACAACAGGCATATTGTACTGACATAAAAAAAGGATTTACAGAAATAATAACAATTTTTTTTGTTTAAGTAAAAAAAAAGAAAATGGCTTTTCACAAGGATGTATTTAATTTTTTAAACAATAATATAGAAAAATAACAGTAAGTGAAAATGAAGAATTACATTTTTTCAAACAATAGTTTTCTAATTTTAACATTATTTTTGTTTTATTTTTATACTCAACTTATTTGATTTCTGGGATAGTCGCTTTAATATTGGAGGGATAGGTTGATGGGGAAAATTTTGTAGGCAGGCAACGTTTGAAATATACTCGTATTAAACAAATTGTTAAAGATGTAGAATATACCGAAATGAAACGACTGCCACTAGATAGGGAATCTTAGAGAGCTGCATCACACCAGTCAAATGACTGAAGACAAAAAAAATTGATTTCAAGAAGTAAATAAATATTGATGGGTACAATTTTTACCTTATGAAAAAGTAAATAAAACAGGTTTTATAGAAATTCAGTAACATCAAAATGACTGATAAATTTCTTCCTAACATCATATTATAATTCGTTATTAATGACTTTTTTAATATTATCTTTGTTTCCCTTAAGATTATCTACTTTTGATACATTCCTTATTTTGGTTCACCATTCTTCGTGTTTTCTTTATAAATAACAAACTTTTTCGACTTCTTTGTGTTAAGTTTTCTTGTCATTATATGTTTTCATGATAATTATTTTCTTTTTATTATCTTTAACTTCTTTCATACAACGAAATATCTATGATAAACGGTCATTAAAATACATTGAAAACAAGAAAACGCTTCAAAAACGTTAAGAAAAAAAATTATTACTTAAAATTTAAAACAAAATGGTCATTTCGATTGTTAAACAACCATCATCATAGATACTCAAATCAAATTAAAAAATATATATAATGAAAGTAGATTAAATAATATACAATATAAACGAAATACTTTAAAACGAGAAATTCTAATGGCGTTATTAAAACAAAAGTAAATAAATTAAAAAATACAAACAGCTGTTGTCGTTTTAGAGAAGCTTAAAGTTAGCTTTAAATATCTAGACCGCTGAAATCTCCAGCTCAGATTACTTACGACAACCTAATGCACGCCCCTTATATAGGGTTGGATAACATAATTTATCACAAGAATGTTAGGCGTAGCATGAGATTTAAACAAATAATCAGATATCTCCTCCATAACAGAATTTAAGGGGAAAGAGATAACAGTTTTATATTATTATAATAGAATATTTCGATCACAATTGAAATGGCCATCTGGTTTTAGTTGAAGAAAAATTTTTGTTGTAAACGTTTTTGAGCATTTTCATTTTTGTTTCTATTTAACTAATCTTGTTTTATTTTTAAGTTAATTTTTTCTTAGGTATGATTGTATACTATTCATAATTTTTTTAAACTTTAGTTTAAGCCAAAATATGAATATTATACAAGTTCACTCGTATGTTAATCTTTTCTTCTTGAATTAGACTCTATTGTCAAACGTTTTACTCACTTGCTTTACAACTTATTCTATAAAAAATATGGTAAAGTTTTTAAAAAGTCATAGTTGAATATAAAATTAACGAGTCAATTTTATTAAATATTTAACAGGTATAAATTTTTTTTCTCTCTTTTATCTTATAAACATTTAGTATGTAATTGGTATCCTAATATTAAAAAAAAATTGTTAAAATCTGACAGAATATTTTTATTTTTGCGCATTATATAAAAAGAAATATATTTATTATTTATTTAAAAGAAATATATGTTTTATATGTAATGATGATGATGATGATGAATCTCGTTACCAAATGATTTTCTGCACAAAATTGAAGGTTTCCACTAAAATATTACTTAAAGGGTGGTATGAGTAATTGCATGGGTTTACAATATTTGTACTTCGTATTAACGAGTATAACATTTACGAGTAAATATAATCGATTGATAATATATGTATTAAAATTTATGCACGGCTCTATAAACATACAAAATGTATCCGTTTTCTAGTTGTTTATGAAAAAATCATAGTCTATTAAGTTTAGACGACCATCTATGCAGTTGTACCGATACATCTTATACACATATATATATATATATATATATATATATATATGGAGTGTTTTGCCTGTTTTTTTCCTCCACTAAATAAAATAAAATTTATTAATAACAAATAATAATAGTAAATTGATCAAAATTTATTAGCCTGCATCACGATGCGCAAGCGTAATGCCGAATTAATTGTCTGCAATAACTCGACTTTTTGTCGATTTTTACAAATGACCACCTCATTTGTAAAATGAGGTGTCATTTTTTTTAAATAAAATGCTTAATAAATCTTGTAAGAGTAAAAATTTCATCGAAAAAATAATTACAAACATATTGAAGATTAACAAATTAAGATGACATTTTCAAAGTTTTTTTATTTTATAGAATAAGATACTAGTCTTAGATTGGCCAAATTAAACTAGGTTTACCCATTCCTGAGAAATAATTATTTTGTTGAAAATCACAAAATGGAGTCCAAAAGTAAAACAATACAAAATAGGACTTATGTCGATGTAAACAGATGTAAACATTTTTGCTCATTTTGGTGTCGTGAATTAGTTTCTGAAGTTCGGCAAATGCATCCTGGAACTCTCTCTCTCTCTCTCTCTCTATATATATATCTATATATATCTGTGTGTGTGTGTGTGTGTGTGTGTGTGTGTGTGTGTGTGTGTGTGTGTGTGTGTGTGTGTGTGTGTGTGTGTGTGTGTGTGTGTGTGTGTGTGTGTGTGTGTGGTGTGTGTAACAATGAGACGGTATGGTAGTCGTGCCAGAAATAACTTTTTTATTATTTTTTTTTTTGATTCAGAGGTCACAGAAGTGGAAAAACACAAAGACTGAGTAAATTCTGTTCTTTTTCGCGCCTATATAAAGATTTATCTGGATTCATTACATATATTAAGTTTTTATATTAAAGTTATACTCTTTACTATAGAAATATTATGGAAGGATGGAATAAAAATGTAAAGTTATTAAAATAGAGATGAGGTAGTTTCTTTTTAGTAGTAAATTTACGTTTATATAAGTGTGTTCATGTATTCGATATAACCAAAAGTTGCTATAAAACGTCATAAAAGCACTTATAAAGATCCCTACGAATAAGAGACATGGCGTAATCGTCAGTCCTTTTCCTCCTTAATAATTAAAATATATATTTTACTATACATCTTAGATGCTTCTCTCTTGAATTTTACTTTACTACACTAGTAGTTATGGTGTAGTATATACTACACTGTAGCTACCACGAAATTGACGTACTACACCGTAATATGTGTATGTAACAAGCAGGTAATAATACCAAAAATCACCCTCATTTTGGGTTTTGAATTCAGTAGTCATAAAAATCAAAAAAATATAAAATGGAAATTAACTCTTCTTTCAAGGGCCTGTATGTGTAGACGTGTTTAACGCTTTGAATTCACTATTCCTCGGAATTGACTGACAAAAATTTTCAGATACAACATCGTGTCTTCTGTATACAGTGTTACTGACGCTATTAAAGTTTCTAGTCTGGATCACAAGGAGAACTACATAATCATCAAATATACAGGATATGAGATGCAGGTGAAGTGAGGTCAGGGATCATTTTTCGTCTAGGACTGGACTTGATGAACATTTTGATGAACATTTTAAACATTAAAAAGATTTTTAATCTTTTAAAAATACAAAGCTTTTTTGTCTTATAAATGTTTCCCAAAAATTACTTTTATAGTAATAAAATTGAGATTTTAGTGGAAAAGTTCAACTTCCTCGAAAAAATGTTTATTAATACCGTGATTGATTTTTTCTGTTATTTCAAAGTGACTCTGGGATTTTTTGCTGGAAGTTTATTCGAATTCTTAGGAAATAAATAATATCAGTTGGAACAATATGCGACTATGCAACTACTTCAGCGTTGGTTACTAATGTAAGCAACTTTTGACTCCCAGAAGATACTGTATTTCATTAAGAATAAACAAATTTCGTTTGATTTAGAAACTACGTTAAGAAACAGCAGATAGTGAGTGGTATCGGCTAAAAATGATATTTTTAATCAGCTATACTTGTAATTTTTATACCAGTTACATTGTTCATCTTTGCCTACTTAAATATAACGTAAAATTTCATGAATATACTAGTTTAAGGAAGGATTCATTCGTTAACAGATTATAGATTATACAGATTGGGAGAGTATTGTCTCCCTCACAGAAAACTGTTTTCAGATCTGTAGATAGATATTTACATTACATTTTCCTTAAATCCTTATAAGTATGAGATAGTTTTCTGGGGAGTTACAGATTAGTATATTGTTGCAAACTCTTTATCATTGTCAAAAAGTAATTTTTATATAATAACTGGGAACGGAGATATCAGTTCAGCTTTCCTAGTTGCTTTATTAAACTGTAAAACAAAAGGAAAAAATTATTTTAAAACAAGATCTCCATCCCAGAATTTGTTGTATTTCTCAATATTTTGAGGTTTTCTGAATCTAAGCGTCACCAAGGAATTTGACCATTGGCTGTTACGCTGTTTATCAACCGTTTTAAAAACATTTCCTATACAAATTTCCCAAAACAGAATTCACTTTATTTTTTACGTCCTTCGTAGAAATCGTTGCCGTAAATAGATAATAAATATACAGTTAAAATTCAATAATAATAATAGTGTTATTACCATAATTGTAATGAACTATTATTTTTGTAACAGCAATTTTAATTGCCTGAAAAATAATACATTAGTAAAATGAATTTTGTTATGAAAATATGTAATCCAATAATTTAAAATAACAAACTCTGCAAATCTAGAAAAAAATTTATTATCTTAAATAATAATAACAGACACATAGAAAAGCAACTATCTATAATCTGTGAAATTTCCTGTCGAGTAAAAGAATTAGTATTAAAAATGGATCACACTCTCTTTAAATGGTTCGACAAGTAGTAGACGTACATCGGTAGCAAGCATCGTATACAAAATAATATATCTTAAACTAAACCATATGTAAAACAACAAAATGGAAAAAAAAACAACAAATGGATGGAATTGTCCTTATGCATTGCATGTGCGTAGAGTACTTTTACCGCTGGTGCCGCTTTTGCTTTTCTTGAATTAATGATAATGTATCATTTGCAAGTATTTTATGATAGGAGTTTATTTTTCTGTCACGATGAAATATAAAATATGAAATTAATTTCAGCAGATAATCAATAATGTGTACAATTTCATGGAAAAAGAAGTAGTAGTTAAAAATAGTAGTTATAAATAAAGTATCCTGATTATAAGTTTGGAAAGCAAGGAAACATAAAATAACACAATGTACAAATCACATCAAGAGGTATGTCACTACACTGACGAATAATATTACAAAATTTTGTAAAGATTTTTAAAAACTTGCTTTATTTATACTTTTAAGTTATACATTAATCAAATTATTATCTTACATTGCATGAGTTTAATTAATAGGTTAATTTGGATTTAAAACCCCGCATAGCCGTTTTGCAGATTTTGCTATTTTTTTACATCCGCGCCCTTAATTTCCAATGTACCCCCGTACGGAAGATGTTTTCAAAAGTAATGGTGGAATATTGTATTGTCACCCGACATTAGTAACTGTGCCAAATTTCATCAGTAGACAATGTGAGAAAGTACATTAAATTATTACACCCGCAACCTTAATTTCCACCCTTAATTTACCCCTGTACGGGGAAATGTTTGCAAAAGTAATGTTAGAATATTGTATTGTACCCGACCTTAGTAACTGTGCAAAATTTCATCGTCAGGAACGTCAGGAAGTATGTTAAATTATTGCACGCGCACCCTTAATTTACCCCGGTACAGGGGAATGTTTGCAAAAAAAAAAATGGTGTAATATTGTATTATCACCCGACCTTAGTATCTGTGCAGAATCTCATTAATCGGTGAAAGTATATTAAATTAAGGATGCAAGATTTGAGGACAAACATGAAAAAAATTTGAAAATTGAAAAAACGTTATGAGTTAACATAATGCAAGTAAAATAATGTATTAAAAATTACTTAAAAACCCAATGGAGGCTTTATCTTCTTTTAGTGTACCCAGAAAGTAAACGAATCGTGAAAAACCTGTTAGAGGGCTGGTGGTTTCGGTGTGAAGGACCGTAATCCAACTTCATAACAAACATAAAAAGGTTACCGACCGTTAAAATATTGCATTTACGACTGAATTACTCAATAAAATGATTAATAAGTGAAACCAGTTTAAGAAGAATTTAAAAATTTTAGATTTTAAATGCAAAAAACTTAAAAATAATAGAAAACTTATTATTGAAAATCACGTCAAAATATTAAAACGAATACAAAATCTGGAAGAGATCAAAAAATTCATATCCGATAGATAATAGATCGCATACCTCGATGAAGCGTACATTTGTAAAGTCATACTACTAAATCATGGGGTGAAATTTAAAGTGACAGTCTAAAATATCCAGATTCTAAAGACAGTAGATTAATTACAATATACTCTTGAGGAGAAATGGGATTTATTTCGAATGTTTTATTAAACTGGAAATCAAATGTAAAAAGTGGTGTCTATAAATTCAAAAATTTATTTAAAATGAGCTGAAGAAAAATGAATAAAAAATTTAGTAGTAATAACATAAAGATAACCCATCGTATCACAGTATATTAAAAAATATTACATACTTTCAGTTCAAAAAAAAAAGAAGAAATACAGTACTGATTACGTAAACACTATCCCATTAGAAGAAAAGAAACAAAAATAAAAATTTTATTTATTTGAACAAGCAATGGAAAACGGACTTGAAGAGTTTATGATAATCCCCATAACACCCAGACTTGGATGACTGGAAAACTATGGTAGTTCTCTTCAAGCAGTTTATAGCAGTTGATTAATTACGCTCATAAAGAATTGTTTCGATAAATATTAAGTTTTATACTCAATATTAAAAGCAAACTTATTTTTACGTAATTTTTCATCAACTTAGAAAGCGTCAATACAGAATTTCGATCTGAAAAATTCATCTTAACCACCAAAAAAACAATTTCGTTGTAAAAGTGTTAGTGAATCTCCCTTAACAAAAATATTATGAAATCAGAAAAATGGTGAATAATACAAACCCGAAAAATATTTACAGTGAGAAGGTAGCCTTCAAAAAACAATTGTTTGTCCCGAATCCGAAAAACATTGATATTTTTAAAAGTATAAAGGTTCACTTGCCACGGGATTGTTTAAATTACAAAATAATAAATATCAGAATAATGTTACTCTAAATAGATGTTGCTCTTGACGATTGAGAAGCTTGCTTGCTTTTTCGTGTTTTTTATCACTATTTTCCTGATGTATATAATAATATAATATATCATAATAATATATAGAAATAAAAAATAAACGGACCATTTTACCTTTAGATTGTATTTGTTAATTTTCCCGGCAAAAAATATTTATTTCAGATATGTGTATTATTTTGTATTAATTTTTATTATTTATAATTTACTAATAATAAATATCCCATGTGTGTAAATTTTCTTTTCACTGTTAATGTTAACATAGACCAGCCGATCGTAATTTAGCTGTAATTTTACTGTGTTTACCCTTCATCAAAATAATACACAAAAAATATAATGACCTTAATTATTATTTTTGTTAATAATTAATAATTATTCATTAATTCTAATTTAATTAATTAAATTTTAATATTAATTATATTTCACTCTATATTTGATTAATATATTAATTAACATAATATTATATATATATATAATATATATATTATATATAATATATAATATATAATATATAATATATATAATTATATATATAATATATAATATATATTATATATAATATATATATATATATATATATATATATGTATATAATTTTATACTAATGTTATTTAAAACATAACATTGTTATTTATAAAAATAACAGTTTAAAATAACTTTTTAATTCATATTTTATTGTATTTATATGTATAATTTATTAAAATGTTTTTCGTATTAAACTTTTGATACATGCTAGAACTCCGGATAGCTTGCGCCATCTGATGGAATATACACGGAAAAATGGATGTTTAAAATTTTCTTTATAAGAAAAAAGTAAAACATATGATTATAGCCTGCGTCATCCGACTAAATATAGACGAAACGTAATTTATTTTTTATAAAGCCTACGCAAGTTTGCTCGTTGACGGAAAAGAATAAAAGTGGCGGATTCATTTTGCGTGATGAAAAATACTAAAAACACGTTAAACGTGTCAATGAATATTTAATAGTGAAAATAGCTTTTATATAAAAAAAAAGAATAACAAAGCGGTATTACCGGTTATCATGTTAGTGTATGTTTTTTTAGTGAACGAAAAGTCGCGAACTTTCATTAAAAAAAAGTTAACCGTTTCAGTAAAAGACTCCGTTTGTCATTTTCTTATGGTTTTTCCGCTCTTGTTTTTGGCAGAGATTCACTCAACTACCAAACGGGGTCTTGAGAAAAAAAAATATTTATACTAATTATTACTTACCCGGAAAGATCATTGTTGTGCAGTCCAGGAAAATATGTTTTAAGATGAATCAGGCCGAAAATAAAAGCTAGTCAAATTAGTAAATTAGTCAATATTTCTCACTCATGATACGCTCCCCGAAGATAATAAAGAATATAGTTTGTACAGAGAAGCTCTGCTACAAGCGGCGAGGAAGTTAATTTATTACCTATAAATTGTATTAATAATAATGAAGATTTATTTTTAGAGGTATTGATATTACTATTAATAAATGAATCAAGAGTTGATAATTTGTAAGTGTTCTTTTTTTCAGTTGGATATGGATTATTGAAATTACACGATTGAGTGATACTCTATCTCTATCTGTTCCTCTCTCTTTATTTGTCTCTTTTGTTGATGAAAAAAAAAATCAGTTAGGTAGATGTACCCTTTCGTTTCACATTTTATTATAAAATATCACATACTGCCCGATTTGATAGTGTTTCGAGTATAAAAATAGCTGATATTACTTGTTTTATATATAAATTATATATATTCATATACAGCAATTTGCTCCAAACACTCTTTCTTTGTGTAACTTTGATTACTTTACGTTATCCATTATCTTGATTTGTATTTATTTTAGCCTCTTTATTCATTAATAACAACATATTGCTCATCATCGAAATGGTGAAAAATATCTTGAAAACTTTTGATGCTACCCCAAACAAGATTGTTTCAAATTTATAAAATGTCTAAAATCAGAAGTTCAGATTTTACTTATTTATGTACTCTGTCGCCTAATATCAGATTTGAAAAAAACATCAGTAGAAACCGATTCCAGAAATTATCTAATTTACAACATTAAATTTTTAAAGATTTTTCTCAGCTATTTTTACTTCCTTGTAGGAAGTAAATAAAGTATTGTGATCACGAAAAATTTCGGTTTTCAGATTTCAACGGAAATATTAATTTTGGTCATCCCTGAATTCATTTTGACTACCTTCGGCGTGACATCTGTACGTATGTATGTATCTTGCATAACTCAAAAACGATTAGCTGTAGGATATTGAATTTTGGATTTAGGGCTATTGTAACATCTAGTTGTGCATCTCCTTTTCAATTGCATTCGACTAAACCAAAAGTGTCTAAAAAAGCCTAAAATCTTTTTCTTAAGTGAAGTAATAAGCCCTTAATGAGAGCTTTTTAACGATATACCAATGAAGTACCACTTATTTTCAATAAAATAAGTGGTATTTATTTTCATTGGTTCCACAGTTATAGCCAAACGAAATTATAATTAATGAAATATTTGGATCTTACAATGGGAAGGCACATCGGCTTTGAATCAGATTTCATCTCCTTTTTTTAAACTTATTTTTTTAAATTTAAATATATTAATTTATTAATAGTTATTAACCTCCGCTTGTAAAAAAAATTTTATAATAAATAATAATTCAATAATAGCAATAAAAACAAATTATGAAAAAATATGAGAAGTTATTAATTGAATAAAATTTTATGTAGTTTTCATTTTAACAAATTGTATATATGTAATTTAATAGGCGTACAATGAAGTCGTGTGGTGTCACATAAGTTTTTACATAAGCAAGTGCTTCTTCTTTTTCCTTTACTTTTATTTTATTATTATTTTAATTACTGTGATGTAAGAAAGGATATAGCCTACAATAGTAAGGCCCATCGTATTAAATGACGCGTCATATGAACGGTAAGCATTTATATAAAAGATGGTGCAATTCGAAAAGGTAGAATAATTTTGCAAACGTCCTACAAGCTTTGTTGAAAACATTATACAATTCGAGTTCTAACATAGGAAAGGCTAATGTTTGTAGTTGAAGAATAAGCAGCTGTTACGGCGAGATTAAGCAGTATTCCCTTACCGTGCTGCCAAGGTTACATGGAGTCAAGGTTTATCGAGTTTAATGTTCTCTACATCCTATACCTCACTGCATTACAGTACAGTCTAGCTTTAAAAAAAATATTCTTCTTAATCTATGGTTACAGTCAACTTCTTACCACTTCAATGACGTCACAGTGTGACCAGCGCTGAAGAACCCATGAATTTTACAACTTAATACCCATAAGAAACTGTTTAACTGGTGTACGCATTGAATTTCTTTAAATAAAATAGTTTATTTAAAAAAAAAAAATGTAACTATAAAAAAAAATGCAAATACAATACTACACCGCTATAACGCGGATAAAGTCATAAATCGGAATGATGGATGTTCCGCTAAAAAAGAGCTATCATATATTAAAAAAAAATGTTCTACTTTTTGGTAGGTATATTTAATACCATTTGGTGGTATTTAACCTTTCAATTTTTTTTATACTTTTTAATTTTTGGTAGGTATATCTAATACGCTTTTTAACGCGTATACATTGTATGCTAATACATTTATCTCTGTGAAATAAACGTAGTTATAAAAAAATGAACTCCAAACAAACAAAAATAACTTTTTACTTTTTTTTCAAATAACTGTCTCAAATTTAATTTAATTTCGAAATTAAAAAGAAGATTCATGATGCAGTAACGGATGAAACCTTTGAAAACGTAGACGGATAGTTAAATATCACACTTTCTTTATGCGGGGCCTTTAAAATTTTGGATTCTACCTGTGGCTTGCTAAAAAAAATTGTAAATTAAAAGTATATCTAATAAAAAAAGAAAAAAAAGATTATTTGGTGATTACGCTCCAGCTAGCTCAGGTGGTAAAGCACGAAACGCCGGTCTCCGTGGCCTCAGCCTTTTATCTGAAGGTTCCGGGTTCGAATCCCGGTCAGACATGGCATTTTCACACACCCTACAAATCATTATCTCATCCTCTGGAGCAATATCTAACGGTGGACCCAAAGGTTAAAAAAAGTAATAAAAAAATGTGGTTAAGCACGAAACTTGGTCTCAGAAAACTGGTCGACAGAGAAAAACTGACTAAGGAGGTTTTCAGCCAACCTAACTTAATAATTTTCCATGGTTTTAAAAAAAAAGAAGAGATACGGAAGTAATAGAAGAAATGGGAAAAAATAAATATTTTTTTCTGGCAACGTTATAAAGTTTTGTATAAATGAGAACCATAAATATATTTGTTGTAGCTTGTATGGTTCTACTGACCATTTCAGTCGTTGTTTAAGTGCGATAATTCAGGTTGCATCTTACATGCTGGATCACTTATTTTCAATTAAACATGATCCATTTAATATAATTAAAATATACGTAAATGGTAACTATGGAAGTACTTTCTTACGACTATCATAAGTTGTCAAATAAAATATAAATTTAAAACACAGGGTTTTTAGTAACGTGTTTAAGGTAAACAACAGTTAAAAATAAGAATAAAAATATTTACATACCAACCAAAATTTAGTTTCTTATTTTTCAAAAGAATCTCTGGTTTTGTAAGGTTTATGGAGTAATGAACTTACAAATTACGCATTTATCTGAAGTAATTTTTATTTCATAGAATATTGAACATTAATTTTTCCGAAAAAATGCTAAAAAAAATTTTTCCATTTCAGTAATAATTAAACCAAGGATGATGTATAAAGGTCTCTTACGCAGAAATAATAATAGATTGCCACTGATATTCCTTTTATTACGGTTTTTTTTTTAAACACTAGTTTTAACAGGAGTAACATTTTTCGTGACCACATTATACCAATTAAAAAAGCGGATGTAGTTGAGCGCTCGGGCACTGCTTTCTACACTGAGACCGATCATTGTGACATTCGATAAGTAGGCTTGAAAAGGCTACTTCGATTAGACATATTGCTCTTCAGCCACCTATATCATGACGTCATTCAGTGACCGCCAGTTAAACCTGATACACTTAAGATAATTACTGACACGATTTCGCAACAATACCTAACACTCTTTTGACTGGAAATAATATTTTACAACTACAATTACTTTATTAGCTTCCTATATTTTTAATTAGTTAACTTATAAAATTATCAATATATTATATTTTCCGAAGATAGACTTGTTTTAAATCTTTTAACAAACTGCTATAACCGTACAAATAGATTTTCTTTGTTCATCATTGTCAGGCTGCATATTCTGTTAAAATAGATCATACGTTGTGTATTTAATGAAGCGTATGCGATGCAGTGAAAGATGATAACGTTTATCAGCAATCTTATAACATTATCGCTAAAAATGTGCCATTACGATTTAAGAGTCCTTAAAATTATGTTTAGTGTTTTTCATAACCACATTTATTTTAATAAGATTTTTTTAAATTCACAATGCTATCAGAAAAATCTTCCTTTATAATTTCCTGCAGAAAGTACCAGAAAAAATGTAGACTTTAAAAACTGCTGCTATAGGTGAGCAAGTTCTCTTAACAAAAATTGTAAAATTTGATTTCATATTTTTATTTTAGAAATAATTAAATCATATATAAAGAGAAATCATATAAGTTAAAAAATCAGACAAAGAGCACTCAGAAAAAAATAGCTTTTTAAACAGCCAATTATTTCTCGAAAAGTTTAATAAATATTTTAGTGCAATTCCAGACAAGTGTAGTTTTTTCTGTGGAAAGCTTAAAAATGTATAACAAAATTAGTAGGTTATTTGCTACATGAAACACCACCAATTTTATTTTGATATGAAAATAAGCTGAAAAATAAAAAAAAATTGTGTTTATAATAATAATAATTCTCGACAAGTTTATCAGAACCATTCAACAAGTTTTTTAAATTTAATGCAATGCCGAAAATGATCAGTAACATTGTTGCCAGATTTATTAATTATTTTATTATTATTGAACGATTAATTAATTTTCGCCTTTTAAAAAAAACTATTATTGTAGGTATAGAATAATAAAGGGATAAGCATTTCATTACAGCTCTTTATTCTTCATCGTTCGACATTGTATTTAACTAACTAATCACGATAGTCAATAGATCAAACTAATTTAAAATATCGATGATACCAGTTATATGGAAAAACTTTGCGTAACAATAGTTACGAGTATGATAATGATATTTTTAGAATATGAGAAACGGCAAACCTGACCAAGGATTGAACTTAAACCTTCAGAATGAAGATTGTTATTTTATTTATTCATTCATTAACTTAATTCCAGGTCGATATCTAATTTAAATTAAAAAAAAAAAAATTATTAAATTTTATTTACATCGATTATTATAGTCATTTGCTACAAATACGTTTATAACTTCGATAATCTTAAGGAACCATTTTATTAGACGTGATATTCATCCATGATATTATATCTAACTTCACAACTTTTGTTATTCAGGATGCTCCTCTTCAGACATTCAAGGTGTTTTAGGATCTTCAGATTATAAGAAATATAGTTTACCGTCTTTTCAAAGTTTTTTTTAGGCGTACCGAATTATTGAAAAGTCCTACCACCTGCATTTATTTTAATAAAAAAAAAAAATAATGTCATGCAAAGCAATAAAACGTATTTATTTATTCATTCATTAACTTAATTCCAGGTCGATAAATAATTTAAATTAAAAAAAAAAAAAAATTATTAAATTTTATTTACATCGATTATTATAGTCATTTGCTACAAATACGTTTATAACTTCGATAATCTTAAGGAACCATTTTATTAGACGTGATATTCATCCCTGATATTTTATCTAACTTCACAACTTTTGTTATTCAGGATGCTCCTCTTCAGACATTCAAGGTGTTTTAGGATCTTCAGATTATAAGAAATATAGTTTACCGTCTTTTCAAAGTTTTTTTTAGTCGTACCGAATTATTGAAAAGCCCTACCACCTGCATTTATTTTAATAAAAAAAAAATAATGTCATGCAAAGCAATAAAACGTATTTATTTATTAATTCATTTACTTTAAACGTTTTTTTTTTTTTTTTTAATTGGAATTCTATATGATAACAATATTTAAGTGCTTACTGAATTCATTATCATCAGTCTAAAAGGCTAAATAAATAAAGGAGAGAAAGAAAGACATAATTTTATCAATGTATATGTAATACCTATGATGAATAATGAATTTAAATATTATTCATCATATGTATTACATATACAGTGATGAAATTATGTCTCTCTCTCTCTCTCTCTCTCTTGCTCCTTCTCCTTCTTACACTTCTGTTTAAAACAAAATCTGACCTTAAAAATCAGTTTCACTTTCATAATTTAAAATATATCGCACCCTAACCGACTGGAAGTATTATATATGCGAAATAAGCTCTTATCCATACAGCAAACATTGATGAGGGTTGAGACTGATGAGTCTTGCTTATGAGATACAAAAAGCAATGTTAGCTGCGTTTAATAATAATGTGTATTCCATAGTATCTCCTGGAAATAAATAACGTTTTTATTTATACACGAGTTTTTGTAAAACATTTCTTTCAGGAACAATTGTTTTGGACTTGTGGAGCCTACAAATTCCTATTTTAAGGAAAACGTTACTAATGTTTTTTGGTTTATAACTCAAAAAGTTTGAAAATCCTTTATCAGATTCGATTTATTGTAATTTACAGTTGATTTCTTGTTGCATAATTGACTCCAAAATTTTCGCTTCAGGCAGAAAATATATTGGATATAGAAACTACGTTAATTCATCGGGGAATGTAGATTATGATCGATGATAAATTAAAATTTGTATTTATTTTTCAGCGTAAATTTAATCAGGAATACGACATTAATTTTTTTCTTATATTATTGTTGCAAGTATCAATTAAAATTTCTCCTCTTTCAAAGGATGTAGTCCTGTTCTTCCAAATTTATAGCAAAGAATTTTTAGATCTGAATATAGTTATGGGCCTACAGATTACGATCAGCCTACGTAGTTTTAAATTACAATAAAAAAAAGATGTTCCAAAGAAGAAAGAAGACTACCGTTATGGTAAGCAGACAAATTACAGAAAGGATAGTTAGTGTACTGTTGAAGCTATCCCCGGTATGGCTGCTTCTCCCCCTGTTAAAGAAAGATAGAACGGATGCGCATTCTAATACTAGAATATTTTCTATAGAAGAAAAACCAAACTGACAAAAAATCAGACTGAATCAAAGAAAAGCGACCGAGTTTATATGATAGGCATGAGTACTGATTTTGAACATTTTAAAGATGACTTCTTCATTCACACTTTGAGTTGTTTTGCTAAAATTTTGAAACACTTATTATACTGAATAATACAAAAAATACGTAACTGAAGGAACGATAAAAATAAGTCCTAAATAATTTAAGGACACTATTTCTTATAATTTATATCTCATAAATTCCAAAAGTGAAATTGCCAAAACAAATTCATATAGATTCACATAAGTTGAACATAATTTTAATTTGTTTATTATTTTGGGAAATATTAATTTTTACACGTACGAATATTTTTAGCTCTTCCTGCTCATTTCTACAAATGTACTGAGAAACACTTACTTTTTTGTATTTCAAGTTTTTAAAACTTTAAAAAAATTGTATAAAATAACTGCTACACAAGTGAAACATACGTTAACTCACCGCACGCATCCAACCTCTCCGTAGAGTATTCAAGATAAGTACGCAAACTATTCTTTTTCTTTCAGAATTAAGAAGTTCCTAGAAAATACTAATTTGGTTATCCTGATTACATATTTTTTATTTATTTTTAAGCTCACACTACTTATAACTGTTGCACAAGTGTGAACATATATTCACACTCCGTACTCTGAGGTTATTCTCAATTTAGAAAAAAACTTATTTTTTCTAGGACAAGTTCCAACAATTTTTTTCTAGAACAAGAATCAATAGATTCAAAGAAACTTCCATTTTGGTGATCCCGATTTTATATTTCTTGGAATTTAATGATCACATAACCATTCTATCCTTTCTCAAAATGGAATTAAAAATTCGTCATTAAAAGATTCATATCTACGTGAATGCATGTAACATTAGAAAAATATTGATGGAGGATTATTATAAAATTTTCAAAGATATGAATGCCTTCATAATAATTCTGTTACTTGCAAATTATTTGTGACGAAATATAACCTGATAGAAAAATTTTACTAAATGGAAGTCATTTTAATCCCATCGCAGGAAAGGAAAAGCATTTTATGACAGTTACCATATTTTTATAAGTATTAGCTAAAACCTTTTACCGAAAGTTACGGAAACGTTGTTGTCAAAGCAGAGACAATGGAAAGGTAACAATATAGTTTACTATACGGATTCCGGCAGAGAAATCTAGTGCTATCTCTATTAATTATAACATATTGATAAATGGTAGTCTGCAAGTACTATTCTCTATCTATTCCAATTTTCTCACCCTTCTACCATCTATGTTTTGATTGAACGGCAAAGAAGACTTTATAATCCTAACTCCGTCGTCACATAAATAAAGATATTTCTTCTTATGTGCCGTGGTTCCCCTCTATCTATGTGCGTATACGGTTGAGTGTTAGTACGTGTACACGCTCGCACGTCCGTGCACACGGTCTACGGATCTATGTTGTATTTCATATCCTTGTGCTTGCGTCGGTTTCCGTCACGAGGGGGTTGTTTAAAGTGAACTGTGTCACCCTGGCGAGCAGTAGCTGGCTGGCTATAGCAGTTCTATGGTAGCAGTAATACTACTAGCGACAGTACTACTACTAGTAGTACTATTGCTTTTGCTGCTAGTAGTACTACTACTGGATGTAATACTAATAATAATAATAATACTAGTAGTGGTAATAGTACACAGGGCGTAGGGTGGTTTAGTATTGTGAGATAGAATAGTATAAAGGCGTGAGTGAGAGAGAGATAGAGATAGAAATAAAGTGAGCGAACTTTGTGAGGGAGGGAATGAAGAGAAAGAGAATGTTAGAGGGTGAGGTGCGATAAAATGAGATGGCACGATAGAGTTTAGGCGCCTGGTATGGGCGGAACCTACACTCATCCCATCCAGTCTAGCTCTTTACGCTCGTACAGTGCTATACTGTACTTTGCATTGTGTGTGTGTGTGTGTGTGTGTGTGTGTGTGTGTATGTGTGTGTGTGTCTGTGTGTTTGTGACGGCCGGTCATTAGAGAGAAAAGCGTGCAGTTCAAACTACCACATATACCCACCTCACCGCCACCCGACACAGCCACACAGCGCCGCTCCTCTCCATTCTGCACCATCATCGCCTCTGCACCACACATACACACTCGCGCACGCACACACACAAACACACGCGAGCGCGTCAATGTAAGTACTATTATTATTACTACTATTAGTACTATTACTAGATCCGTTCAACTTCACTTCCAACGCACACACACACATAGACACACATTCACATACGTATGTATATTACGCGTACCTAGTAACCAGAACGCACTAACTCGCTTAAAAATGCGTATTAGAAAGAAAGAGAGAATTCAGGAAAAGGTAAGGTAGTTTTTTCGTAAATTATTAGAAGGAATCGATGGGTATTCATTTAAATACCAGCCTGTCCCGTCATTAAGTGGCTAAAATAATTAGGACATATCTATAAACATAGCAACAAAATGTTTATAAGTATTTACGTCGTATTTTTTATTTATTAAAGGAATTTAACAGACGAAGAAAAGTTTCTAAATATTTTTTTTTTCGGCTCGGATGATATATAATATATCTGTAGAGCTTCTCAAGTTTTAATGTTAAAATAAATTCTGTCTAACAGTTTTAGTATAGAAAAAAATATTTCGACTTTATTATAACATATTGTAAAAATATTATATTAGTAATAATTTAGTTTAAGGGGGGGGGGGAACTCCTTCACTATATAAATTTGAAAAAGAAAATTAAAAAACGAAAGACTTAATTTTTCCACTTTGAGAAAAAAGATTGTTCCGCTTCAAAAAAAAGAAATCATTTCCGAAATGCAAATCGTATTTTAGTTACAGGTTGAATATATGATCCGCCTGTCTCAAGGGACTAGTCCTGAGATATTGACGTGCACTGAATCTAAACGATCGAAGTTCACAGGTGTAGGGTATTCAAATCCAGATGAAAGCAAATAGATTACTTGGACGTGAACCTACAATTTAGTGAACAATTTCCTTTAACAACCGTTCAATAATTACACTATCTTTTTTTTTTAACTGTACTGTCTTAGAATAGATGTGTAAAAAAATTTTATTCACTGCAAAGAAATGATTATGCTAAGGTTAACGCAAAAACACTTCGGACAGTTTTATGCAAACGGTACCTTTTTTCAACTATCTGAGAAGGAATATTATCGCAAGTTTTTTTTTTGTTCTATGATTGGCTCATGACAGTAATGACATTCTGGTAATCGTAGAGTCCTCATCATTCCTTTACTATTCAAAACAGAATTACGCGTATTGTCGCTTTCAACCGATGCGTTCTCGCAGTATACGGATGTTATTTGGTCCGGTTGTACAATTCAACATTGGGTTCTCACGTCTTCTTTTTTTTAGACTTCTCACAATCGGAATGCGTTTTTACAAGTTGTATTGAAAGATTTCTTATAAAATAACCAGAACTAGAAAGAGATAGAAATGGCGACGAAAGGAGACTTGATAACAGGCACGTTTTATTAAAAATATTATACGCTTCACTTCCTTACCGTTCAGGAAACCTAATTCGTAACAGTTGTGTACACCGTAATTTATTTTACCGGTAATAGTTCAAAATTAATTAGTTAAATATTACTTGCAAGTAGAGACCAAAAGTATAATTTTAATAAAATTAATGGATCGGCTGATGTTAAACCAGTATCGATTACAAAATTACTCATTTAGAAATTTAAATCTGTTTTCGCTTTAAGAACTACACAAACTTTACTTTTTCGAGTCCGAGCGATGAGACATTAAAACCTTTGCGACCAGTATTGTGCCACCGAAACATCAGAAGCATTTCCTTGCCACAGATCTACTAGTGTGCATTTGGTTGGGCAGAGGGTGCATTTTAGGAGATGTTCTGAATCTCACCGCACTCGCAGTTCAGGTCGTTAGGCTCTATTTGACACCATCTAGTATGGTTAACTGGTAGGTGTAACCCCAGTTCGAAGCCGGTTTAAAGTCACCCACGTTTGCTAGTGCAGGGCCTGGAGTTGTTGGAGCCCTTTTTGGGAACCATGGAGGGGGCTCAATAGATGTAGAGTTCAAAAATCCCTTTCTCAATTTCTCGGAGGGGGTGGTCGCTCCATCTGGTACATTGTATGCCTTGTATCGAAAGATTGTCTGAACCGTTCAATGTACTCGGCTTCAGCTCGACGTATTCAAGGTTCCTCCATGCCCGCCGCTCGGTGCAGCTTTTCAATAGGAGTGGGTTTCATACATCCCGTTATTAAACGACAGGTCTCGTTCAGCGCTATATCAACCTTTTTGGTGTTGATCTGTTCCACACAGGACATGCATATTCGCCTGTAGCAGAAAGCTCTAGCTGTCGTCGACAGGACGGTTGGCTTAGCACCCCATTTACTGCTTCGGAGTTTCCTCAGGAGATTGTTCCTCGTATTTACTTTCAACATTGTGCTTTGACAGTGAGCCCTATACGTAAGTGATCTGTCTAATATAACTCCAAGGTACTTTGGCACTTCTGAGTGTTCCAGCTGCTGATCGTTCCATGTAACATTCAATCGTCTTTTTGCTTCCCTGGTTTTCAGATGGTACGCGCATACATCTGTTTTCGCTGGATTTGGTTTTAAGGAATTTGTTTTATAATACTCAGTTAACCCATTTAGGGCTGCGGTAAGTCTCTTCTCAACTTCTGGAAAAGTTCGATCTTGAACAGCCAAGGCAAGGTCGTTCGCATACAGGAAATGCTCAGCCTCGGGGAAGATAGGTTGATCGTTGGTATACAGGTTGAAAAGTAAGGGTGATAGCACACCGCCCTGAGGCAGTCCATTCCTCTGGTTTCTCCAGCGACTTTTCTTTCCATCGAAGCTAACATAAAAACGCCTGTTCTGTAGTAATGATTCTACTATTTTAGCTAGTTGGTGATCCCCTGTTGATATAAGTATTTTTTTGTAGAAGCAGTCTGTGGTTTATTGTATCGTAAGCCGCCGATAAGTCGACGTATGCAACGCCTGTGATGAGTTTCTCCTGAAAGCCCTGTTCAATGTGCTCTGTTAGCTTTAAAACTTGACCTGTACAGTTTTTGTCCGGTCTAAACCCAGCTTGCTGAGGAATAAGTATTTGTTCAATAACTGGTTGAATGCGTTCCAGAATCATTCTCTCGTAAAGCTTGTACATGTGACTGAGAAGTGATATAGGTCTGTAACTGCTGGGTTCTTCAGGAGCTTTGCCCGGCTTGAGAAGTGCGACCACCTTGGATTTCCTCCATAGTTTCGGAATAGTGTATTTAATAGCACAGTTGTTAAAGAGTTTAAGGACCCAGCTCCTGATTATGTCTCCGAAATGTTTTAATTGTAAAAATATCATCCTCTCCTGCGGCCTTCCCAATCTTCAATTCACTCACACATTTCTCCAGTTCTTGCATTCTGAAAGGAGAGTTAAACATTCTACTAGTTGCTGGTATTATGATACTCTTTGGCCGCTTAAAATTTGCATGTTGGGTTTTATCATTCAGAAGAAGTTGATGTGCTATTTGGTTGGAGGTTATCTGGCTAGATGTAGTTAAAACTTTCCTATCCCCGTTAAGCTGCTTTATCAAGTTCCAAGCCACTTTACTACTATGTGTCATATCCATCCTTTCCAGGGTCTCTATCCACTTTCTTTGTCTTTTTGACCCATCGACTGGATCAAGGTTTCTCCACATGCGATTGTTTCCTCCCTGAAAGGGTCCTGATCAGAAAGCTGCTTTTATCTGGTCAGTACATGCTGGCTGTCCTTTGATAAACCAGGTATGTAGTTCTTTCTACATCCTCTAGGAATATGCTTACGGGAAATTTCCCTTAGGATGTTAACAAAGGTTTCATAATTTTGAGGTGTCGGCTCAAGATCAGTAACAACTATATCCAATTCAGAGGAAAATTGCTCCCAGTCCGCTTTTTTAAAGTTAAATCTCCTTTTTAATGGAATTTCAGTAGTTTTAATGGCTGAGTAGGCGCTTATTCCAACAGGTCTTTGCTGCGATCTCGGGATATGGTCATATACCTCTTTGGCACAACTCCCCCCAACACATACACTTGCAAAACACAGATCAGGGTTATACCCTATTCTCCATATTTTACTATAAAAAGAATTTGGGAGTTTCGGATCGTGGACCAGACTCAGCTGATTCTCTACTGCCCACTCCTCAACTAATTGTCCGTTCAGGTCTGTTTCCGTATATCCCCATGATAAACTACGGCTTTTAAAATCCCCTAATATCAGCTGAATTCTTTGTGAAAAAAAATTCTTAGGTGGGAGGAAACTGAAAGGCTTTCCTGGTGGCTTGTAAACGGATGTTACAGTGCAGTTTGTTAGTTTAATTGTGAGTATTTCAATATCGTTATAGTTGGTAAAAGAGGTTGACTTTAGAGTAAGTCTTCTCTGGTAAAAATAGCACTGCCGTACTTCGAACTTGGCACTTCAACTACCAGTGTCATTCCATGGATTTGTGGTCACATGGATTTTGTACGCACAATATGTCACAATAAGTATTTTTACATAGAAGAGCAAGAAGCTCTTCCTTGTCTCTTGTAATTCCCTCAATATTAACTGCGATGGTCGTCAAAAATGGCACTGAAAAGTGCCTTTTTATTGGACTAGGTTGCATTGTCTCTATGCTCGGTGGTGAAAGGATCCGCCGTCAAGAGTTAACACTTGACGTTGCCTAGGGTAAGCCCGATTGTTATTTGCTTGGGTGCATAATTGCAATCTACGTTGAGGCTCCTTTCAGGTACCCCAGAACTACACAAAAATCCTTTATGAATTTCATGATTATAAATGGAAATAAATTGTCGTTCTGATTTCTCTAAAAAATGAAGTTCCTGATACAACGTCTGAAAACATTTTTACAAGTTTTGTTAGTTTGCTCTTTTTTAAGCTGGCTGTAGCGGTTAAGCAACTAAACTGATTCTTTTACAATTTTTTTTTTTTATCACAAATTTTTCCTTAATACTGAGACCGACTTTACTTTTTTGAAAAACTTTTGGTTCAAGAAATGAATAAAAATATCTAAAAATTAAAATGGTTATTTTCGCAAATAGTTATTCAAATATTGAATTAATTTTTAACAATAATAATATATGACTATAAAAATCCCCCTTTATAGTTTGCAACAGGAAACATTTAAGTAATTTTTTTTAAGCCGAATTTAAAAAAATAGATGGCTGTTAGCTCGATATATTCTTTATTTATGTTAAAATCGTACTTTTAGTCAATTCCGAAAATTCAATTTTTAATTGTTGAATCGTAGCAAGTTTGCTCTTCAAATAAATTTTCTTCCAGAAAATTTAAGTAGAAACTACAAAAACATATTTGAAATGAAAAATTGCATGCCCTTTGTAGACCATTTGAAGAAATTATATTTTTTCTGACATTACGCTTAAAAAAGATTTGTTAAATATTATTCTAGAAAGGCCCAAGAATTTTTGTCAGCTACGATTTCAGTTATACTACCGGAGACTTTTTCGTAACTTGAAACAGTAAAGGTTTCATATAGCGGTCAGTCGACACGAACGTTGTTATTCCACAGACACGTTCAATAGTTGTCTCTATGCCGAGCAATGTAAACGTTGGTCGGCAATCTCATTTGATGAAAGCTTTGTATCAAATTAAATAAATCACTGTCCTATCGTGTGTAGTATCTACTCCGCATCTCAGAAAGCCTTAAATCACTCTCAGTAGTAGTTTCTTCACCTTTCCCTACATTAATTCTTTTTTTTATATTATTAATAAGCAACTTTTTGCGCTTTGCTTTTCCCGCTAACAACTTTTTTTTACACTAAAAATTCTTTATGATCCTGTTCATATTTTAAATAAAAATAAAACTAAAAATGTTTAAATAGACAAAAATAAATAAATAAGACAGACTTAAAAAAAATTGTTTAAATATAATACTTTTTCAAGTTTTTATATTTAAAGTTTTCGAAGTAGGCGAAACATTAAAAACAAACAATATGTTAATACGAAGTTTTTTATTTCCAATTTATTTGCAATTTCAAAAAGATGTTTAATAATTAATAATTTGCAATTAATAGTTTAATTTTATAATAATGCATCTTTCATATCGTTCTGCTCTGTATCAGTCATTTAATCTTAAAATATTGACTTCATTTAACATCCTTAATTACCGGTTCGTGTATTATAATCTTTGTTTTTCATTACATATTTTACTCTCTATACAACTCAGAGACTTTTCTATACAAAATTCTGCTGCTCTTTCTCGTCCAGACGCTCAAATAACTCGTAATTTCAATATTTTACAATTACAAGGTTAACGTATTCGACAAATATTCATACCTCCAAATCGAGTCATTTATTGAAAATAAATTAATGATGTTCTGTATAATATTAAAAACATGAGTTTTCGTTACAAGGCAACTGTATGAAAGTTTTTTTTTAGTGCAAGTCCGGTATTGTTTTTAACTCATCCATCCGTAATAATTTTACCAATTTAAGTATTCTGATATATTAATTTGTAAAATATTTCATTCTCTTATCTTCAATTCATCTTTATCCTCATTTATTCGTAGGATAATCCTAACATATATTTAGTCACAATTATAGTTTAGAAGGCTTTTGTTTCTAATTTAGTTGTAATATCCGTTTGAAGAACAATATCATCAACCCATCTAAACATTTTTATTTCTTTGTTAAATTGAAATAATACTCTAAAGGGGTTTCTTTGTTGCATCTTCCATGTATTATATATAAAGTACTAGTATAGATATATAAATAAATAAATATATATAGAGAACAAAAAAAAAAAATATATATATATATATACTAGTTGATAAACAATGGGTCTACGCTACGTACTCCCCTATTCAATTTTGTCTGTATTGAAGCTTGAGTTTCTTTGTTTTCCATTTTTATATTATTTGAATTCTTATTGTAATCACCTTGTTCTTGCAATGAATTAAATATTTCAATATTCTAATTCACATTAACATTTGATGCTTTACATATAATAATGTTAAAAATTTACGATGTAAAAGCTTTAAATTTTTGTTAAATTTTGTAAATTTTTTAAACAACGTAATCAAGAATCAGATTAATTAAATATTTTAGACCCATTTCAACGCTTTAACCACATGTAAAATGCACAAACCTTTTTTATATGCTTTCAAAAACGGGTAAAAAAAGTTTCAAACAGCAAAGTCAGAAATAACAGTAATCAGACTATACTGTATACCCATTACAAAAATACCTTCTAATATTTCTCTTAAGGAATAGAAAAATTTAAGGAGCGGAAAATCAGAACTCGCATCACTATTTTAATTATATTTTATTTTTAAGTTCACTAAATCCTATGTCGTCTCAAAATACGACTCTTATAGACAAATATAAAATACTATTGCCCATCTTTTGTAATTAGTAGAATTACAACTTTAATGTAATTGCTAAAGTGATACTATAAAATCAATAAAATAAAATTCGATCTTGTTATAAACCTTACAAGTTTACATTGAAACAGCCGTTAGAGCGACGAAGTTTCTTGTACTCACTTCTAATATTGCCCAAAGGATAATAGAGTTAGTTTGAATATTTTCATTGAAATTCAAACTGATATAAAAATTTCACACTGTGAAAAACTTTTGATAGTTAGGATAATCATTACACATGATGAACATAAAAATAAAAAGTAGTTAATAAATGGAATTTGTTTTCCATCTAAAATAAATTCCATCGTGAAAGAATAGACTGAATCGATGAAGAATAGAAGAATAGATAAATTGCGTCTGAAATAAATAACAAAGTTTAAAACGTAGATATCGAAAAATTCATACTAATTGTCTGAATAAAGAGTGATTACTAGCGTTATCAATCTCTAAATGAAATTTTCCTTCGGTTTTGTGGTTTAACTTCTTTTCGTATGTAAAGTAGCAATAAAAAGTGTTAGGCCACTTCATATGATGACAGAGGCTTTATTAGGAGAGAATTTTCGTATCCCTATCTTACTGGGGCTATGAAAAACTTAAGTTTTACTTTTTCTTTTTCTTATTTCAAACGCGTAAACAAAGATCTATTATTTATTTAAATTATTTTCATCTGTAATATCAGTAATGTACACAAAAAAATTCATTTCTTTCTAAACGCTGGATCAATTCTAAACATAGTTTAAATGAAACATCATCGTACTTTTAGAAGTAAATAACTATACAACAATTTTAAGTTAAAATTTTATTGTACAAAAATTCAATTTTATATCGGATTAGTGAATTTTGAATGATTCAAGTTAAAAATTAAAAAAAAAATTGGTTATAATAATTGTATAGGAATGTTCTGTGAAGTTTATTTTTTTTGTTATACAGAAAACACCTTTTATTGTAGACAATACCATTATTCTGAAAAAATGTTGAATTTCTCAAAAGCGTTACATTTTTATCCTTCAGAATTATTTTTTAGATTTATGAAGATATTTTTTCACATATCTTCAGCAACCACAAATCATTTTCATAAAATTAAAAAAAAAATTACTTAACTTCCACATACCGCACATAAAATTGAATCTACATATGTATGAGTCCACATTAACTTTCTGAACGATGCTTTTACCACTGTGTTTAATGAATTTTGTCAAAGGTTTAAGTTAAAAATATAATTCGATTACTCATTAGTAGGAGAAAAAAATATGGTTCTTCAGCGACTCATATTTCAGTAATGATGTTTTAATTCGTTAACTTAATCGCTGTCTGTTAGACATTTTCGTAATTACACGATTCTCTCGATTTAAGTTCAAAAAATTGTTTGATTTTTGTTCTAGTTTACATTTACCAGAATTAATCAATTAATTCTCTACATATTCAACAACTTAAAGAGAATTTTGTAGTCCACTTTATTTGTTGATAGATGAGAAACGTAATTTTCTGTATCGTACACAACGTAATGTAAGTTTTATCGACCTGTTCGTAATTTACTGGAAGTCATATTTGTTTACCTGTGATTGAAAACACTGTTAAAACTATGTTAAATAAGATATATTTTAATATATGATGAGAAAAAGTTAATTAATCTTCATATTTTTTTTGAAAACCGCATTTTGAATGAACAACTTTCAAAAATCCTTAGTTTTTCATATTTTGATATTTCAAGTTGCTGACTAATTCACTTTCTGCTACAAATAATTCAAGGCTTTGTAGTAAAACCTTGAATCGTACTCTGAATTTACTTTTGGTTTTTTCATAAAAATGAAATAATTCGTTCTATGAACATCAGAAATTGGAAGCAGAATTTTCTTTTCACTTTTTTTAATATATAGAGGAGAGATTTGTTATTGCACTGATGAATCCTACCTACATGTATAAAATTTGAAGTTTCTACATTGTTTAGATTTGATACTCTTACTTCAAAATATGTTTGAGTTTATTTAAAACTGATTGAGGACTGAAGAAAAGCTGTGATTTTCATCCGTATGTCCGTTCTGATGTATCAAGTTAAGGCTGAATAGTTTTAAAGTTTTAACGAAATTTTGAGCATAAACTGTGGTTTAAATCATGATACAAATTAAATATTTATAGCGGTGATTTACCGCTATATTCCTCGTCGAACAGGAATATTGTTTTTTTAGAATTATTAAGGACTACTTAAGAATGATGCCAAAATAATACATAATAAAAAATAAAAAAATTAATAGAACAGAAATTAAATTTCATAATATTTTATTACATATTTTTGTCTTCCACCAAAAACCTTTACTTTTAAAAATTTTCTTGTTAATGCAGTTTGTAAAATAAGAAAATAACATATCTAACAGCTTTATATAGCGCAGTTTTTGAAATTTCAAACAAGAGCTTCTTTCAAAAATATTTTACCTATTTGTGTAACTTTCATTTTATACATACTTATAATGCATCTTAATGAATAATTTAATTAATAAAATAACTTCTTTTACTACTTTGTTCTACTTTACTGTATTTTTTTTTTTCATTTTATTGGTAAATGTTGTTACCTCACCCTCTTGCCATTTTTATTTATATTTATTATCTTATAATGCTTTATAGCGAGAATTTTCAACAACAGAAATAAAAATAAAGTATAATTTTAAACATTGTTTGTAGAACATTTAAATCGAGGACTGAAATTTATAGGATATTTAAAATTTCAAATGGATCCTTCGTTCCCTTCAACCGGAAACAGTTTTTTTTTTTTTTAATTTATTTAATAGATAAGCATTTTAATGGAACGTATTTAATGAGATAAATATTTTATTTTTTTTAAATTATGTATGGCAATTTAAGGGATCCCTTTTTTAATAATGAACGAAAACGTATATTGGGAAAAGAGAGTGTTATTTCGTTCAAGTTATATTACTGAAGCTTATCATAGCCTGAGCACAATTTTTCAAACTTTTACGTTTAATGACTTGAAAATAAGATTTCTGTAATATTTCTTTGATTGAAACACGATATTGCCTCATATACAACAAATTGAATTTTTTTTCAAATGTTGGTATCAGTGTAGTTTTAGAATTCCAGTCCAGATGATGTTATTCATAGACTCGTTTGTGTGCTTCGTTTTTCAAAGGAGGCATTTTTTAATAGTTCTGGCTGAGAAACATCTCAAATAATAGGTTTATATGTTTCATTATACTTTCAAAGAAATGAAACTGGTAATCATGCTTATCAAATTTTTCATACTATAGATGTGTGCTTATTAAAGCTGAACAATTCATTAAGATTGGTATGATTTCATAAAGAAAAATCATAGAAAAATTTTATAATTATCAGAATTGCGTGAAAATGAACTTAATTTATAACATCAGATAATGTAATATTAAAATGACTTTTTTAAATTTTTTTTACTGAAAATCATTGTAGGTAGTCTACAATGATTTTATGATTTTATGAAAATATTCAGTGATAACTGAATATTTTCATTAAAGTTATTTTTTTTGGTCAACCCAAATTATAATGCTATTTAGAGAAAACGTTGGTGATATATGATCTTTAAAATAAGTTTTATTTTAAATTAAAAATGTTGTTTATATTGGATCACATGTAGTGTAACTGTTACAGGTTTTTAGTTTCTAAAATGTTAAACAGTGTGTATAACGTGGAATTATGTGCATTTCAGATAAGAATAAAAGAGACGCGTTTCAATATACAGTGTACAGCAGCTGTGATATATACAAAATTGTACAAATAAATATAGTAAAACATCATACGATGCGGGCAGGCGGGAAGTTCACTACTGTACTTTGGATATAGTGCAATATACTAGAACGGGCTGGGCATAAAACGTGTCATATTGTATACACATTTATGTATAAGCTATAATATTTGATAACGTGTAAGTTGTAACGACTCTGGGTGTTACCGCTGTTCACTGTTAGCTTAGAAATAATGTCGGTGGGTTGTGCACGGTTGAACTACGTATACTACTTGTAAACCGTACGACCCATATTCACTTCCTTACATAAAGTGTATTACATTGTTGCCAATTTAAATCGACATCATCATTTTAATACTGACTGTTTTATCGCACAAGCAAACACGAGGTAAGAAGCAGGTATTTTTACGTTTAATTGACTCACCCTTCCTTGAATTTTTATGTTTCGTACAACCTTATTTGATCCAAAAAAAGATTTTGTTTGGATGTGAGTATTTATTTGAGTTAACTTTTTTAAAAGGAGGTTTATTTGATCCTAAAATCAGGCTTTTTATACAAGTTTTAAAAAGTTGTAAATAAATTTGTTTACACTACGTAATATAAAATAAAAAATGATATAAAAAATGTGTGTGATTTCGAAAAACTGGGGATTTACAAAATCATAAAAATGTAGTTAAATTTTAAAGAATCAACTGATTTATGTTTTTGTAGGAGGAATTATAAGAGACTCGTTTATTTGATAGTACCTATCAAATAATGGCTGAAGTGCCTTAAGCCATTAGGCTTAAGTATTAGTCTCTCACAAAATTTTATTAAAGATGTACTGACTTTTCATTCCAGTATCCTCTGGATCTGAAAAATTTATATCTATCCTAAACTGGTCCAAAAGAGACCATGAATTGTACAAACGCTTACACAGTTGGTTAGCTGATTAGAAAAAGTAGAAAACTGCAGCAGCGTATTTCACATAAAAACGAATATCCGTACAATTCGAATCAGTAGCTTATTACCTACAAGTAAGTTTTGTTGAAGAATAAACAGCTGTTACTGAATAAGGAATATTCCATCACTAGTTAAGAAGGTTGCTCGATGCACTACTTTTACTTCTTGTCAAACCCCAAATTGACAATGATTAAATTCTCTCTACTCATTAACCGCATTGCATACTGTCTAGGGAAAATGCAAAAATACTCGTATTGCGGTTAATTAATATTATTAAGTTTTTTTAAATTATCAGTAATTTTTAGATAAACAGTTTATCTTAACTTCCTTTTATTCCTTATTAACTTTTCTTTATAAAAACAAGTTATTGACTTAATTGTAGGCTATATATATATATATATATATACATATATATATATATATATATACGTTTTAATAATATTATTTAGTTTTATATTTAAAAAGTCAGTAATTTTTACGTAAACCGTCAGCTTAAATTTTCAGTTAACATTTTCTGGCTAGTAAATATTTTAAACCCGATAGAAATTACTTTTCAAATAAAAACTAACCTTCTCCCAATTTTTGTTTCTCTCAACATAATGGGATACCTGTGTCAAAAAATAATAAAATTTATTAAATTTGTGATAAAATAGAATGAAGAGGTGTTATATCTCGAAATGGATTATACTTCTTGAAGTGTCTGTTTTCTACTTATTAAAAAATAATTCTATCTTCATTTATAGATATGAGGTGAATTAATTCACAATACACCTTCTGATAAACTCGTAAATGTCTAATAAGGTAGATGCACTTACTTTGATAACGCTTAATTTCGATAAAATTAATAAAAATATTTCAGATCAATGATTCAAAATAGGAAAAAGTTTAATAAAATGCATAAAGTAATCCATCAGTAATGTTTGGATTTAATGCTCATATTTGTTTACTGATAGTTTCTAAAAAAAAAAATTAATAGGTGATACACAAAAGGACTTACACATACATCCCGTTGCATCAAATTATCTTATTTTTTCATGCCATCTTGTCTCATAACTGTGTGTGCAATCAATAAAAGATTTATTTCATAAAAGTACTCCAGCATTAAAAATTTTAATTTTGTAAATTTTTCAACACTTTTGACTATTTCATTTTTTTGTAATTTATTTAAATTACTCTTAAATTAGGGATTATCAAGAAGGATATATTTTTCGAGAAAAGAGTAGTAAATATTCTAACTTTTGTTCAAACAGCTTATTAATTAACAGCATATTAATATATACATTAATTACGAATAATGTTTGTTACTTTAGGACAATGTATTCATATAACAGAAAGTGGAATTTATTATAATTTTTATAAATTTGTACTTGGTGAGTAAATTATTGTGAAAATTTAAAAGTAAAAAAATAATATAAATCAAAAGGATAAAAATACTATAACTCAATTCTATCCTTAAGATAGTGTTAAATTTAAATTATATTAAATTTTGGGAATTTTGATAATATTGTCATTAGCTTACGGTTGTCTGAATTAATACGAGTAGACTGAATTCGGATAATTGAAATTTTGAACATTCCGCCTTCACCCGGTTTTAATTATTAAATTCATAATTAAATTAATAATAATAAAATTTCATTACTAAAATCATTTATGAAATGTACAATAATAAAAATAGGCTATTTATAACAATATTTGTTTATAAACTAGATAAATTAGTCAGAGTATTTTTTCGGAATAATTTTTTATTCGTTACCAGAAAGCGAAATATTTGATTAAATTTACGGAAATATTTTCTACGGATGCTATTCCAAATTTTGTTTCCTTGGAACCTTTTTTAAAGATTCATCCCCGAGAAAAATACAGAAAAAAGCTGGCTGCTGTGTCGCTGAATTTTTCCAGCACAGGTATAAGTTTAAAATTTCGCTACTCTTTTCAGCGATAAAAATTGTGTATTCTCGTTCAAGGTTATATATTCTTTTACACTCGGTTCCTTAATTAGTTATTTTTTATCTGATAGAAACACGATAAAAAATGAAAGAGATTGATCAGTTGGAATTATAAAATTTCATATAAATTTGTATGTAGTCAACTTTATTCTAAGTTACTCTGTCTTAAGGTATCAAAAATCACAGAAAAAAACTAACTAAAATGGCATTGTACTGATCGATTAAAAAAAAAGTTGTTATCCTTCTATCCTGTACCGCTGTTTTATTAACTTATCTACTGTTTACTTAAATTAATATGGTTAGAAAATAAAAATAAAATTTGGAAAAAATTATTACT
Source organism: Lycorma delicatula (assembly GCF_047948215.1). Classification (NCBI taxonomy): domain Eukaryota; kingdom Metazoa; phylum Arthropoda; class Insecta; order Hemiptera; family Fulgoridae; genus Lycorma; species Lycorma delicatula. The sequence goes on from NC_134456.1 coordinate 54,266,050, forward strand.
ATCTTGATTTGCAGGTATGAGGCCATTAATCCACAATATACCATGTGATAAACTCGTAAACTTCTAAAATAGTTGATGCTGATACTTTGATAATGCTTATTTCGATAAAATTAATAATATTTCAGGTCCATGATTTGAAATAGTGAAAAGTTATATAAAATCCATAATTCTTTATTATTTCTTTTTATGATAGAGTTGTTTTTTTAATTTTTTTTTCAAAAGTATTATTCATTTTCATAAGCCACAGAACAGCCAAGAGTAAAATATTTATTAAGTCATTAAAACATTCAAAATAAATGGCCGTCTGTAATAAAAAAAACAACGAACTTATTAAAAAGATAATAGTAATAACTTGGTTTAACGCTCTAAATTGAAATTGCTACTACTCAAATTTGTATATTGACAGTTTCCAAAAATAAGATTAATAGAAGATACACAAACGGAGATATTCGTACATACATCCCATGTATACATCAAAGTATCGTATGTTTTTCATATTTTCTTTTCATTCATGCCTTCTTGTCTAGTAACAGTGTATTTTTTTTTTGTTTCTAATTTTTAATTCTATTAAATTAATTATCAGTTATATAAATTTTATATGATGTACGTGTATTCGTATTTATTATTCTGTGAAAATCAATAATAATTATAACTACTTCTGGAAGTTTACACCACATAGAAAGAACATTTTTACGTACAACGAAGTATTGTAATAGCGAAAAATTTCGGTTTTAGATTTCAACGGAAATATCCATTTTGAACATCCCTGAATCCATTTTGACGTTTCGACGTGACCTCCGTACGTATTGATCTCGCATAACTCAAAAACGATTAGCTATAGGATTTTGAAATTTTGGATTTAGGACTGTTGTAACATCTAGTTGTGTTTCGATTGTAATCGACTGAACCAAAAGTATCCAATAAAGCCCAAAATCCCAAATATTTGGATTTGTTTACTTTTTCTTAACTGCGGTAATAAGCCCTCATTGAGAACTTATCAACGGATATAAGTGGTACTTATTTTCATTGGTTCCAGAGTTATAGCCAAATAAAATTTGGTTTACACCACATAGAAAGAACATTTTTACGTACAACGAAGTATTGTAATAGCGAAAAATTTCGGTTTTAGATTTCAACGGAAATATCCATTTTGAACATCCCTGAATCCATTTTGACGTTTCGACGTGACCTCCGTACGTATTGATCTCGCATAACTCAAAAACGATTAGCTATAGGATTTTGAAATTTTGGATTTAGGACTGTTGTAACATCTAGTTGTGTTTCGATTGTAATCGACTGAACCAAAAGTATCCAATAAAGCCCAAAATCCCAAATATTTGGATTTGTTTACTTTTTCTTAACTGCGGTAATAAGCCCTCATTGAGAACTTATCAACGGATATAAGTGGTACTTATTTTCATTGGTTCCAGAGTTATAGCCAAATAAAATTTTAATTAATGAACTTTTTGGATCTTAAAAGGGGAAGACACATCGGTTCGAATCAGATTTCATCCCCTTTTTTTAACTTTTTTTTTTAAACTTAAATATATAGATTTATTAATAAGTATTTACCTCTAATTATAAAAAAATTGTTACAATAAATAATAATTCAATAATAACGATATAAAAATATATATATGAAAAAATATCAGAAGTTATTAATGAAATAATATTTTATTTACTTTTCATTAAAATAAAAATGTGTTTAAGTAATTTAACAAGGGTACAAGGAAGGAAAGTGGGTGTCCACATCAGATTTTTCTAATTGCTGAAAATAGTTCAATAATAATACTAGTTGTCTTTAATTAAGAAATCATCATTTTAAGCATAATGTTAAGATTCCATAATAAAATAATACAAAACAAAATAATAATAATTATTATTATTTTAAACAAAAATATTATTTTTGAAATTTTTCTTTATGTATAAAAATTATTAGGCCTACAACTTTAACAAGTAAATGCGAGGGTAATTGGTTTCTACCGCGCGTGTTTCATTATCATAATGTTTAAAATTGTATGTCTTTTAATTGAAATAACCCTTTTATTTCTACGGATCATTTTCAAAATCACGGAATACTTTTAATTTATAAAAATTAAAAATAAAATATTGGGGAGCACCATTGTACAGTACTAATTTATATTTTTATGGATTATCACTATTTATAACTGCTTCACCACAACAATGATAAAGCATTTCAAATGTGTGGTGCCTCCGGTTAGAGTATTATTCTAGACGCATTAACAGATCATGTGGTTGACAAGCTTTGACTCTGTTTATGATGTCAATAATAATTATAATCCTAACATTATAGCTACCGTATATTATATGTATAGCCTATAGCATGTAGAGGTATACAAATATATAAATTGTAGAACACATTTAAAAAATAGACAAAACAACAAAAATACTGGGTTACTGTTCTCATAAACGCATATCAGCGTGACAATGAACCTAAAATACAGCATGTATAATTTTTTTTTTAATTTGGTTTTAAAAAGTTTTACAGAAAGGAAAAACATTAAGAGAATTTGAAAAATTTTGGTTTCTATTATAAGTCTTGAACATTTTAGGACCAAAATCGGATTTATAAATAAAAGATTAATTTGGTAAAATTCTAACTCAGAATACGTGATAATGCATAAAAATGGGCCAGGTGTATATTATATAAATATATTCTGAAATATATTGCATGTAATCAAAAAAATGTTTTGAATTTAGTAAAGAATTCCATTTGTCATCAAGACCAGATTGTTGGAAATAGTGTATATATATTTTTTTAGAGCGAGAGAGACTAAGGGAGATCCTTTGAAGAATCGATTTGTAAAAGATTGGTGAAAGTTGGAAAGTCGGTTTTGTGGTTTCTTAGACGTACTCTACACGAAGAGCACCATATTTATGAATGCTAGTTAATTCATAAATTCTAATCAAAATTCAACTTTCCTGAATTTTTATTACACTTACCTAAAGATAACCACTGTATTGGAAAAAATAATACCTCCCTTAATTTCTGTTTTCTGAACTGCATGAGCTCCCCGAGTCAAACAATATAAAAAATTGACAACAAAATTATTTGTCTGTGTATGTTCGTGTGTTATGAGCTTAAGAATTTTAGTTTCTTTGTATTAAAGTTATTTTTTCTGTAATTTATTTTTAATGGAATCAGGAGATGAATATATTGAAAGAATGTTACATCCAATTAGTTTGAATTAATGACTAAAAAAATGTTAAAAATTATCCTTAAGCTCTATGATAAAAAGTTTTAATTATTACCATTCCGATAAAGTGTCTTCTAAAAAGAATAGAATTGAAGGTACATGGAAAGAGTAAAAAAAAAATAAAGAAACGAAATAATTTTTTTATGGATTATCTATAACTTTTTTCAAAAGTGTGTTAGATTCTGGCTTGCGCCTTGTTTTAAATCTAAAAATAATAAAATACCTATTTTATTTTTCAAATAAAATTAAAATAATTTTACTGAAAAACCGTTTGGAAAAGTTACGGATAAATAAAAAAAAATTTTTTTCTTTATATTTTCACTCTTTCAATGTACCTTCAATTCTTTAATTTATTTTTTTTAAAGACCTAAGGAATCCAACTCTGGAACATGACAACTGTGACTAACATCGAAGTCGTACAGCGATTCGAGAACAAATTATTGAGAATATAACAGAAGCGCCTTGATTTGTGAAAAACGCTGAAATAAATGACTGCCAAATTTCGAGAGGAGTTAGGTGAATCGGTATAAGATACAAAACGAGACTGAAAAGACATGTGAATTGGCGTGCGGTTAACCTTCTGGATTACAGCGAAGACGTAAGGCGCCTAAAGCGACTGCATATATTAGATCTGTAAGTTCTCCGAGATTTGACGTGAATCAGCTACCCTAGGGTGTTGTGCATCGTCAAAATTCTTCATTTCGTTTCGCCACTTACTCTTGTTGGTTCTTTGATTTGTTTTACCAATCCACTCTTTTTATCCTTGTTTAGTTATTCTTTGTGTGATTAATAAGACTATATATATATATTTTTTCTTTTATCTTTTGTTTGCTTTTATGTTCTGAACTTTATCAGTGTTTCTTTGACTCAAGTTTATATATGTTTATATATATAAACATATGTTTATTATATAATTATGTTTACTAGGTGTAAGATAAGTATACACATACATTTCTTTGAGGGATTTCAATTGAAACTCCTCTCTGCATGTTATTCTTTCGTACAAAAATTTACTTATGGTTCCCGTAAATTGTAAATTATCCGATTGTAAATTAAAAAAAACGGCAAAAAGACGCTTTATCTCAGTTGTAATAATTAAAACTTTTTATTATAGAGATTAAAGAAAACTTTTAAATGTCAAAAAAAAAATATTTGATTTGATTCAGAGATATTGTATTCCATATGGTAATTTTAAGCAATTTAAAATTACGATATTTAGTGATATCTAAAATTATAATAGCTTAACACGGAACTGAATTTTTACTAATATGTTTTCCTTTTTTTTGTTTAGTTAAGTTAACGATAACAAAAATTAATTTCTAAACTTTCTCTCAAGTGTCCATCGAATAGTTAAATGTTCATAGGATGCGCTTTCATCTTACATATAATCACTGTCCGATAATAAAAATATTATGCATTGCTTTGAAAGTGGAATAATCTTTTAAAAATAATTTTATCATAAATTAAGGATAAACTAATTTAAGGATTTTACTCTTAATTTTTAAATAAAATGAGAATCCGTACAAAAAATGTATTAATTTTATGAACGATAATTTTGTTTAACTACTGTTTACCTTATTGTGAAAACCCCGTTTATGATATCTTCGAATGGAGTTATTGGGTTTTTAAAGGCGGAAGTAATGGACAAAATCATCTGAAATTTAATGAATGTAAAGGTCAGATTTTCTACGAGTTTAATAGTTTATTATGGATTTTTAAAATTATTTTATCAAAGAATGGAGGTTAAAAATTCTAGTTACTTAAAATTTCGGTTCCTTTTATTTATAGTTCCATCAAGAATTAAAGTCATTAGCGACTTGCTAGTGTAATGTAACTATACCGGTAAATGTGTAGTCTTGAATAAACTCAGGCCGACCATTCCTGAGACGTGCTGTTTGTTGAAGCCTAACCACCAAAGAACACCGGTATCCACGATCTAGTACTAACATCTGAGGTAAATGTTGAGATTTTCAAAAATTACAAAGACACATTCTTATTATTTGATTGAGTTCTTTATAAAATTTTAAAATAAATTTACTTCAATCTGTTAAGTATTATTTTTTTATTTTCCACTGTTAAGTTTAACAGTTCAAACTCAGAAGTTTTCTTTCCTTATCCATCCTCAATATACCTATATATATATATATATATATATATATATATATATATATATATATATGTGTGTGTGTGTGTGTGTGTGAGTGGGTCAAAACTAATTTTAAGAATGAAGAATCTTTTTACTTCCTTGTACGAAGTAAAGGAAGTATTGTGATCGCGAAAAATTTCGGCTTTCAAATTTCAACGGAGATATTCATTTTGACCATCCCTGAATCCATTTTGACTAGTTTCGGCGTGACGTCTGAACGTAGGTACTTCTTGATGAGAGGCTTCAGTTGAAGGAGCACCTCCAATTTGTTACAAAGAAGGCCATTGATGCCTTTTTTGGTGTCCGTTTTTTTTCCATCTAGATTGGGGTTGAATTATCGTTCATGCATATTCTTTACAAAGGTATCTGTGAGGCCATAATGTTGTACGCTGCCCCCGTTTGGGCTCATCGTTTGCAACTCCAATGTTACAGGAACATTCTTTTGCTAGCCCAGCGTCTTCTATTGTTAGCTGTCGTCGGTGGCAACAGAACTCTTTCGAGAGAGGCAGTCTCTGTGACTGCCGGCAGTAAACCCATTTACTTTCTAGCTACGGAACGTAGCAAGTGGTACGTTTCTAAGAAGGAAGGCCTTCTTACTTCTGGGCGTATGCGAGAAATTGAAGACCGATTTTGCCTCTTGACAAGCTAGATGGAACGATTCTTCTACTGGTCAATACATGCATGATATCTTTCCAAATGTTTTGTAATGTTTTGTAATGTAATGTCCAATTACTTGAGTTTCCCCCAATCGGTATACAACTCAATTCCTTTCGGGACATGTTGCCTTTAGGAATAGTTTGGTTAGGTTTGCAATCGACTGGACCAAAAAAGCCCAAAATCCAATTTTTTTGGATTTTGAACTTTTTCTTAGCTGCAGTAATTAGCCATTATTGATAATTTTTGAACGGTACGTCATAATTGGTAGTTACTTTCATTGGTTCCAAGGTTATAGCCAATTAAAATTTTAATTAATGAAATATTTGGGTCTTACAAGGGTAAGGATCATGGTTCTAAACCACCTTCGTTTCCGAATTTTTTTTAAATTTAAATATATTGATTTATTAAAAATTATTAACCTCTGATTGTAAAAAAAAAATTATAATAAATAATAATGCAATAATAGCAATAAAAAAAAAAATATATATATAGGAAAAAAAAATCAGAAATTATTAGTGAAATAAAATTTTATGTATTTTTAAAAATGTGTATATGTAATTTAATAGACATACAAGGAAGTCAGGTGGTGTCCACATCAGATTAATATTAATTGAAAATTATAATTTAGAATCGTATTATTTTTATTTATGCATTTGTTTCAGTCTTCTTGATAATAAATATCGCTATAAAATTTAGTAACCTTCTCCTGTTTCATTTTTGTTTTCATTTTTTTGATGGTTACATCATAATAATTTAAAAAACATAGTATTAGATAGCCTTTCTAATAGTATATAGATACTATATATACATACATAGTAATACATATATCTATATCTAATACATAGTATTAGATAGTATCTAATACTGTCTTATTCTACGGCGAGACATCGAGCCGAAATAATAAATTAATTAAACTTACATTTATTTAAAGAGTAATAAAGAGACTTTTACTCTAACCTAATATTTCAGGTAAGACTGTTGAATTAATAATTCTATAAATATTTGATGTTAATAAAAACTAATATTTTAGCAATTGTGTAACTATCCACCTTATTAAAGAATTGGTGGATTGTATCTCACTTTCAAATGAAATAGGATTAAATGAAGCGCAGCAAAAAATGTGTATATGCGATTTATTAGGCGTACAAGGAAGACATGTAATGTCCATATCAGTTTTTTATAAATATTTTATACAGTTCAGAGTTTTTTTTTGTAACAAATGAAAAATCAATTGATTTGTATTTTGGAAATCTTTAAATATATTACAGTTTTGTTGTATGAAAACATGTAGACATGTTTGTGTTTTGTAGCTCATTACATACCTAGTTCATCAGCCTAGAATTCGTGGTTATTTAGAACTTAACAAATCGATGTTGACTCGGAAAGACGGTATCGAGATGTGTTAAAATTTAACTGACCCGACGTAGCCTCAACAGTCTGCTTTCCAGTTACCTCTCCGGGATACAGCAAAACATATAATATTACATAGACAATAGCAAAGCTGAAAAGTAAAGACTAAAATTTTGATAAGGAAAGCAACAAAGAATTTTGAATAGTTAGTAGTTGGCTAAAATATGATAGTGATTTTACGAATAAGAAGCTTGTGATAAATTCTCTGTGAAAATAAATAAATAAATACGAATAAAAAGAAGTAGCGTAGCTAGTTGTTTATACAGTCATTAAATAGTTAGATAATTTAGTATTAGAAGAATGAAAAGATTTTTTTTTTTATACTATAGTTAGAAAGCTATGGGTTCACAGCTTTCTAAAGGGAGAACAATTCTTTTTATGAAGTTGTTATATTCCCTTTATTTTTTCATATCTTCTCTAATTTGTTAATTAAACAAAAGGGGCATGAATTAGATAACAGAGAATGTAGAATGTAGCAATGCTTAGAGATCAAAAGATCATATAAGAAGCGAATAGAATGAGAAATTTCGTTAGCAATTTATGTGAAAAAGTAATACATATAAATGTATATATTCTACAATATTTATTCACACATAATATATTTATATGTAATTTGACTAGCCATTTAGCAGGGAAAATTTACAGGGAAATATTAGGCAGTTGTGATGATAGCATTAGTGACAAAACAACATTCCTATTAACGGAGGTTAATTAGGAATTGAAACTTGAACTAATGTTGAATAATACACAGATTATACTGCTGACGTAACAAAGGAAAAAACCTCTGTCTTAAATCTTATTGAAGTATATTTTTAAAAATAAAGAAATTGGACATCCATAATTAAATAAATCAACAGACGAATTTTTAGAAGATAAAATAATCCATTATTAATTAAAACCAATTTTACACATTTATTCGAAAATAAATTTCACGTTGCAATAAAAAATTCAAAAGAAATGAGATATCGACCCGAAATAATTAATTAATTAAATGTTTAAAATAATTAAACCTAACCGAAGTACTTCACCAAGGCGGCAATTATTTGAACATGCATTTTGGTCGGAAATCATTGGAAAATTCCAGAACCGTAGATATAATCTAAAATCTTTCAAGAATCTTCATATTCAACAATATTCATACGACCAGGGTTCGCAAACAATTACATTTACAACATTATTTTTACATTTATAACGTAATATCTTTTAATCTATTTTACATATAATTTATATTACTTCATCATCTATGTAATATCATTTGATTCATTTCATATTTAATCTACATTGTTAATAATTCACATTGCTAATTTAAAATAATTTAATACTATTTTGGAAATGGAGCAATTAATTAGACAGAGAGGATCAGTAAAAGTTTGTAGAATAGAACTGGCCCATTTACTCACAATTATGATCCTTCACAAGGTGATATTTCCACCTTACAAAGGAATTTTCTTGAATTGCGAAGCAGATATGACACCATTCAATCAGAAATTGAAATGGAATTTGATGATGATGTTCGGATCGTATACGAGTCGGGGAAGACTTGTGCATGATGCCCAAATTGCAAAATTTAATAAATAATATTCAAAAATCATCTAATCAAGAAGTTAGTTTAATTGTTACAATTAAACAAACACATTTACAACCAATTAATATACCTCTATTTAGAGGTAATGTATTAGAGTGGAAATACTATTTTAATATATTTATTGATTTAGTTCATAATAGAGATGACTTAACTAATATTCAAAAATTGCATGACTTATTCTTCTTTGAGGGATGAAGTCTTAGGTATCATTAAAAATTTACTATTGAAAAATGAAAATTATACTGCAACTCTAGAATTGTTAAAATCACGATTTGACAAAAAATATGTAATTGAATGTCATAATGATGAGCGCATTATAAATCACATTCTATAAAAAGAGAATATGTACACAATTTATTAACGAAATATCCTCACATGTAAATTCACTTGAAGCAATGCAACTTCTATCGTAGTCCAATTTCTAACATCTAAATTGGATTATAACACTTTAAGACTATGGAATGAGAAATTGTCAAATCAAAGGTTTCCCACCTTTACAGACTTTATAGAATTTCTCAACACCAGACGACAACTTCTCGAAAACATTAACGTAGTCACTTCAAATACGCAAGTGAATACAGGAAACAATATCATAGTAAATCGCTACAATAATTCAACCAAAACTTTCACCAATACCTTAACTAGTAACAAGCAATATGAAAGAAACAATATCTGTTTTTATTCAAAATTTAATCAAAGTTTATTCTGTAACTCAAATCATTATTGATACAAGTGTAAAGAATTTTTAAATTTGTCCATTGATGCTCGTAAAGACGTTTTGGGAAATAATAATTATTGTTCTAATTCTCTGCGAAAAGGCTATTCCATTAATCAGTGTTATTCAAAAAATTGATGTAAGATTTGTGTTAGAAACATAATACATTCATCCATATGGACAAAATTGATGATTCTAATTTAGAAAGTAATAAGTCTGAAACTAATAATTATTGTTTAAGAATCAGTTACAGAGAAAAATTGGAAGAGTTCAATCATATATATCATGTGTTGGCGATGTAATAAAGAAAAAAACAATCGAAGGAAAGTTAAAGAACATGATTCATGCGATTCTGAGCGTCAACAAATTCAGAGAGACAACAAAGGTCGAACGTCGAAAGACATTTTTTTTACTGAGAAACTATAACCTAGAGTATCGATATTCTAAGAATAAACTAGATCATTCAAATATCAATGATAATCATAACTATCTGTCGCAACGAGATGACAGTATTTATGTAAATAGATCGCGAAGTTAAGTGAAGATACCTCAATCAAAGTATAAATACATACCGTATCTGAAAAGGGAAGACTTTTATTACCCCTAAAAAACGACTTGAATTTACAAAAAAACCTACGGATGTCAAAGAAAATGTTCAATTTACAATAAAGGAAATCGCGTATACCACAAACAACTCATAAAATTAATATAAATTAAAATGTACCTTATTCACAAGAACAATAGAATCCTGATTATCAAAATAGTAATAAAAATACAAACGATAATAATATTGATCGTAATAATAAACGTAATCCTTATCAATAATTAAGACCACAGTCAAAACATTCAAACGAATAACAAAACTACATCAGTTATAGTGATGTACTACCACTACCGCAAACAAATTCTTATCAATCTGTCCAATTATGATCCGCATGGCGGGCAGAGGTCTAAGACCTGCATAAATTATGCCTGTTACCAAGTGATTGATTTAAATAATATTTTTTATTAATGTAATCATTTTCATACTATATTACTATAATTTTATTTGATTTATGTTCTTATGATATGATTGTTAACATACTCATAAACATTGTATTAACATTTATAATTAAATTTACATATTTGTATTTCACAGATACATTATATTAATGTACATAACTTATTTGTAATTTCTAATTATCTTATTATCTGTAATATAGCGGTGATAATTTCATTTACATTGTTAAAAAAAAAAAATCATCATATGATTTTTGGCGGGCAGTTATGTTGAGACGCAGCTCCTGATGGTTCACTCGGCTCCGAACGGCTCACACAGCTCCTGGCGGGTCACTCGGTTCCATCCATGCTGGTAAAAGCTGGCTCCGAATTAGAATAAACCAGTCTCTTCCCATCATTCAAAGACTCAAATTGTGTTTGTTAATGTGAATTATAATATCAAGATAGATATAATTTATATGATACTTGAAATAAGGCTTTTTATTTATGTATATGAAACGGCGAATAATGAAATAAAAAGCCTTATTTCGGTTATCATATAAATTATATTTATTATAATCTTGACATTGTAATTCACATTAACAAACACAGTTTGAGTCTATGAATGATGGGAAGAGACTGGTTTATTCTAATGCGGAGCCAGCTTTTACCACACACACACACACACACACACACACATTAATATTAAAATATATGTTAGTATTATTCAAATTTAATTGCACTTAACAATCCACATTTCTTTTATATTTGATGGACTGCAGATGGGTAAAAGCTGGTGGGAAGTGAAAGAGTTTCATTTAAACAGAATATCTATTGTGGCGCAAAAAGAATTACTAAAACGAGGAAAAATAGATACATATAAAGGGGAAGAATATTACTATGAAGAAAAAGATAATATTCCAAAGAAAACAGGAAGAGTGTGAGATAGAAAAAGAAAAACTGACAAAGAGGGTTCAGCTAGAGATTGAGTTAAGGCAGCAACATCTATAGCTATACAGTACAAGAGTATCTTTAAATGAATTCAAGTGGAGTTTGCACTCTCCACTTGTAATCAGTTTTTTTTTTGTTCTAATTTATTTATTTTTTTTTTTTTATCTGATATAGTATTATGTAAATTTAAAAGGTGCCACCATATAATTACTTCTCTGTTTAGCTTGTTAATTTTTTTTTAAGTTCAACTAATTTTATTTTCGATTCTATTTATTTATACATTATTATTTCTCCATTATTCAAATTTTGTAATTCTTTTTTACATTATTATTAGAGCACAAACTATTATCTATTTTCAATATTATTAATTATTTTTTTAATGATATTATTTATTTTTAATGCTATTTATATTTTTTTAATGTTATTATTATTATCCGTCTCATAAGTTGGATTTTTTCTTACCTTTGCAACAGACGATTTGTTATTCGCTTTACTGATGCTACATCTAACTGTGAGTTTCTTGCAACTTCTGGAATTCCACAAGATCTAATCTTGGCCTCATTCTCTTTCTTCTATTTTTAAATGACATTTCTGTTGATTTTATCATATAAGCGGTCGATTTAAAGATCTTTCGGACTATATCTTCTCCTGCTGACCATCGCCTGCTACAGAGGAATATAGGTGCTGTTCTTTAATAGTCTCAACAGAATTTTATACCCTTGAATTTTTTGTTTTTTATAAAGAAAGACAAATATTTCGTCATTTGAATATTCTCTAGGTGAACACATTATACCGAGAGTTATGCTGTGATGGATTTGGGTATCCTGTTGGCCTCCAAGCTTTATTTATCTGATGCATGTTTATTCAATTGTCGGTAAAGCAAGACGTAATCTTGGCCTTATCAAATGGCTAATGAGACCTTTCGTTTTCTTTGTTGTTTGTTTCTGTTTAAGGCTTTGGTACTTCTTGGATACAACCCAAGTATTTGGAACAGAAAATAAGGTTATATATCTGAAAAACAGAAGGGATTCAGAGTAATTTTTCTTCTCGACGCGGTTTAAATTCAACATTTTGGATCTCAGTATCATCGATGGACAGCTTCCTTCACCTGCTACTGTTCCTTTGTGTGTTTCTCGTTCGAATTCTCGCAACACGTGTATCTACATCTTACAAAACCACTCAGTCTCACCTTTTAAGAGATCTGTCAATCCGGCATCTCGTTTGTGGAATCAAATCGATTTTTTTCAACTACTATTAAATATATCCTACCTTAATTTATCTTTCCTTAGAGAATTTTCTTCTTGTGATACATTATGTTATTAAATTAAAATCTTGATGCCTTAGTATGTTACACGATCTAATCTTATTTGAAGATTCTGTTACAAATATTTCTCCTGCATAATTTCATATAAGACCTCTCATCTCGAATTTTATTCATGTTCATAATTTTTTAAACATTTTTCGGTAAAACCATACTTAAAGTTTTAACGCTTAAGCGCGTTAATAAAATTATTTAGTTATTTATAATTAGATTAGTAAATTGTACAATGCACTATTGTTACTTATGGTACTAAACTAAAACATATAAGCTAATTTATAAAACATTTTTATTTGAAAATTTTATTAAAAGACACTGCAGTTACCTTAATACTAAGTGAATTATTATAATTTATACAGTAATGACTGGAGACCTTTCCGATATAATATAGTTCTGTAAAGATAAAAATTGAAAAGCAGGAGATTGAATTTAGTTCAAGAGTGAATTAGAAAATCTGAACAGCGTCTTGCGATGAAAGAAGTTCTAGATGTAGGTGGTTTTACGATGTTGATGTCTTTTCTGCCAATATATAGATCTTGTTGAAGAGGAAAATTACTAGTAGGGTGTACCAATGTAATCTTTGTAACTGGTGCACTGAGCCCTCCCACATATCAACTCTCTTTTTATGTACAAAAAAAGGGCTTCATTTACTTGTTATTTTTAACGAATCGTTGTTACTTAATTCCGCCTTCATCTGAGTTCAGTGAAACTGCTCGTTAAAATTATACGATACCTATAATTCGTAAAATATTTTTTTAATAGCCGTCATTTCTCAAAAATATCTTTGTTAAAAAAAAAAAAACATACTTTAATAATTACAATAACCAGCCGGACAAATTTATTATTTCTTTTAAGTACGTTTATTTTTTAACTATATTAGAATTAGAATTCTATATTAGAATAGCAGTAATTTTGTACTATGACCCAATGAAAAGTCCCTTCCAGATTTTTGTATTTCTTAACTTTTCAGTTCTCCTGATTTCAAAATATTAAAATTCAGCTTACAGATCTATCCACGTATGACTGAGGTGTGTATGTCTGTCTATATTTGGCTTCACGTCTAAGGAAACGTTTAACCCTTACAACATCAAATAATGAAATTTTAGGTTAGGTCTTATGAATTTGAGAATAGATCGAATGAGAGGGTATGATGTTATACGAAAAGGATGGTTACTTAGTAGAGATTGGACTTCATGGAAATTTTACTAACACATGATTTTTAGCATATTGAAAAATAATTTGAATGCCTATCATAAAATCATTTTAAAGTATTTGAAAAGATTTCATAGAATAACTCCATCTCTAGAATTTTTTAATATTTGAAAATATTTTCATATAAATTCGGCATAATCAATCGGTAAAAAATTTTCTTACCGCTATAAAAGTGCTACGATGTAATTTTTTTTAAAATAGTTTTCAAAACTTAAACTCACATCTAATCTTGTAATCCTAAATTTACAATTTTTTAACTTCCTTATTTTCTTTGGGAAGGGAGAAGAAATTCTTTAATAAATTAAAAACATTTTTCAATAAAATATTTCTTAAATTGTTTCCTTTTTACTTCTTTGTACGAAGTAAAGGAAGTATTGTCATCGCAAAAAATTTAGATTTTCAGATTTCAACGGAAATATCCATTTTGAACACCCCTGAATCCATTTTGACTACTTTCGGCGTGACGTCTGTACGTACGTTTGTATCTCTTATTACAAAAAAAGATTAGCTGTAGGTTGTTGAAATTTTGATTTAGGACTGTTGTAACGTCTAGTTGTGCACTTCCCCTTTTGATTGTAATTACCTGAACAAAAAGTGTCCAAAAAAGCCTAAAATCAAAAAAATTGAATTTTGGACTTTTTCTTAACTGCAGAAATAAGCCCTCATTGAGAGCTTTAAGTGATACTTATTTTCATTGGTTCCAAAGTTATAGCCAAATAAAATTTTAATTACTGAAATATTTGGGTCTTAGGGAAGGCACATCGGTTCAAATCAGACATATACATATATTTTTCATATATATATATTATAATTTAAATATATTGATTTATTAATAATTAATTATTAACTTATAATTGTAAAAAAAAATTTAACAATAAATAATTCAATAATAACAATAGAAAAAAAATATGAAAAAAAATCAAAAGTTATTACTGAAATAAAATGTTAATTCAGAAATGTTTTATATTCAGAGGTTGATAATTATTAATAAATCAATATATTTAAATTAAAAAAAAGTTAAAAAATATATATGTATATGAAGTCGGATTTGAAACAATGTGTGCATGGTTACAGATCCGACACGTTCTCACTTACACCACATATGTACTTGAGCGACGTGAAACATAATTAATATATAAACTATTATAAAATGCTAAGGAAATTTTTATGGCTATTTTTCTTGAGTATAATTTAATAATGTATGTTAGTATTTTGAAATGAAGACACGTATAGTGTACTATTCACATACGCAATAGGGTTCAAATCGGTGTTCCGAAGCCCGTGCCTTCCCCTTGTTAGCTACAGTAATCTTAGATGCCTTATACTGATTAGATAGATATACGACTTATATTTATTCAGAGTAATAAAGGGACCTTTATCCTACTATTGCAGGTAAGATTGTTTTATTAATAATTGTATAAATATTTGATGTTAATAAAAACTGATATTTTAGCAATTATATAACTGTCCACTTTATTAAAAAATTGGAGGATCGTATCTCATTTTCAAATTAAATAAATGAAGTGCAGAAAAATATGTGTATATATAATTTAATAGGTACAAGGAAGTCATATGGTGTCCATATCAGATTTTTTTATTTCTATCCCCACAGATAATGACTCATGGGAATTTCTCCATTAATTTTGGTCCTACGTAGGTCGGCATATATTCCAATGATGTTGTCAGGTAGATTTCAACAAGCCTTCTTATACTGTATCTTTCTTTACTGTTTAGCCTCCGGTAACTACCGTTTAGATAATTCTTCAGAGGATGAATGAGGATGATATGTATGAGTGTAAATGAAGTGTAGTCTTGTACATTCTCAGTTCGACCATTCCTGAGATGTGTGGTTAATTGAAACCCAACCACCAAAGAACACCGGCGGTATCCACGATACCGTATCTTATACTGTATCTACCTATTTCTTGTGGTTTTATTAGTAACACAAATTATGAATGTGTAAGTGTTTTGAATTTTTTTCTGTTTATGCTGCAATACACTTCCACCCTTAACAAAGGAGTTAATAATTTTTTTTTTTTAATTGTCAACTTAGTAGGTAGGAACAATAACCCAACTGAATTACTAGCCAGATTTTTTTAAACTAAATTTTCAAAGTGATCCGGCTGTAATCGATTTTAAAACTAAATTAGACGCTTCGTTGTCGTAAAAAAATACTTTTAAAAATAGCAATAAACCTTCACTCTTTGAAACTTTCAACTTGAAACTACCTTTATTATAAAAACTTAGGCTGGAAATATGTTTAAACCTTCATCACAAATTTACACTAGTTCTCTAACAGAAAGGTAAGGTTTTAAAGAGTTTTAAACATAATTGTTTCCTCCAATTAAACCAAAATATTCATTTTATTTAAGCTGATTAAATTTTAAGGAAATGTTCTGGTTGTTGGGCAGAAGATCTTGTTTGTTCTTATCTAATAAGCTATTGGTATAATCGACAATTCTAAAACCTATGGGGTCGAGCTATGGAGGTACCGCGAACAGAAGCAATGTGAACATCTTAGAGCGGTTTCAGAATAAGCTGGTGTGGTACATAGCAGAGGCACCTTAGTTTGCAAGAAATAATGAGATACGAGAGATTATTTAGGATTACGGTCCGTGTGGGAAGAGATACAACGTTCAGTTCAAAGTACGAATTTCGGCTTAACTACCACACAAATCACTAACTTGGCAGTGAACCTACTAGACAATGGGAATGACGTTAGAAGGTTGAACCGACTGCACGTTCTAGACCTAAATGTCCCTAGAGTGTCTTTTCTTTTATCTTTGTATTGCTTCATCGTTTTTTTCTTCTACTAATCATAGTATCTTATTTTGCTACTTATTGTTCTAGCGTTATTGAAAGTCATTCGTATTTTTTAATTGTATATGCTTGCAACGAAAGTTTTTATAATAGTAGTGTATAATTTTTGAGATCTTTCACTGAGGATTTCTTATCATGTG
Source organism: Lycorma delicatula (assembly GCF_047948215.1). Lineage (NCBI taxonomy): Eukaryota > Metazoa > Arthropoda > Insecta > Hemiptera > Fulgoridae > Lycorma > Lycorma delicatula. Next base: position 54,283,200 of record NC_134456.1, read on the forward strand.
ATTAGGGATGTTTTGCAATTTACTTAAGATTTATGTAAATGTAACTGATTTTAATAAGCTTTGAGACAATTAAAAAAAATTTGAGCTGATTTTAGCTACAATTTGTAATAAAATTTTCTGAAAAAGGGAATTAGAACATCGCGATTTTATACAACTTATGAGTATTTAGACAAATTATTATGGAGATTTATTTTTAACTTTTATTTAGGTAAGAAAATAAAATAAATAACAAAATAAGCGAGGTGGTAGACAGAATAATTATTTAAAACTACATTACTGGAGAAGGATTAAAATGTAAACTTTATGTAAATGATGTGAAAGTTTTTTTATGTGAAAATAAGTAAATTGTCATATAAAAAGTAAATGAGTAACGATAATAATACAATGAAATTGCATCTTTATTCGGTTTTTATTTTGAACAAAATTAAGTTTTAATGATGTAAACTTACACGTTGCAGTCTACGAACATATTAATTAATGATGTTTTATAAATAAAAGTATTTAAGATAATTTTATTTAATTATTAAAAACCGTTATATTCTAATGAATAAAGGGATTGAAAAGTAAATGTAAGCTAAAAGGTTTATTATTAGAAGTTACTTGTATTTTATTAGACATACCTTAACGAATGTGTCATTCATTCACTTAACTATTTAAGCTGTGAGTTAAAAAAATTTATATATATATATATATATTTTTTTTTTTTCATAGGGGTTTTTTATCTGATATTGCGATAATTATATTGCGCATAAAACAACAAGTAAAGCGCGTATGCGTAAAATACGATACATAGCTACTACGATGTGCATAATGATTACGGCAGAATACCTTTATTTTCCCCATTAATCACAGAGATGTGTGATCATATTAGATAATAGGAGAGTTGTAGCGGAGGACAAGGGCGTACGGTTGTTACACCTGTTACTACTACGGGGCCGCCGGTGTTGTTCTTTTTGCGGTCTGTCGGTAGAGGACGGAGGACGGTTAGACGGGTGCACGAGGGGTGTGATGTGGGAGGGGTACGGGCGGAGCGGACACTGTTACACTCTGTTACGTTGTCGGCCCTGTGGTGATAATTAGAAGTTCAAAATAACAAGGCGCGTTGGTTCCATCGCGTCATTACACCGCGTTTAAAATCCATCCATTTGGCCCTCGGCAGGTGCCAGCGACTAGTTCCCTCTCCCCCTCATCATCATCATCCAGTACTAAACCCTCTCCTTGTTCCATCTCTCCTTTTCCACCTACTCCCCTTTTGCTCTGAATGAACACTATACTGCACAACACAATCTCGCACTGCACCCCACCCCATACCACAACGTAATAAAGTGACGCTCAATATTATAGGGTACAGCTATCCAACGATATCCTCCATATTTTGTCCAAAAAAGGGATACTTTATTTTTATTTTGAATTATTTTATATATTTTTAAGTCTTGCCTATTACCTTATATCCTCGCAGGATTAATATTTTTTTATTTATTGAAATTTATTTATCTTTATCATGGAATAACACAAAATCATTTCTTTTGCATAGTTTTATCATTAAAACTATAAAATGTAATTCAGTTCATTTATAAAATTTCCCAACATTAACAATTTTTTTACTATTTCAGTCAAAAAGTCTACGATTAATATCACAATGTAACCCCCCAAATGATAATTTTAAAAGTATACCTTTTTTTTATTTGTTCAGGTATGGGAGTTGTATACGATTGAAGTGATATTTCATAAAAGATATTTTAACTATTTTATGTTATTCAATCAAAGAATTACTTACAATATCGACTCTTATCAAACTATATCAAAGAGTTATCGAACTAATATAGAACTATTTTTGTTTACAAAGTACACTTCGGACTAAGAAAAATGGTTTTTTTATTATTATAATATTTCCATTGTTTTTTTTTTGTAAAATACTAGCTGACCCGGCAATGCTTCGCCATTGCTAGATTTGAGTATATATATATATATATATATATATATATATATATATATATATCACAAATGAAAGTTTGATAAAACATTAAAAAAGTGAAAATTATGGAACTTCACAAAATTTAACCCTTCCCTTTCTCCCTTTTTCCCTTCTTCGCATTTCCCTTTTTTGCAGCTTCCCTTTTTCCCCTTTTCCCTTCTTTTCCTTTTCTATTTTTCGCAAAATATTTATTTTTACGTAACTAATATATATTCAGAATATGGACTAAATCGGACCATAAATACAATTTTTCGAAATATCTCGTCCCCAGCGCCACCTAACGGGTCCTAGCTAAATCAAAAACCTTTACGGGTCTGCGCACAACAACTCACCAAAGTTTCATCGCAATCGGATGAATGGTATCGGAACGCATACGGGACAAACAAACAAATTCATTTTTATATATATATTTATATGTAACATTATATATAATCATTTAATAATCTTCCAATAATTTATTTAGAGCTAAGTTAAATCATTAAATTATCCAATTTTATTACTTTTACTTTAATTTATTAGGCCTAAATGTTTTTTTTTTTTTTTTTTTGAAAATTATTACGATTTTAAAATTTATTCTATAATTATTTTTCAAAGTAAATACTCATGTTACTTAAACAACTGAGAAGAATCATTTGGTATTTCTTTATAAAAATCAATGCTGACAAGAACATTTATAACATTAAACAATTGTAAGAATGTAAAAACAACCACGAAAATATACTTTAATACTGTATTTTAAAAACGACTAAGATATTTAATTTATTATTACACTGATGATTGAATTCACCACAGAAGCTTACAAAGGAGCTTGTTCGAGGGAATATGAAAATTTAAATTTACCTGACCGGGATTTGAACCCGAGATCTCCGGATGAAAAGCCAAGAAGCTATCATATCGCCACGGAGATCAGCGGACACATTTATTGAAACGTTTTTTTATGTTTGCGTCGTAAAAAACCAAACTTTTTGATACATGAAGTAAATTAATCCCTCATCATCAAGTCTCCTATTGAGGAGAGTGACGACATATTCAAATTTACAAATATATATCCTCATTGATTAACAGCTCGTTGAAATATCTAATTTGGTGGAGTATAATTTGAAAAATAGTGGTTATCCTAGAAAACGAAATAAAAATAGAGTAACAGCTTTAGGTAAGAAGTAGAAAATATCGATGAATCAAAGAATTTTAAAGTCCATTGTAGTTCAATCTTTTTTTTCAGATATGATTTCATATCTCCCGAATTCTTCAACTAATGTTTTTCGAACTAAAATATTGTTATATCAATAAACTTTATATGTACATTGTTCACTATGTTTGTTTCTACACATTGCGTTACACATTCTGCTGTTAGAAAATTTTAAATCTTTATTTTCTACATCGTGATTGCTAATTACTTCGGCATAAATTTAATAGATTTATTTTGTCGTAACATAAACCTCAATGACGGAACTGGTGAATTTTGTATAAATAATTAAAATTTTTTGTATAAATTATTTCAGTAACTGATTTTTTCATACCCCAAGCCAAATAAATTAATATCTTAATTAAAATATTAATAGTTAATGTCGCTATTATATTATACTAATAGTTAAAATTTTAAGTTAGCTGTTGTCATTCAAACATTCTAGATTTAAATATTATCTCAATTATTAAGAATCTACTCCAAATAGAAAAGTAGAAATGATGTGCGTTAACCACGACATTTTGGAGAGGAACTGAAAAACAAACGGTAATATTTAAATTAGACTATATTGAATCGTCAGATATTTTACCCGTCACCATTTTTACAGAGACATGATATTAACCTCTCGATTCATTTTTTTTTTCAATCGGGTCTGAAATAAGATACCGTCTTGAAATAGTTTCTCCATTTAAAACTCTTTGAAGTACCTACCCCAAAAGTCATTCAGGGCGGAATATATATCTTTGTCAAAATTTTCTGATGTAGGTTTATTTAAAAATAAAACCCATCACATACAAAATTAAGCAATATTTAACTGAAGAAAACATTTATGAATTTATCATTTTTCTATCTTTTCGTTTAAAAGTTGTTTATCCACTATAAGACAGTTTGAATAAATCAGCTGTCGTAATCTGTTAATTTTCTACTTCATCATTGATTTAAGGACTTTTTCCATTTTCATACATCAAAACTTCTTCATCCAAAGAATTATTTGTTAGTTTTACTTCTTTCTTACTTCTCCAAACCGATATTTTAAAATAAGTGAATTGGTTCTATTTTTATTTAATAATTTTCTAAATTTTTTTGATGTGATATAAAACATCAAAATGATTTCAGGTTATATATTAACCTGAAGGCTTCAACAACGAAATGAAGATAACAGATAAAATACTTCAAACAGTGTGAGTAACTATGGATTTTTTCCTTTATTAAATTATTTGAAGAAATTAACTATAATATCACCTGGATAGCTTACATTACAAAATAAACTAAGAGTAATCGAGCTCACTCAGTTCGTTTGATAGTAAGACCCTTGAATATGCATAAAGATTACAAAGAGTGGAATTTGAAACTTCTTCCTTATTTTTTAGATCGGTTAAAAATTAAGAACAAATGGAAGTATCTACTATAAAATATTTTCAAAGTTTTAGATGTAAAAAAAAAATCACTAAGAAAGTGATCGCATAGAAGTTAGGAAAAATATCTCATTTCTATATTTTATTTTTCAATATTTTAATGCTTTTAAACATGAAAGTGCAGAAGGCATTTATTTAATTATAGCTATAAGAAGAAGAATATACGACCACGTAGAATTCTTTGGGATCAGTAGGACCGGAGATATGAAAAGTAAAATTAGATATTTATCGTTACTTTTAGTCACTACTACTATCTGCAGATAAAAGGATCCATATAATCTTAGAATCACAAAAAATGGAACTTTTTTGAAACCATAAATTTCCAGATAATAAAGAGGTTTCAACAACTCCCACGAGTCCTTTACGGAAAGTAAATTACTCATGAATACATGTGAAATACACATGTATAGATGTGCATTCTTGTGTGTATATGTGTGTGTGTGTTTGAACTACTTATCTCTTCGTATATACTTACTAGATAATTATCATATAAAAGTAGCACGTGGTGGATTTATCTTAGTCTGGTTGTAGATAGAGATATATCTGGAAAAATAATCCACAATTTATTTTTAATAGGAAAATTTTAAGTTATACTGTGAGTATTCTTGATAAATTGTATTATTATAATTATTATATTATTATGCTTTGAAATTGTTTAAAATTGTTTTGGTACATTTATAAGTATTATCTTTATAAATGTGAAGATAATACGTCTTATCTTCAATGAAACATTTTTCTCATTAATAAATTTATTTTTTATTATGGTTAAAAAATACCCATAATATTATATTCTCGTATGAATACCCGGACGTCTCAAGATATCCCATACAGCTATCTATATTCGGGACCCGTAGGCAGCCATGTTCCTTGATCATGACGTGTGAATGCGGTGTAGTCTTGTACAGACTCAGTTCGACCATACCTGAGACGTGTGATTAATTGAAACCCAACCACTAAAGAACACCGGTATCCAGTTAAAAGTAGACCTTTTTAAACTATTGTTTAAATATATTTTCAACCGTAAATTATATTAAAAGAAATAAAATGTCAAAATCGAAAATTAAAAAAAGTTAACCAAAATCCCACATTAAAATCTTAACAAATTATATCACCACATTTATAGAAAAGTTGTTTTTATTATGAAAGACTAAGAAGACAAAGATTTTTTGCGTCTATAAGGACTTTACACAATACAATATATTTTTAAAATATTTTTAACATTTTCTCATTATTTTTATTTTATTTAATTATTCCAAGTATCCACTATATAATACCTGATATAATTTCTGATGCGTGATGGGTCAAGTTTTTAATTTATGGTAAAGTAAATAAAAATGGATTGGCTGCTATGCGTGAGTACCAGGAAAATTATCCAGATCGAAAAGTACCGAATCTTAAAACATTTGAGGTCTTGGAGAAGCGAGTTCGAGGTATACTTACACTACAACGATTCGATGCTGGTCGTGAACGTTTTGTGAGAAATGCCAACACTGAAGAAGCTATATTGAATGCGGTACAAGAATCTCCCAACTCAAGTACTAGAGCTTTCATGTTTCGCAATCAAGTTCGTGGAAAACGTTACGGAAGCAACATACCCATTGCATACAACATGGGTAAAAGAGCTATTACCGCCTGATTTTGATAAACGGATGAAATTTTGTCGGTGAATAATCATCCAAATTTCCTAAGTAATATTGTAATTGCTGGTGAATCCTTTTTTACAAAAGATGGCGTTGTAAATTATTGAAACACTCACACTTGGACAAAAGAAAGTCCCCATGAGACTGCAACAAGTAATTTCCAAAACACATTTTCGTTTAATGTGTGGTGTGGCTTTCTTGGTGATAATCTCACAGACCCGTTTTTTCTTATCGCCAAGGCTCAATGGAGAGCAGTTCATGAATTTTTTGCAAAAAAATCTGATGGGACTCTTGGAAGATATTTCACTTGCAGATAGAGTGCAGATGTGGTTTTTCAGCGATAGAGCACCTGCTCACTACTGTCATGATGTGATGATTCATTTAAATAACACATTTCGTAAGTAATGGATTTTTTGTGGAAACAGAGCAGTAAAACAGCCACCGTGATCTCCCGATGTCACGCCAGCGGACGTTTTCCTTTGGCGTTGGATGAAGTCGTTAGTTTATACCGCTCGTACTGGCACAGAAAAAGAATTGAGACATCATATAATAGAAGCTATTATTAGGAATAATATCGATGCTATTAGACGTGCCCAGCTAACAAGGATTCACAGAGCTGAACTGCACGTTAAACAGAAGGCCGCCACATTGAGCAAGCGCTTTGAAGAATTGTTTGCAGCTTTATCAAGTATTTGATATTTAATAATTTTTAGAAAACTATTTTGTGATTTTTTTAAAAAGTATGTGTTTTTAATTTTTTTAAATCTATTTTTTATTCATTTTTTCTATTACTGATAAGTTTTCTATTTGCTTTGATTTACATTACTATGTTTAAACATCGATAAAAATTGTTTTGTTTAAAATGTTATCACTTTTACCATCCAGTTTGTATGTTTTGTTAGTTCAACTTTTCAAATTTTCATTTGGAATTACTCTGTATATCGTTATGTATTCGATTTGCATGCCCTGTAGGAACCATTCCTGGGGCCTAAGCTGTAACAGGTAAACCTGCTGCCTTTGGTATTATGGTGGTCAAAATGATTGAATATTAAAGAAAAGCATGTTTAAAAACGTTTACGATAATTTTAAGACAATATGACGTTAAAAAGCCATAACTTATAAACGTGTGCTCTTGTTTTCTTCTTTTTTTTAATTTAAAATTTTACCTATTTATTACTAAAATAGTGTCTAGATATTTTATATAAATCTATTTTAATTATCACTTCGTATTAATTTTTATATATTAATTAATTAATTAGTGGTCTAACCATATTTTAATTAGTTTTTATAATAAATTATATATATTATAGATGGCTATCTTTTGCAACTAATTATCATGTATGACATTATTAAAAAACACTACAATACATTTCTTGTTATTTATTACATTTATATTATTTTTATTTATAGTATAGTGCATTTATTTATAGTATTTTTTTTATGTACTTTTATTTGATACCTTCTTCATTGCTTTTAAATATAATACGTTGAAGTATTTTTTTATAAAAAATAATTAAGTTTACTATCCGGTGTTATACTTTCATCAAATTTTCATATACATGACGTCACTTGCATGATTTGATTCAAATCATCCGAAACCTGTTTCACGAAAATCGGTACGGTTGTTCTGGTGTGACAGGAGTACAACCCACCGGGTTGGTCTAATGGTGAACGCGTCTTTCCAAATTAGTTGAATTGGAAGTCAAGAGTTCCAGCGTTTAAGTCCTAGTAAAGCCAGCTATTTTTACACGGATTTGAATACTAGATCGTGGATACCGGTGTTCTTTGGTGGTTGGGTTTTAATTAACCACACATCTCAGGAATGGTCGAACTGAGACTACACTTCATTTACACTCATACATATCATCCTCATTCATCCTCTGAAGTATTATCTAAACGGTAGTTACCGGAGGCAAAACAGGAAAAAGAAAGAAAGGCAGGAGTACAAACAACCATAACATATAACTCCATTTTTCTCCTCCTCGTGTAGTCGGGTTAAAAAAAATCATCATTTCATTTTACTCATCTGTGAAGGAATTAGGGTTTTTTTCATATTATTACCGTTGTAGCTTGCTCCTTAAATGATAAACTACCCTCTAGGGTATCATTAACTAGTTCTGGGTCACATGTTAAATTATGAATCAGAACCTTTCTGGAGTTTATCCAACTACAATTTTTTACAGTAAAGGTAAGTAATGAAACTATAACCGTATTCTTATATGCAATTGATCATTGTTTAAATCCTTTCCTTCGCCACGATTGCATCATTCCACATAACAAAATAAATATTTCAAACCTAATTATTTAGTAAAATGTTCTCCTGAAGATTCAGTATGCTAAAAAAATTAAAAAAAGTACTTTGATGTAGTAAAAGGTGTTAGTGGTAAATGAAGTTCAAAAAGGAATTAGATGTGATTAAAGTCAAAGTGGAATGAACGTTGCATAAGGAAATATTAGCTGTCTTATTCAACGTATGCGTAATAGATTACCTCATATAATGGTCAGACTTTTTGCTGTTGTATATACGACATAAGCACAAAGATATCTGAGATTTGAAAGCACCTCGTTATAAAAAAAGAAGATACTTCTTTTTCTTCTTCTTCTTCTTATTATTATTATTATTTTTTTTTTTATTTTTTATTCTTATTCTTATTAATTCATAAATTAATTGTAATAATTAAGTTAACAAATTTATTATCAAAATATAAATTTAAAAACTATTCGCTTTTAAGTGGAAAAGTATAGTGATGTATTCTCATAAAAAATGATATATTAAAAGTTTCTTTACAGTGTTAGATTTTCGTTACTCTAAATTTATTTTTCTATAAAGAATAACTTTCATTGTACGTCCAGTGTTACGATGAACAAAGTGAAGGTGTGTTGCGTTCACGCTATATCACATGAGAATCACCGTTTTTTGTAATGCTCGGCATATTAATACATAACAATATATTATGTTCAATAAAGAAAGTAACGTAAAATCACTTCATAACTCATTTTCTCGATAAGACTTACACGGGGATAATGTTATTATTGAAAATGTGGGATTTTCGGAAATGATTTGCGTCTCGTGTCAGTTCGCTTACAACCATTTACTTATGATACAAAATTATATCTATTTGTAAATATTTTAAATCTTGTTTGGTTCATAGACATACATTTATTGCATAAATAAATAAACCATCTCCTACATGGTCTTCCGCTATTTTTCCATATGTGATATACTTTAAATTTATTCTTTTATATTTTATTTGATGATATTCTTTAAAGCTGCCTACATCGATCACAGTATCCATTAGATTAAAAACTAATGACTAAATATATTTTATTTAAGAGCTCTTAAATCCTCATATTGTATTCAAATCGAGCTGTCAGTCATGTCCCTGTAAATCTCTTATATGATAATTGAATCGAACTCCTGTCATTTAAGGTATTAGGACTGGATATCGAGCCTTCGTAGAACATATTTCATTAAACAAGTTTCGTAAGAAAAATCGGGTAAACGATCTTTTGAATATCCGAACAACATATTTTCTTCTAAATAACATAATTTTGTTATATCAAAAATAATTTTGAAATTGTACTATCGGCAAAAATTAACTTAATGTAGTTTCTGTATCCCGATTCCTGAAGATCATTTAAAACTCTTGAACGATACACGTAGAGGAAATTCACTAATTATGTAAGGACCTTAAAGAGTAGAACAATGCCTTATTTGAAAAATCTTCTGTTTTCTGATTGAGGACTAATATTTATATATTATGTAAGATGAGCAATCGACGTAACATTATTATTCTCGGAACTTTCCATTCTTTGATCAATTACTGCCAAAGATGTCATACTTAATGTATGTTATGTAGTTATCAATTGTCCGATATTGCTTTCTAAAAATAAACAATTGGAATATTTTTTAATAAAATGAAGACAATAAATATATATATATATATATATTAATTTAAGAAACAGGTAATAAATTTTACACCATAAAATGTAATAGATTTCTATATTGGTTTAAAGAAAAAAATAAACATCCAGTTTAAGAAATACAAATTATAGATGCTTTTCTAAACTCATAAAATAAATGTAAATCCATCTAAGCTCCTCATAGAGAAAAAAATTAGAACAGATACAATTACATATAATTAAATTATAACTAATCACAATAGTGTTTTATTCTGAAATGGCACAAATAAAAAAGAGAGATAAAGTGAAACAGATTGTGATCGAGAAGGTAGTAAGTATAAACGATTTTTGTATATCTAAAATGAATCTGGAAACATGTACACACTAAAATGTCTAGCCTAGTCACAAAAATGTTCTCAAAATGTGATTTAAACATAGATTAAGAGTCACAACTACAGATTGATAGTCACAACTACACTAAAAACATGATGCAGATAGTCTAAAAACGGACAAAACTGGAATTTGAGTCATTTCCTTTATGCTAGGTGCAAGTTCTTACTGATTTTATGATATTCTTACTTTTTTAATGTTTATTCAATAAACGTTAAATATTAGTATTTAGTTCAAATAGGCAGTACCCTTGAGTAATTCGTAATATTTCCTTGTATGGACATGAAGATATAATCAGAGACGCTCTAGAAGAAGATGAAAGAATCAGTGTAAAAGAAAGGAAAATGAATGTATAAAGTTAGCAAAAAACCTGTTTTTAGGAGAGGAAGCAGAGATTATTCAACAGATTATTTCAGAATTAGAAATTATCTTTATAAAATATGATATGACAGTGAATGTTAATAAAACTAAAGCAATGAGAATATGATACAAGAAGACAATATCATTGCAATGAAGAAAGAATTGAATAAATTCTTTACCGTATAAATTTATGGCAAACCACTTAGGTTATGTACAGATACTTAGGTTTAGTACCAGTACAGACATATGTTATCTGAAGACTCTAAAATGAAAATGAAAAAAAAAACAAGAATAGTAATGGCTAAGGAAGCATCTAACAGAAAGAAACAGTTATTATGTAGAAAGATTTTTTATGCAAGACCAGAAATATTTTGTGAAATGTTAGGTCTGGAGTTTACTTCTGTATGAATATGAAAAATGGATTATAAAAAAAAGAGATGGAAGTATTTGAAAGATGGACATGGAGTAGAAATTTCAAAGGGAAAAAACAAAAATGAAGAAGTAATTAGAAGATTTAACACAGATACAGGCTTAATCAGAACAATTCAGAATAGGAAAGCTAACTGGCTGGAACATTTAATGTGAGGAAAACATTGATTAAAATAGTGCTAGAAAGATCAGCAGAAGGTGCAACAAATAAAAGGAGTAAAACTTTATAATGATTTAAAAGGAAGTGGGAGCTGTCAGAATCTTAACATTTATCTAGGAACAGAGGAGAAAAAGTTACGGTGCAAGGAACCTACCTCAGAAAATGTAATCATACTATAATGAATAAGATATTTAATTAAAAGATGTTTAAATGTAGTTTGTCATTATGTAAAAAAAGGTTTTGGAATATTTAAACCTAATGTAGCCTTATATTTATATTTCAGGAGGAACACATTTGTCCAGGTTTACTCGATAGATACTACACTGTCTACGATCATTGTACACCGGGAAAGGAAACGGAGTAATTCCTTGCTTTGAATCGTGTGCGTTTAGAAACGTCCACTTGAAAGATAAAACCTTCAGCTAGATCTCTAATAAAGGTATTACGTATTATGTAACCTCAGTTGAAATTTTGGGAGGGTGAGAGGTTTAAAATTTAGAATTTTATTCTTATATAATAAATGAATTTCTGTATATAATCTGCAAATACATTTAGGTCAATTATTTGATAACTTATCTCATATTTTCATGCGGTTCTTTAAATATTATTCTCACGCTTCTTGGAAAGTATTCACTACTATTATTAGATATCGTGTATCCTTAACGAGCGATTTATTAAGAAAGGTTTTTAATATGAAAAAGTTAATTTTCTGCAGTTGATAACCGACACAGTGGAATGTAAACGTTTTAGTCGCTTAAACAAAAACATTACTAGAGAATTCTTATTAAGCTATTATATGGATTTTTAGTACAAATCTTGTAAAGATACATACTAAAATTAAAAAAATATATATATATATTAATTCGTGAAGGTAATAGAAAATATATATTAAAAAAATATGCTTACTTCTTTTAAGTATGCATCAGCTAATGCGGATATCACTGAGCTCATTGTAAAGGTGCAGGTAGATAGGTAGGTATGTGGATGGTTTTTTATACTCCTAATGGACCGGTGGTCCTTCGACAATACGTACGCAAGTTGAATTTTTTTCAAAACTGGACGGTAGACGTTCGCTGTAAGACTCTTGATATTCAATAGAGGATAAGGGAATTTTCCTAAGTGATGTACGTCATTTCATTCTCTCACACACAGTTTCTCTCTCTCTCTCTCTCTCTCTCTCCCTCTCTTACTACTTTTTTAGAACAAAAACCTTATCGTTATAGAATATAATAAACTAACCTACTTCTCAAATATAATTTACTCGATATTGTGAGCGCACAATTCTTTTGACTTTTTCTTATATAATCATTTAATAAAAAGCATTTAGTCTATAAAATAACGTCGAAGAAAAGTTATATACACCAACGAGATTTATTTTGTTTTAATAGGGTCTGTAGAAGTTGTATTCATCAAAAAAATAGCATTTATACAAGTTATTTATAAAAAAATTCCTAATTCTGATAAACATACAACTTCCAGTGAAAAACTACGATCCGATTAAATATATTCATGAGGACAAATCTAATGATAAATATCTATCTATAAGAATAATGATTTAGTCTGTGAAGTTTTGCTTTTATTGATTTCCTTTATCAGACGCACCTCAGTAGACCAGAAAAATAACTCTGTTTTTAGAATATTAATTCAAATATCTATTTACCAGTGGCGGGGATACATACTATAAAAAAAAGTTTACTAAGCTGATAACAATTAACCTATATCGTACAGCAACTTATTTAATTCTATTTGTGTGTGTGTGTGTGTGTGTGTGTGTGTGTGTGTGTGTGTGTGTGTGTGTGTGGGCGGGGGTTGTCTTATATGCACTGAATGAATATAACTAATCGTTTTTTTACAAATCCTCTTTTTACAGACATTTCTTAACCATTTTTTTTAAATGGTCAATTTTTTAAGAAAAAATGCACAGATTTCGATTATTCTCTTTTTATTTCATTTCGTTATTCATTTTTTTTTTATTGAGAAAATTCCTCTGGTATTTTCTTATAGCTATTTTAGAAGTAACTTGTGTAAGAGGTTTTACCCGAATTTTTTACTATTTTACAATTTAATTATTACTTATTTTACAATTATATGTTCACTTAAACGATCTAAAGATTAAAAAAATTTTTTTGGTCAATTTTTAAAGAAAAATTATTATTATAAAAGAATTTATTTATTAAAAAAAAATATATTGATGTAATTACTCCATTGTAATGACATATAGTTTAAAGTCATAGTGATGTTCAAACTATTTTTATTCGAAAGTAAGAGAGATTAGATGAAGATATAAGGTGAAAAAATAATACATATTTCGCAATGCAGACAATCTTAGCTCAGGCTGAATATTTCTACATCGTTTCTCTATACCTTTTTCTGATTTTATTAGGTTTTCCTTTTTTACATATCTTGCGAACGAGTTTTTTTCATGCATGTAGAGATTTTCCTAGGCCTACTACTATATATTTTAAATAAAAGTAAAATAACGTTTAAAAGAACTGAAAACCGATTTAAAAAAAACTCGCTATAAAATATGAAGACTAATTCTATCCAGTTCTTTAAATTTCAACATTTTAAAATCGAAACCAAATTACGATTTATAATACGTTGATATATTTTAAGTTTTTTAGAAATTTAAATTAATTTTTTTTTTTTTTTTTAATTTTCAAACCGATGCTCGGTCATAACTTTATTGTGATTTACTTACAGGATTACTTTTACTGAAATCACTTAATATAAAATAACATATTATTTAAAACAGTATTTTTAGGATAAAAATTTAATTTTTTTTTGTTTAAAAAGACAACATTAAATTGTTACAATGACCAATCCCATTGTCTCATCAAAATATTCAAAAAATAATGAATAGGTCCTCCTTAATACACATCAGTGTGATTATTTCCTAATACCGATGAGACTTTCATGATTGTCGGTAGAATGTCACTGTTTTATAAAAGTAAGTAGATAGCAATGAAAATTTAAGAACTTACTGAATAATCCACTTTTTAAGTTTTGCATTAAAAGACCTCGAAAAATACCGAACGTAAAAATCCGAGAGGTAACTGTCATCAGTAGGCATATTTTCTACTGTTTCATTCGAATTAGAATTACTAAAGTTAAACTGAATAATTCTAATTACACAAATTAAATTTGTAAAACAAATTTAATAACGTATAATAAATTTTCTTTAAATAATATTACTGGGAAATATTTTATTTAATTGTTTTAACTGTTTTTGTTTTAAAAAGATAAGCACGCGTAATTTTAAATTGGCAAATATATTTGTTTAGTTTTCCCTTACTACTTTTTTCTTTTTTTTTACTAAGAATTATTGTTTCTATCATGACTAGTAATTTCCCCCTCAAGGATGATTTCTTTTTAACCACCGGAGTTTCTTTACTTACCTCACAAATACACATGTTTGAAATATTTATAATTTATCGCACATCACACTGAGTAATATTTATCTCCTATTTTTACATCCCGGTGTTAGCTAAGCTATTCAAATTTATGTAGAGGTTGCTGAAATGTACAATTGACTGAGCTCTCTAAAGACAAAGGAATAATAAATAAATAATAAAATTAACATTCAAATACAGTAATAAACAAGAGATATATATTAATAATTAAAAATTATGACTGCCAAAAAAAAAATTGCTGACAAATATTGCTCTTGAATATAGCATAATTAAAGAGGTGCGGGTGACAATTTTGTGTATAGTATTAGTATGTGGTATATTTTTTTTCTAATTAGCTAATGACACTCCCGGTAATGTAAGGATTCCAACGCGGGGTCATACATCTAAATCGATTTAACCGTTGAACTGCTACGGTGGAACAAACATGCATACACCCTAAATACATTACACTCCTTTTTAGGCAAAAAATACTTTAAGAACACGTGCAGTTTTATTAATTTTATTAAAATAAATGGAAATATACAGATTACATTAATAAACTCAAACACCTTTTCCTAAGCAAAAGATGCCTCGCACGAGGTGTTCGCATCACCTCATCACTCTAGACTCACACCCAGTCCCCATGGAAAGCTTATTATTATTATTACCGAACATAAATTTCTTTAATTTAATGTTGTTTTATTCTATTTAGCGTAAATTTAATTCTATTATTTTTCTAATATCATTCATTCGATTTTAAGTCATTTAGTCCTAACCCAGTTCACACAGTTATAGAGGCTCACAGTTCACAGTTCATTAATTCAATTCATTAAAGTTTGGGCTTCAACCGGCAAATCACTACTACTACTACTACTACTACTACTACTACTACTACTACTACTACTACTACTACTACTACTACTACTACTACACACACACACACACACACACACACACACACACATATATATATATATATAAGAGGCCTATGACACTTCAGGTAACGTAAGGATTCCAACGCGGGTCATACACTTAAATCGATCAGCCGTTGAGCTGCTATGATGGAAGAAACATACATACACACACCCTAAATTCATAAACTCCTGTTTGGGCAGTCGTGTAAATGTAAGCGCACCTTCGACTGGAATTGAACCTTAATCCTGCAACATCATGTACAACGTATTGGTTTAATTTATTTTACAAGTATTCTATAAAGTATTTTATAGGCTATTCCTATACTGATAATGGATACTTAGATTTTCCTAACCAGCTGATTGTTTGTTTTCTCCTTTCTCCAACTGTTTTCCAGCTACTGCTGGGTCTGGGTGTGTGCATATAAGCAAATTCAATTACCGCTACCGGCTTGTCTGGTGTAACTGTAAACGTAGTGCAATGTAACTGTAAATATACCGGTAAACATGTAATCTGGAACAGATTCAGGTGGATCTCTCCTGAGACGTATGGTTACTTGAAACCCAACCACCAAAGAATACCGGTATACAAAGTCTAGCATTCAAATCCATATAAAATCAACTGCCCTTACAAGAACTCAAACCATAGAACTCTTGACTTCAAAAATCAGCTGATTTTGCGATGAAAACTTTAATTACTAGACAATTAGACTAACCCGGCGTATTACTAATCAGCTGATTATTGATTTTTATAATAAACTAATTATAATGGTAGTTTTTTATATTTGTAATCCCTTCAGTAACTACAAACTAATTCTCAGTTACAATAACCCTCATTTTTTACGATGAGAAATGAATTTTAATAGTGTAGAAAATGACAAACTTAACGGGAAATCGAATTCAGAATCTTCATGATAAAGGCAGACACGATACCTCTCCGCCATGGACCACATATGATTACAAATGTGTTTATTATTAACTATTATTTTAATACTTGTTATTCACTTTCAAATTTTATATATATATATATATATATATATATATATAGCCTTACCAATTTTATTTTATTCCATAAAAATAAATTTTAATAAGGAAAAAAATTATATATAATTATTGAATTTCACCAAAATTCCTCCAGATACTGTTTTTTTCTATTATTTGAAACGGTATCTTTGTTCAAATTCACAGCAATGTTTCCTTAAAAATTGTTTAAATTTTCATTTTATTTTGTATAAATCCACTGAATAATTTTCTTAAAGTGAAACACTAGAGAATAAATAAAACAGAACTGTTTCCATCAAACCAGAATGGAGCTTTAGCTTTAAATTTCAAACTTTGGTTGTGTTTCGGAATGCCAATAAAAAATTGAAAAGAATAAAACCCACAAAAATTTTATGCGATTCTATTTTAGTCTTAATTTTTTAATGAAACAGCCTTACGTTGTGATAATTATAATAAATGTTTTATTAATCTTATCATCAGTTCTTTACCCTACATATTTTGTCCGCCCGTAAAAGTGAGATATGTCATTTTATCTGTGATAATTAAATTTGGTGTAGAAATCATCCTTCTCCCATATGACTGCTGCTATGAATAATATACCAAAAGTCCAATATGAACACAGAAATTTTAGGTTTTTGAAATTAAAAAATTTCGAAAATCAAGTTATTCTGTGTTCTGTGTTCTGAGTCAAATTTCAATTTTATAAATTTATTTCTACTTCTTAAAAAAAAAAATTGTAATCGAAAAATTTATTGGAACCTGAAAAATAAAAAAAAATAAAAAATCAAATCTTAAATATTAAGTCATAAAGAAAGAATCAGCTTCTCTTACTTAAAAAATAGAATCATTTTTTATTTTAATTATAAAAATATTATTAAACTACCGTTATGAAAGGAATAATAATATATTATCTATTCTTCTGTTTAGTCTTCGGAACCACCGTCAAGTATTACTTCAGAAAATGAATGAGGATGATACATACGAATGTAAATGAAGTGTAGTCTTTTACGGTCTTAGATCGACCATTATTGAGACGTGTGCTTAATTGAACCCCAACCACCAAAGAATACCGGTATCCACGATCTAGTATTCAAATCCGTATAAAAGTAACTGCGAGCAGGTTTTTTGGCCGCCTTCTCTTACGTAAAACCCTCGAAAAAAGTAATGATTATGTTATTTTAAATATCAATAGTATGTGAGGTGGATTTAATATACTATCGATAATTTATATATGATTGATCTAAATATCTCCTACACAATATCGATAATTTTTACGAACAATATTTTAATCACTTAGTAACACGTAGAGGCAGATGTATGTACTAAAATATAAATTATCGATTTACTGGTTACAGCGTGTGAGGACAAAAACAATCCCCAAAATTGTGGTAGTTGACTTAATAACCTCCTTTTGGAAAGGTCAGTTAAAAATAGAAGCAATATTTTCATCATCAAGTACGGATGGTTATGTGTATCTTTCAGTGGAATTCATTTCCATAACTAAATTTTAAAAACTACCTAGGCTTCCAATCTGCATTTTAAAAATTGATTATGTTTTACGTTTTGATTATTACTAAATTTATGTATTCTAATTTTTAAATGTACGTATTTATTTTTACTTCCTTGTACGAAGTAAAGGAAGTATTGTAATTCCGAAAAATTTGGTTTAAGATTTCAACGGAAATATACAATTTGACCATCCCTGAATCCATTTTGACTAGATTCGGCGTGACATCTGTACGTATGTATCTCGCATAACTTAAAAACGATTAGTCGTAGGATGTTGAAATTTTGGATTTGGGACTGTTGTAACATCTATTTGTACACCTCCAGTTTTGATTGCAATCGACTGGACCAAAAGTGTACAAAAAAGCCTAAAGACCAAAAAAAAGAGGATTTTGGACTTTTTCTGAACTTCAGTAATATGTTCTCATTGAGAGCTTTTCAACGATATATCATAATATATCGTTGAAAAGCTAAATAAGTGGTACTTATTTTCATTGGTTTCACAGTTATAGAAAAAAGAAATTTTAATTAATGAAATATGTGGGGGAATGGCACATCGGTTCGAATCCGACTTCATATACATATACTTTTTTTTTTACTTTTTTTTCATTTAAATTGATTGATTAATTAATAATTATTAACCTCTGATTCCATGACATTAAAAAAAAAAGTATGAAAAAATCAGAAGTTATTAGTAAAATAGAATTTTATGTACTTTCATTTTAATTCAAAACTTTTTACAGAGGTTAAATTATTAATAAATCAATATATTTAAATTAAAATAAAAAAGTTTAAATAAGGAGATGAAGTCTGATTCGAGCCGATGTGTGCATGGTTACGGATCCGACACATTCTCATTTACACTACATTACTTGAGCGACGTGAAATAAAAGTAATATAAAATACTGATACGGACACCACAAAAAAAATGTGATGAATATGGTATCCACCACAATGTAATTGTGTAACTGACCAATTTATTAAAGAGTTGAAGGATCATATCTCACTTTCAAATGAAATAAGTTTAAATGAAGCGCAGCAAAAATATGTATGTGTAATTTTATAGGCGGCGTAGAAGGAAGTCATATAGTGTCCACATCAGATCTTTATCTATTAATTTTTAAACTTCAGTTGTTTACGTAAGAAAATAGTTGAAAAAAGTGTTAGAATGTATCAACTTTAAATTAATTAACTATTTAATTCAAAATGTTATTTATTTTTTGAGAATGAAGGAAATTATTTTAACCAACTTCTTTTATCTGTTGTCATCACGCATTGTCAAATTTCATCATGCATTTATTTATGCAATATTCAATACACTAACCTCGTGTATACAGGTTACAAATGAAAAGTTGTTCTGTGAAGGATTTTTTTTCTTTTTAATTTATAAAATTCTGTCCTACTCTTAATTCACCAGTTTTTTTTATACGTAAAAAAATTGTTTTGCGAGTTAATTAACGTACGGTTGTTACTTACTCCCTGTATTTATGATTCCCTGATGAAAAACTAACATAAATAAAAATAATATATGCCCTGTAGTAATTTTTTGGAGTAAAAATGGCGGATGTCGGTTATAGGGGTTAGATAAAATTTTTGGAATTACTCTGTAAAATCTAGCAGCGAACGTTACTAAAGCGCCGTATACTCATACCGCCGGGTTGACTGCATGCACATCCATTCCACCTCAACCCCTATCACACCCCTCCTCAGTTACTTCACCGCTCCTCGCTCTTCACCCTCTGTCATCTCATACCCCATACCGACTCCGCTGTTGTTAACTGAACTCCGCTACTACTGCCAGTATAGCTCTCTACTCTTTTCTCTCTCTATATGTCTTTCTGTCTCTGTTTTCCTCTTCCTCTCTTGGCTCTACTACACTTTGGAGCTTCGGCTTCATCAGTGAGAGCGGCTCGGTGATCGTGGTTGCGGGTGCGAGAGTGTGGCGGTGGCAACCGGCAACTGTACAATACGCTTTTCTTTTTGCTTCTGTTTTCCATGTAAAATAACGAGTACCAGTACCAGTACAGCACTGTACTGTGTATAACGAACCGAACTCGACCCCCTTCTCCACTGCTCTTCGCCGCACTCACTAAACCTCACTGTAACCCCTCTTATCCCTACAACTACTCCCCCTTCATCCATAACCCTCACGTCCGCAACTTACACTACATCCGGATTTGCGTTCACAAGCACCAAGCTCCTCTACTATTTCTTCTTTTTCTTTTCTCATTCATTCCACCCTTCTCTTCATCTACCCTCCATCCTCTCTCTTACCCCTCCGATCTTACTTGTTTTAAACTTTCTTAGTGTGTACATCCATGCGAATTTTCCATATTACAAGGAAAAAAGAAATGTGTACTAATTACAAAATACAGTATGTGTTATCTACTGTTAATCAGTTGTGTGATAGTGTCACTGTCACTTTTTTTTTAACTTCATCATATTACAATATAACCGGTTAAATTTCCTTCCTAAAAGGAAATAATAACATAACTTTGTATAGTATTATTTATTACTGAGAGATGATTGCCAATCAAATATTTCACCGCGACTATTTATTATACATATATATTGATTATTATTTTTTCTTTATAACATCTGTCTGTAGTAAGTTAATTTTGTCCGTAATGTGTTTGCATTATATTATTATCTATTATTTCAACTATCATTATTTTCCATTATTATTGTTATTTATTATTTCAATTTATGTCTCTCTGTCCAGGTTCTTACACAAGAACAAATGAATTAGTAATGTAACTTATATGATGATTCCTGACTGAAATTTTAACATTCAATATTTACATTGAAGATCCTTTTAGATGTAAAATATTTTTTTTTGGAAAATCATATGTTCATGATGTATTTCAGGGAAAATATTAATAGGATGAATATTAAACTTTATTATATTTTTTTATAATTCTGTAAAATTTAAGGAAACATTAATAATTTTTTTGTGTAATTTAAACCCTCAGGATGGATTTAATATTAAACAATAATAATAATAATAATAATAATAATAATAATAATAATAATAATAATAATAATAATAATAATAATAATAAAAATAATAATCATAATAATAATAAAACATTCCAATTGAAGCGAACTGAATCAAATAAGTTTTTAATATTCAAAAAGTTTTTTGAATTATTTTTTCTGAACTTGATAAAGGTTTTTTGGACTCATCTTTGTACATATTTATTTATGTTTATTATACATTTATCTCTACTATATAAGATATGTAAACATTTACATACAAATACAGTTCTTTGAATGATTTCAGTGAAAATCCCTTTCTGCATGTTATTTTTTTTTGTGTTCGAATTTACTTTTGGTTCCGATAAATTGGAACTAATTGTTAATAAAACACTGCGAGAAAAAAAGAAAATATTTTTTTTTTAAATCCAAATGGATCTCTGCCTCGTCTATCAGATACAACTTTTTGTGATCTACTTACTGGCGATGGAACAAACGTAATCAGAAAAAATACTAGCCTATACGAAAACACAAAAAATATGAAGGTTATAGTTTTATAGAATTTGTTTTTTATATTGATGAAAGATTCTCTTCTAGATAATAAATAAAAAGCAATAGATGAAAATACATCGTAGTTATTAATATTATTGTTGCCAAAGAGTATTGTTTCAAGCCTTAATTATTTAACTTGTTCTTTTTGTTATGAAGAGCGGAGATCAACAGCTACAGTCATTAGCTAGGTAGAAAATGGTAATGTATGAAAAGATGCCATGCCTGACCGGGATTTGAACCCGGGACCTACCCACAAATTGCTGAGATGCTACTTACTCAGCCACGAAGGTGGGCAATATTTAACTTATTCATACTATGGCTATAGCTTATACTACACAATCGTATCCTATACTCACTGCTCCTCACGCAGATGATAAACATATTTGACTGTAAACCGTCTTGACTGATTTTAATAAACATATATATACTATTTATTTATTATATTTTAATTAATTCGAAGTACAAGAAAATGTGGGGAGAAGTTTAAACAGTTAAATTAGCGAAAGCGGTTGAAAACGGATTGTAGAAAAAAATAGGATAACAAACATTCTGTGATAAGAATTTTGCCACAACGTAATCTAAGGTGGGCAAATTAAATAATATAAAAAATTTAGCAGTTTTGCAAAAAGATCCTAAGATTCTCTATTAAGTGGGCCAAAAAGGAGAGTTTTAGAATTGTAAAATTTGTTTAATTTTAATTTTTTTTTCAGAAATGAAAAGTTTTAAAGTAAAAATTTTCCATTCAAAATAGCTATTTGTTCCTTGAAAAAAAATTAATAAAGATCAGAGAATTGGGGAAGAAATATCGAATCAACTGTTTATCTTTCTGCTTTAGTAATCTACTTTTTCTTATTTATGGTACAATGGCTCAATTACTTATGATCCAAATTGTTTATATTTCGAGTGTTTTCCGTGATGTCTAAAACAATATACAGATCGATAAAAGATAGAGGATTAATGTAAAACTTATTCTCAATGATGTACTACATTTGAAAATAAAGATCTCAATTTTGTATACGTACAATATTTACCTCTATCTGGTATCAATTCTGCTTGACTATTTATTTCATTACCTGTCCCTCATTATCTTAAGTAAATATGAAATGAATTTTACGAAATTTATTTCGACATATTAATCTTGTTAGGCATCAGTTCATTAGTTCGTTCCAGCAAATGGATTTTTAATGTTAAGCTGTTATGCTATGAAATAACGGGTTTGCTACACTCAATTCAACTTGTATTGTAAAAGTTAAGAAGCTAGACTTTGGGTACCCGATAAGAACCTAACTTAAAGGCTAAGCTTTTGTACAGCGACCGATGAAAAAGAATCACAAGTTAAATTCTCCATATCGAATTCAGTAGTAAAAGTATTAAAAACATCCCACTTCTTTAGAATGGATTCAAGGAGTTTTTACTTCTTTGTACAAAGTAAAGGAATTATTGTGATAGCGAAAAATTTCGATTTTCAGATTTCATCGAAAGTGTACATTCTGACCATCCCTGAATCCATTTTGACTAGTTTCGGCGTGACGTCTGTCCGTATGTATCTCCCATATCTCAAAAAATATTAGACGTAGGATGTCGAAATTTTAGATTTACGACTTTTGTAATATCTAATTTGCAACTCCCGTTTTTACTGCAATCGACTGCACCAAAAGTGTCCAAAAAAGCCCATAATCAAAAATATTTGGATTTTGGACTTTTTTCTTAACTGCAGTAATAAGTCCTCATTGAGAGCTTTCCAACGATATATCATAAGTGGTACTTATTTTAGTTAGTTATTGAGTTATAGCCAAGTATAATTTTAATTAATAAAATATTTGAATCTTACAAGGGAAGGCACATATGTTCGAATCAGACTTTATCTTCTTTTTTTTAACCTTTTTTTGTTAGCTTAAATATATGGATTTAAAATAATTACGAATATTAACCTCTGATTGTGAAAAAAATTTACAATAAATAATAATTCAATAACTACAAAAAAAAATAAAAAATAAAAATGAAAAAATATCGGAAGTTGTTAATGAAATAAAAAGTTATGTACTTTTCATTAAAAAAAAAAGTGTATATGTAATTTGATAGGTGTAACGGAAGTCAAGTGGTGTCTACATCAGATTTTTTTTAACCCAACAAAATAGGGAGTATGTAATCAAGAATAATACAATTATGCTATTAGTGAGAAAGGGATGATCACCCAAAAATTGGGACAACACAGAACTTCTTTAGCCAGTAAATGTCAACCAACTCGTATGCCTTGGGAGATCGGGATTATCTTAATATAAAATAAAAACAGAAAATTATTTATTGATCAATTTTTTTACGTTGATCAACAAAATATATGCTTTAATAAACTAGCCACTTGAGAATAAGCCTGGGCATCCTTAAGGAAGTCTGACATCATCCTCAAAAGTGTGCTGCTTGTTGACTTATTCAACTGGCCTATTCACAATTTAATACTGAAAATATATTAACTGATTCGTTTAAATACACTATGTACAAATGCAAGTGAAAATTCTGTAATTTTATTTAATAATTGCTTAATTTTAAATAAATTTAAAATCAATAAAAACATTTATAAATTAGTTAATAAAAAACGAAAGTATTTTTGTTCTTATATATACATATATATTAAATATACAATTCGATTTTAAAATACATCGGCTAACTTAAAGTAAACCATAATTAGTCGGCTGCTAATTTACATCAAGGCGATCGGTTGTTATTTTACCATTTGTGATACTGCACCACCTGATTTTAACACAAAGTGAGATATGAAGTCCGTTTTATCTATTCACTAATCGTTGTGGTTAAATTAACTATAAGTGTGTGGAAGGAGTGTTCGGCTTAAGATTTCTTTTTTAACTGGATTGTTAGACTTCTTTCAGGAAATGCAAAACAAAAATGTATTAGCCTAAATGGATATTCGTAAATAATAACTTCAGCTTTTAATACAGTGAATATTAAAAAATTGGTTTAAAGCTAATATACTAATACATGTATATACTAGTATATATCTCTAACAAAGATATAATTTTAATGATAATTTACAGCGTCAGATCAACCATTATCGGGAGGCAGTGTATAATTAAATCTACCCAATCAAAATATAATTTAAGGAACATGTGTTATTCTTTTACCAATTGGAAATGCATAGTTTTTCTAGTGTAAGATTTTTTACAATTTTATGAGCACTTATGAATTCATTAAGTTATAAAAATTTGATTTTAGATATCTCATACACTCTAATTTTGTCTTTCCATAACAAAAAGTATATTTAATTTACGTGCAGTCAAAATACCTGTTTAATTTTGCATTCATTCGTATTCCAGTTCTTATTTCTTGCCTGGTAAAATACTCTTGATAACACTATACTAATCAATTTTTCTTAACAAAACTGATAAGATTTGCATTTACATTAATTCTTTTAGTTTGAATATTTTTTTTTTAAATACATTTTTAGCGAATAAATAACAAAAAAAGTTTCCAAGAATTGCAGTTCATTTCAAAAATATATATCCAATTAATATTTTTGTAAATTTTATGTGTTTTATATTCATCCGATTTATGTTTTTTAACTGATTTCCAAAAATATGAAACTTATTACATGGAATGTACTGCTTTATGCAAGTTTAAGTTACTTTTTCCTTTTTTTTTTTTTTGTAGGAAATTCTCCTCTAGTGGTCCAATAAAATAAATTTATTGATAAATTCTTCCAAGATGATAGCAGCAGAAGACTTTTCAAACGAGAAATTTCATGTCATAAACGATTCGTAAATGATTTATAACTTTCATTTATTTAATGGAAAACCTATCAAAATTTACTAGAGAAAAATTTTTTCAAGACGTTATAATTCTTTCGGTCGTTGTTTCGGCCATACCAAAACACATTAACAATATACTAAATGAACAGACACAATTAAAATTCAACTCATCTGTTTCAAGCTTATTTTACACACGTGTAGCAAAACTTATAAAAGCCGTCAGCAGTATCATCAGCTGATGTCTACGTGAGAACATCTGTACCAATCATTGAAGATGGTCATAAGAGCGACTGAAAATATGTAGTTAAATAAATTTTTATTTCCAATTATCATGAATAACACGAAATATCTTTTTTTTCGTCAACATTATTTGGTACTGAATTTAAATTACCATTGGTATAGTCTGAATTTATTCTGATATTTTAAGTTATTATTTTGAGAAATGAGTCTGAGAAATGCCATTTACACACCCCCCATAAATGGAGGAGTGTCGGACTCGTACGGGTTCGGCTAGATGTTATTAAGAGCCTATGTGTACCCGCACCCTACCCACTAAAACTCTTATCTCACCGTTCTCCTCCTCCGGGGTCTATACTGCAAAAGTATTTTTATGTTAAACTTCAAGAAAGATGATAAGTTAGTAAATTTGATGAAAAAATTTATATTTGTTCATCATAGGAAGATCCTTTAACTCACGACCCCTTACAATCTGAGGCAAATTGTAATGGTATTTTTTTCATTGTCTTATTTTTTTGTGAACAATTTTTTTCATAAAAATGGTTTTGAGCAATCCGATCCATATTTTACGCTCAAATAAAAAAAAAAAAAATAGAACATTAAAAGATACACTAGAAATAAAAACGAAAAGAATACACTCATACATAAATGCAATCCTTTATTTGACTATTTGAAGTCGAAATCAAATTAAGAGTTGGTAGCTTGGGAGAAGTTATTTGTTTTTTTAATTTTGTAAGCATTTCAAAATATTGAAATTTGAAAATTTAATAGTAATATATTTTACTTTTTAATGCATTTTTTTTTTTTTAATTTCTTTTAAAATTCATCTTGTTTTAATAAAATCATTTATGTATGCCTAAGAAATACTTTTCATACAGAGATTTCAATAAATGACATAAGATTCATTTCAAATGAATATTTATAAATAAAAATAATGGGCTTCAGTGGTGTATGAAACAAAAAGTATTCTTTTCAAAGTACTAAATTTTAAATATTCCCTCTGCAGATTTTTGATCGCAGAAAAAATATGTCATTCATGTTTGTGATTTAGAAAGGATTTGAGACTCCGTCTTTATTCCATAAGTATTTCAGCAATTAGGCATATACTACAACACCAGACAATAAATAGTGTCCCCGAATAGGCCTGTGATCATGCGCCCCGCCACGCCGTGCCAAGTAATACATGACATTACAAGTCCCGATATTTTCTGTATGGACATTTCGAGGTCTGACCTACATCTATAGAATCTAACGCAGAGGAAAAGGGATCGATAAGGAAATGGGGTGAACGGTGAAGACATCTACCGTCGTAGAATAGCACAAGTCAAATAATCCCACCGAGAGCTTTAAGAGCTGAGGGTGCATGATATAAGTTACAGACGTTCAATAACAGGGGCTGGAGAAATTTTGTAAATTTTATGTTACGGTGCAAAAAATTAATCTTTTTTAAAAATTTTAATTAAGTTACATTAAATTCTATCATTTAATTTTTTAATGTTTAGGTTTGCAAAAAATGTGTTTAAATAATTTATTTTTCTCATTGAAATTGTGATTTAGTGTTTTAACCGATT
The DNA here is from genome assembly GCF_047948215.1 of Lycorma delicatula. Lineage (NCBI taxonomy): Eukaryota > Metazoa > Arthropoda > Insecta > Hemiptera > Fulgoridae > Lycorma > Lycorma delicatula. The sequence continues at coordinate 54,310,566 of NC_134456.1, forward strand.
TTTTAAAATTTATATCGATTTAATCTGTAATATATACCCGACAACGTCTATTATACAGTAGCTTGTTCTCTTTAGATACTCCTTGTAGTAGACATTAACCCACAATTCCTCAGCCGATCGAAGTATCTTTAGGCATCCTTTCAGGATGAGAACAGCATATTATTGACTAATAATATTTGATTGAATATCTCAAATTATTTTTCCATCAAAAATAAAAGATTGCCCAGAACCTAGTTCAGTCTTTCCTAAAGAACAATCTATCCTCTAGAAATTGTTTGTTTGATGCGTGGAACTATCCGACTAAACTTCCCACCTATTGTTAAGTCAGTAATAGTAGAAATTAATATTTTATTACAAAAAAATAAAAAGTTAAATATGCTAATGATTTTCTAAACTTTTTATGAATTATGTTTACGGCACATATGAACATAGGTGTAGAATTTTACTTTACATGAAAATTAAAGCCAATGATTAAATTTATATCTTCTTCTCTTAATTCTCGACGATCAAGTATAATCAAATCATATTATATGAATTTTAAATTTAAAAAAAGTAGAAGAAGAAAAGTTTTAAGTAATTTATCGACTTTTAATTTTTACACTTATAAAAAAACTCCAATAATAACATGCAAACTTATTTGTGGTATAAATTACTGGAATAATAAATAATTTAATAATTAAATCCTTTTTAGAAAATTGGTTGGACAAAATTGTAAAATAAGAGAAAAATGGTATATTATATATGATGAAGGCTAAAAAGGTGTGGAGAAAAGACCGATGATATTTAAGATGGGAAAAAAAAGTGATCAAGTAGTATAAAGGAGGAGTGATAGAACCGTTTCTAATACACATTTTTATTGGTCAGTTAACAATTATTACCGTTGAAAAAGATACACTCGGATAAAATACAAGAGCATGAGTGGTTATTGTGGTGGAGGGGAAGAATGAGAGAAGAGAGTTCTTGTTTTACTTAACCGGGTGAATACCGATGGAGAATGGAGGCTGCTGCTCGCTTTAATGATACTAATCATACAACAATTTACATCGGCAATTGATTACAATGCTTAATACAAGTCAGGGAGGGGTGTCCGAGGATCAATTAACCCTCAAGCGCCGTTTCTTGAAGAGGTGCAACTGATAGACGACCGACACAAAATACTATTACTATTATTAGAAGTACTACTACTACTACTACTATTATTATTATTATTATTATTGTTATTATGTTCTGTTAGCTAGTCATTAGATATTAGCTATTAGCTACTAATTCCAAACACTTAACTATCTTAATCGATAAAATTAGACATAGATATATATCATACGTATTTTTAATAATTTAAAAACTTTATTTTAAAAATCTATTTTTTATATATATATATATATATAAAAAATACGAAGAAGTAGCACACATTTTAACTAACCTCTATTATAACTTAATAGTGCCGACACGTAAAATGTTAACTATAAGCACGTTTTTTTAAAAAAATATTCTAATATTATAAAAGAAAAAAATGTTAAACTAATCTGTGTATTACATTATTAAGTTTAAAATTAAAATAGATCAATAAAAGTTACATTTTTTATAAAATTACATACGTGTAATAAATTATCATCTTATTCTAATTTTAGTAGCTAATTTGTTTACAATAATTATTTTATTTCCTAAATAATACATAAATTAAAGAAAAAATAAAACATAGATGCAAAAATATTCGACATACAAATACATCGAATAAACTATAATATTAATAATTATTAAAGTTTTTCGATCATAAATCCTATTTACAGTTAATTTTGTTTTAATCGAAATAAAGTTTTTTATAAAATACGTCGGATTTTTCACTAATACAAATGTAAATTTATAAATGATATTTTTTTTTTTTAAATTTCAGTTGCGGAAAAAAAATCTGTTTTATTTCAAAGACGATAAGTTATTTTACAAAAAAAATGCTCCTTCGCAGTTCGCATAAGAAAACGGACTTTTAATTTCTGACGCTCTACTATTTCAAAGTCAGAAACGCACTGAATGTTTAAGAGTATAACGCACTAAATACTTTTAATTTACGAGTTGATCCTACACATAAGCATATAGTTTCAACTCACCACTGTGACTCATTACATAAGCTCATGTGAAAAATATACCACTACAGTCAACATAACCTCAATATTGAGGTTCTCTGTTGTCCACCTGAAATTGAGCATAACTCAAGAAAGACTCGACCAATCTTCATAAAATTTTCACATGCATAACTTTAGGTACACTATTATACTATTATTGAGGGTATTTCAAGAAAAGTAATCTTCATCAGATTCTCAGACGCATAACTTCAGATATACTACAACATACTTAAATTTCAGTGAAATTGATCTGGTAGTTTTGGAGATTTTTGGTCCACAAACTTTTATACAAAGGGCTATATATACATGAATAAGGAAACCTGAATGGTATTTTCGTACTCCTCATACCTCAAAACGCAAAGAAAATTCATTTTCAACCCCAATCCCACCATGCGACCGAAAGTAATACCATACTTTTGTTTGAAAAGTCGGTAAAAAAAAAATTAACAAATCAACGTGAAATGTATGTATACATGTAAAATTATTAACATAGCATAATTTGACTTACAGTTTGTTGAAAGGTTTATCCTCGAAATTAAAGAAATAAAATCATATTATAATTAATTTTCGTAATCGTAGATTGAAGCCCAATTTACTCGTTCCTTCATATTTTTGATGATGAGAAATTAATTCTACAGCAGGTGAATTACGCCAAGCTAGACTGGTATTCAAATCCAAAACCGATCCGGATAAAGTAAGAGACATGACTATTCCAACTTGGGGATAATGGAATACGGCAGTGAAGAAATTATTTTAATTTGAAAAGTAAAAAATTTATAGTTTAGAAGTTACAATATAAACAGTTCGAAAGTGGAACGAAAATTTGTTTTTTTTTAATTTTTATTAATTTATTTTATTTCATTAATTTTATTGTTAAGAATTTATAGTCTTTTTTCTTTTTTTAACCTTCAGGACCAATGTTAAGTTTTACTTAAAATTTTTTTTGTAGCATGTGAAAATGCCATGCCTGACCGGGATTCGACCCCGGAACCTCCGGATGAAAGGCCAAGACACTACCATTCGCGTCACGGAGGCCAGCAAGAATTTATAGTCTAGAAGAAAAATACATTATACTCTTGGAAGGTTATGTTACCTTAAATAAGAAGCAAAGCCAATCTTAACAATTACAAACGCCCTAAGCTTAAAAAATGAAATAAAATGCGGCTTACCGGTAAGAAACAGTTTTTAACTTCTTCACTAACCCAATTTTACTGTTACACATTAACATGCCCACCAAACACAAATGAAATTCAAACCTGCCAGTGACACCATTCTGTTCACCACAGGTTCTGTTTATATAATGAATATTATTATTTAATATTAATAATAATGTAAGTATTATTTTCAGAGAAAACACGAATTGATTGGTGTGTCTTTCACTTTAGGTGTTTGCATGTGTTTGTATTCTCTAACCCTGATAAGGGAAACGCCCATGGTAGAGGTAGCACCAGTTTTACCCTTGCGTATTCAGACCATTGGCCTTAACACTAGTCGGTTTCTTCCTAAAATATTATTTTATAGTTTTAAGTTGAGTAGGAAGGTTATGAACAAACACCACAACGTAATTTACGTGATAATGCGTAAAATTAAAAAAAAAAATTAATTTTTACAAAAAATTAACAAAAACTGTTAATCTCAACAAAAATAATCTTTTCTTAAATTAAAATCGTTTTTTAATTTAATAAGTTTATCAGCAATTTTTTTTTTTTTTTTTTTTTTTTTTGTTTAATGATATCGCCACATAAGCTTGAGAACTTGTGCGTGCACTCGCGTCACGGAGGCCGAATTAAACAACTAGTTTTAGAATATTTTTTAAGTGAAATATAAAATTTGTTAAACGTGTCTGAAGATGAAATGCTGAATTAACTATCGTACATTTATATCTTTCTGTCTTGTTTAACCTATTGTAGAGTTAAATTTTATTGATCTCAAAAGCGGCAGTATTTTTCTAATCTAATCGCCATTAAATTATTGTACTTAGTAATCCACTTTTTTCAAAATCTCTTGTAATCCGTAATTCTAATTAATCCAGAAAGAAATTAGCCTACATTATTCCGATTAATTATACACTAATGTATTGTGACAAACGAAAATAGGATTTATGAATATTATTAATAAATATAGTTTTATAATGAGGTAATTTTACAGAGATAGAAGAACAATTGCTAACATGTACAGGAACCAAACAGCAACAGTAGCAATTGAAGAACATAAGAAAGAAGCCATAATAAGAAAGGGAGTCCGACAAGGATGTTCTCTATCTCCGTTACTTTTTAATCTTTACATGGAACTAGCAGTTAATGATGTTAAAGAACAATTTAGATTCGGAGTAACAGTACAAGGTGAAAAGATAAAGATGCTACGATTTGCTGATGATATAGTAATTCTAGCCGAGAGTAAAAAGGATTTAGAAGAAACAATGAACGGCATAACTGAAGTCCTACGCAAGAACTATCCCATGAAAATAAACAAGAAAAAACAAAACTAATGAAATGTAGTAGAAATAACAAAGATGGACCACTGAATGTGAAAATAGGAGGAGAAAAGATTATGGAGGTAGAAGAATTTTGTTATTTGGGAAGTAGAATTACTAAAGATGGACGAAGCAGGAGCGATATAAAATGCCGAATAGCACAAGCTAAACGAGCCTTCAGTAAGAAATATAAGTTGTTTACATCAAAAATTAATTTAAATGTCAGGAAAAGATTTTTGAAAGTGTATGTTTGGAGTGTCGCTTTATATGGAAGTGAAACTTGGACAATCGGAGTATCTGAGAAGAAAAGGTTAGAAGCTTTTGAAATGTGGTGCTATAGGAGAATGTTAAAAATCAGATGGGTGGATAAAGTGACAAATGAGGAGGTATTGCGGCAAATAGATGAAGAAAGAAGCATTTGGAAAAATGTAGTTAAAAGAAGAGACAGACTTATAGGCCACATACTAAGGCATCCTGGAATAGTCGCTTTAATTTTGGAAGGACAGGTAGAAGGGAAAAATTGTGTAGGCAGGCCACGTTTGGAATATGTAAAACAAATTGTTAGGGATGTAGGATGTAGAGGGTATACTGAAATGAAACGACTAGCACTAGACAGGGAATCTTGGAGAGCTGCATCAAACCAGTCAAATGACTGAAGACAAAAAAAAAAATATAATGAGGTTATCGGTTTCTTTATGGGAGCTTTAAAATATTTTTTGTATTGTGACATCTGCAAAACACTTTTCGATTACTGACAAGTACGAAACACAGACTGGCATAAATTATTTATACTAATGACATACGACTGTGACACAATGTTTATTGACCATGCGATGTCATACAATCCAATATCTTCATTATTACTGTTTTGATTAGTATTTGTTTCCTCCTCCACTTGCTTCTTGTGATCGATTTTCTGCCTTATTTTATTTTGAAGGTGATTGTTATTTTTGCTCCAATTCCTTCCTTTTTTATATAAGTATCTCTTATAAAAACGATACGTTTTTTTAACAACCTTTTCTCTAAAAATTTTGATTTTATAGATTATTCTTCCATTAACTGAGATTCCGTAAAGTAATATAATAGTATAATAGTAATATTTATAAGTACTAAAATGTTAGTTATTCTCTCCATCATTTGGTCATCATTCCTAAACGGTACAGTCGAATTGCTGGTTGATTTCGTTTTGGCCCTGATTCAAACTTAGTTTACATAACATTTTAAAAATACGCCGAATGACTCCATCTCTCTCAAACGGAACTGTTTTTTTTCAAATGTTTTTTCTTTACCTGTTATTTTAAGGAAAATTAATAAGAGATAAAATTTTAATCTTTGTACGATTTTTGAACAACTTTTACTTAAAAATATTTTCAGAAAAATGTTAATTTTTTTCAGTAATTTGTTAATCTGCTTATAATTGAGGATATAGATAAATTAGCTCGAATTATTATTAAAACATACTTGATAAAAATAAAATATCACTATTATTATTATTATTATTTAAGTGAGGAAGTACAAAATCAGAGTATTGAGTAAAGACGGATTCTTTAAACCTCTAATGTCTATACGAATTCAACAAATAAAAATAATATTTTTGAAAATTTTTTTCGATCTTAATTCATAAAATATTATTAATAAACTGAATATTGTATTCATAAATTTCAAAATTTAAAACTATTTCTAAAATCAAAATATTACTTAAATCAGTATATTTTTTCTCTCAGTATTCTCAAAAAATATATTTATTATTATTTCTCCTAATAAATGTATACAAATATTTCGTTCTTCTCCATAAAAAGGTGTACATAAATATGTTGTATATTATCTGTCTCACTGTTCCTAATCGATGAAAATAATTTGAAGCACCTAGGTCACAATCCTAGCGTCACTAGTCGAGTTATATAGCCGAAATATGAACAAGTCAAGTAAGTGAGAGTGTCGCTGGCAGGAATAAATACCTCCTAATATTCAGAAAGCTTAGAATGTTGATATTCATTTAATCCAATGAATAAAGTAACAAGAAACCACTTCATTCCTTACTTTCCCAAATAAATCTAATGTGACATGGGATCATTATTCTAGATAATGGCGACTAAACCATTTTTGTTTGTAACATGTCTTAACGAAAATGGTCGGGTTCAACCAGTTGGATCTGGCATTCATCATACATTTTCTTATATATCAGCATTTTTATTTTTTATTGACAGTTAATTTCAAACTATTTTAACTTATAAATTAAATTTCATAATTAATAATATTTTAATTACTAATTCACAAATATGCTTTAATTACTAGTTTGAATATTTCATGATTATTTTGACTAAATGATTTCAACGCATATTGTTTTTATTAAAAAATATAATTCAATTTTTACGAAAGAGGATAATAATACACCATTAGTTAAAATCTGCTAAGAGTAATCAGAAAATTTTCACATACGTAACATTCCTTTTGAAAGAAATCTGTACGAAGCGCAAGTTATTAGATAAAAATTTATTTTCTGATGGAATTACAATTGCTCGTAAGGCAACTTAATCATTTAATTAGAGCAGTAATATAACATAATATAGATTTAGGAATATGTGTGTACTTATGTAAAAAAAAAAATCAGATCTGATGCAAAATATTGCTGTTATAAAACACAATTATACTGCATAATCGAAAATATTTCTCAATGTTTTAGAATAAACAAATATGATATTTTTAGTGTTACTCAGATATTTTTAGTGTAGCAAATATGATATTAGTTACTCAAGACACCTATTGTTTAGTGATGATCTGTTTTTTTTTTTTGTTTTTTTTTTACTTGAATTGTTGAAGTACAATATCATTAAATAGTAAAACAAAAAAAAATATTTTTATTTATTTAAACATGTACTCACGCACGCACGCGCGCACACAATATCATACTGGAATTACGTTTCTTTTGGGCATAACAAATGTATAGAAACAATAAAAAAACTTGTATATTAGATAATGTAAGATATTGTAAATCCTTACATTTTGTAAGTTTTTATACAAATGTATATAGATGATTACTTTTCTTTAGGAAATACATGAAAATGTAAAAATTTTAACACAATAAACATTTTAACAACTTTAGACTCAACTTAAAATGTCTTTATAATATCTTGAACTACGAAAAAAAGTTAATGTGTGTGCGCGCGCATATGTGTGACTAAAGTAGTCTACGCAATCGCTCAGGAAACAGCAAATCGATTTGAACTAATTTTGGAACACATATTCTTTTACCAAAAGACGTAGATCTGCTCAGGTTTGTATTTGGCACAATAACAAAAACTGACAACTAATATAAGCTACACAAAAATTTCCTCCATTAAAAAAATTCACACAATTTGTAAACAAATGTATATGTATTACAATAATGTGTTAATTTTTTCCATTTTCGATATCTTCAAAAGTATTAATCATATAAAATTCTTTCACATTTAGATCTAAGCGTAAGCTTATAATGAATCCATAAAGCTTCACGCATCAGACCAGACGCAACTAAATAATGTGCCAAATAGTTATTAATCGTGTTAACAAACAAAAACGCAAATTTTGAAAATGTTCCTAATTATGAAATTCTGTTCTTCGTAACAAACAAATCCCCTGATTTCTTTGTTTCTATTTTTAATAATTTTATTTTAAATACATTTTAAAATCTTTCTATGTGCCTTAAAGTAATATTTTTTTTAAATGTAATTTTTCAACCAATTTCTTATTTCAACCGCAATTGAGGACGTCACACTAAAACGGGCGTATGGTGTTATACGTCCTTTTTGATGTGATCCTATATTCTGAATCTACGCATTTCATATAATATGGCTACAGATTTTCGTTTTAATATTTTAACAACAGAAGTCAACAGAGACTTCGAAAGAACATGATGTTATACGCCCTTTGCATAATGAACACTTTTTCATAACCTTTATGGAAAATGAAATCTGTCTTAACCTATAAGATTGTAAGCTTTATGTTGTTGCGACTTTTGTAAGTTGTTTAGTAATATTATTAGTCTGCGAGAAAGGATTCTTAAACAATGGAAAGTAACAGGGACAAGGGTAGGAAAAAATCAGTGGATAAATCAAAGTGGAAAACAGAAGAAAGGAAAGTGAACGGAAATAAAGGTGAACCCTATGCAACTGTTAAAAGAGACTATCATGCAAGTAAGATATTTACACCAGTTCAAAAGTGCTGTGCAAATTTTTGTTACAAAACTATTTTTAATGCCGATCAAAAATATTTGTTCAAACAATTTTGGGATGTAGGCATCAAAGACGAATAAGATTTAATCTTGGCAGGTTGTCTGATTAAACATAACGTAAAATCTGTTTTTATAGAACCTTTAAAGAAAATAGTAAACATACTTAGTTCTGCAAGCGACGGGAAAAAGTAATATGTGTCGTAATGCTCTTTTAAATATATTACAGATATCAGAAAAACGTTTGCGTACTGTTCAGAATCGACTGTTAACGGGAGAATCATTTGATGACAAAAGGGGCAAACATTCAAACCTACTCCAGAGTCTAGGAGCTTGCTAAGGAACATTTGAAAAGCATACCACATTCTGAGTCGCACTACTCTCGGGCAAAGTCATGGTTGATGTATTTTGATAATGTAAATGTAATAATTAAGTCCCTGTATATTTCATTTCAAGGTTATTATAAATAAAAAACAGGGTGTAATTTTAATATTTCATACAAAAGATATCGTAAGTTTTTTATAGAGTGCTGCAACTACTGTTTTCATAAGCCTCACACTGATGTTTGTGATTACTGTTGTAAATCTGAGTTTATACTTTAGATTGGTAAAAATGATCCACATAAATTAAATACAATTTGCACCAAACGCGTGTTAAAGCCTATCATACTTAAAGAAGAAAAGATTAATTTAAGTAAAACAAGAGGATCAGATTTTTATGTATTGAATTCGACTTTGCATAAAATTTACCAATTCCAAAGCTTAACTGTACAGTTCAGCTCTACAAACGATTACTGTGGTTTTATGTTTTTAATGTGCACATTCAAAGTGGAAATTCAAAAAGCTTTATGTGCACTTGCCTTGAAACTGAAGGAAAGAAATATCCTGATTGAATTGATGAAGTCTAAATCATTTAAAAATATTTTGTTTTTCTCCGACTCAGCTGAGGGTCAGAACAAACATTTCATATTTCTCTCGTTTTGCTCTTGGTTTTCAAAGGTTTATAATGTATCAATATTACACATATTTCCCATTCAAGGCTATTGTTATTCTCAGTGTGACAGCAATTTTGTCCTTTATGCAATGAAGTTGAAGTTGCATCCGTGCATTCAAACAGCAAAGGAGTACCTTGAAGTAATAGCTATGTTCCGTGTAAACCCTGAGCCCTTCAGAGTGTTAAGGGACAGATCTATTCTAAAAGAATGGTCGCAGAGCCTGCTTCCTTACTTTATTAAGCTAGATGTAATTTTCAAATACAAAAGCATCGACAGATATTATGTGAGACTTCTGGTACAATCAGTGCTTCAAAATCATACTATTCCGATTTTATTCCGTTTATTTTTTGAAAGAAACTTATGTCGTCTTCTGAAGTAAAATATCAGAATATTTAAGAAGTTCCACTAAATTTGGCTAAAATTAAAGATAAACGAGATTTTATGAGGAAGAAGCTAAGGATTGGTTTGAATCTGTTATAGTGATAAATAGACTAGTGCGATTGTTAATAATCTAATTTTTAATATTACAATCAGTTTTCTGGGTCACTAACACTATAATAATATTACATTATATTTCCGAGATTTTTCTGAATAAATTCTTATTATTTCAATGATGTAAAACATGGTGTTCATCATAAAAGGGGTATTTGTTATTATTTTGTTATTTTTGTAATTTTTCTGATACTTTTTTCTGTTTTACTTACATAATTACATTGTTTATTTTGTACCTTACAAATTATTAAATATATAATTTACTTGATGAAAATTAAATTTGTTACAAGCTTATAAAAACTTAAAATTCATTTTCTTAAAAGGCCATATTGATTTATATGCGCTTTTTAGTGTGACGTCCTCAATTACTAAGAAAAAGTAAATAGATACAAAACGAAAAAATTACCTTAATATCGATGTACTGACTCTATCTTGTTATGAGGAACATCAAGCTGGGTGGTTCGTAATTTATTTTTAATATTTTTCACGTTAGGATCGATCATATATAGAAACTTTAATTTAAAATTTTTGTCTCCTATAAATTTTCCTGTAATGGTTCAACGGCATCAGTTGAAGTGTTTATCAGATAATTAAATAAAATCTCCAGAATAAATCTCTTGATAAATATGTAAAACTACACAAGCACATCTCAATATATAGTTTTAAATTTATGATTGAAAACTTTTTTTTATGTTATGTTTATTTTTTTTCTGAACGCCTCTTAACCATTTATTGAATTCGGTTGGTTTTTTTTTTTGAAAAATTTGTACCTTCAAACAGTATGATGGTTTTATCGTCTAATGAAAAGTCTTTTATCGAAAAAAACTTCCTAATAAAGAGGATACTTTTTGAAGAAAATTATGAACTTTTCTTCAAAAGTACGGTATTACTTTTGGTCACATTTGGGAATGAAAATGAATTTTCTTTCGTTTTGTGATATGAGAATTACAAAAATATCGTTCATGTATAAAATTTTGTGGCTCGAAAATCTCCAAAACTACCAGGTAATTTCACTGAAATTTAGATATGCTGTAGTAATGCATCTGAAGTTATGCATGTGAAATTTTTATGAAGATTGGTTGAATCATTCATTAGTTACGCTCAATTTAAGATTAAATATAACGTTAATTTGAGGTTATGTACGACAACATAACTTCAATTTGAGCTTATGTTGATTTTGTATTGGTGTATTTTTATACGCGCTTATGCAGTGAATCACAATGGTGAGCGAGTTTAAACTGTATGTTCATGTGTAGGGTCTACTCGTTAATCGAGCGTATGTAGTTCGTTGTAATATGAAAATCTGTGCGTTTCTGAATGCGAAATAGGGCTTTGGAAATAAAAGGCGGTTTTCTTGCGCAGAACTGCGCAACAGTTTTTAAAATTTTTTTCATCTGTTTTAATTGTAGATGCGCGTGATAAGGTCAAATGATTTGTGTTACAGGAGAGAAGCTAACCCCTTCAATAATTTTTCTCTCCGACTCCCCAAAAAAAGTGATATCTAATAGGATGACCATATAATTATAGTTATACAATGAAAGGATAATTTAATTTTTTTTTGTAGCGCAAAATTTTATTTTCTTACAATCAAAAGATTAATTGTTGACGTTTGCTGTATTTTAAATTGTGGTTTTATGTCAGCAATTAATTAAAAGGTAAGATAATCGCTGAATGGAGTTTAATTCTCATAATACAGACATAAGGTTCAAATTCGAACTATGACGTAGTTGCTTTCAGGGTTTAGAATGACCATGTCATTGATGCACTTTGATGGTTGACGTTTAATTACGGTAGTCTGTTAGGATTAGTCCGACTGAATTGTACAAAACAGCTGCCAAAGTGTATCCGTAACCGGGAGTTACGGACTGTAATGACACTACAATAAACAAAAAAATTTTGATGTGTACACCACATGACTTCCTTTACACCTATTACATATACACATTTTTTTTTTTAAATGAAAAGTACAAAAATTTTATTTCATTAATAACTGATATTTTTTCATATTTCTTTTTTTTATTATTGTTTGATTATTGTTTATTGTAATTTTTTTTTACAATCAGAGAAACAATTATTAATAAATCAATATATTTAAATCAAAAAAAAAGTTAAGAAAAAATCAAAAATCCAAATTTTTTTGATTTTGGGTTTTTTGGACATTTTTGATCAAGTTGATTGCAATGAAAAGAGAGGTGCAAAACTAAATGTTACAGCAGTTCTAAATCCAAAATTTCAACATCCTACGGCTAATAGTTTTTGAGTTATGCGAGATACGTATGTACATACGTACAGACGTCACGCCAAATTAGTAAAAATGGATTCAGGGATGGTAAAAATGGATATTTCTGTTGAAATCTTAAAACCAAATTTTTTCGCGAACACAATACTTGCTTTACTTCGTACAAGGAAGTAAAAAACCAAGATGTATGCAAAGCTGCATTTTATAAAATTTCAAAATTGAATTTTTTAAATTCGGGTTTTCTCTGATATTTTCTAATAAAATCGTAATTTATGTTTATTTTTGTGTAGAAAATTAAAATAAATAAATTTACCCATGTACTTTTAGTACCTACAGGAAATTACATTTTAATTATTTACAAATTTTTTTTTTTAGTAATTCAAATTGTTTCACATTTGCTACCATTGGTTGCCATTTTATAAATATTAGTTAGAGATATTTTAAATTAATGCCATGTTGAGTGGTGTGTATTTTTATTATAAACATTATTGAAAATAAGTGTATCATATCAAAATCGGCCTAAATTTATTTCTTCGCAAATGGAATAAAAACAAACGGATTCTACAGAGAATACACAATTGAAAATTAGTGCTGGTATTTAATTGGTCATTTTTAATAAATTTCCATTTTTGGTGAGCTCATCATTATAAGTATGGCCAAATAATTGTACTCAAAAGGTAATAAGGAAATTAGAAGATTTACCTAAGTTAATTTGTGGAAGAGAAAAGAGTGAACAGAGATTTAAGAAAAGTGCTGATTAAGATACCAAAATTTTGAACATATAGAGGCCGCTGTATGTGTTCAAGACTATTTTAGTACTACTAACCAAAGTCCAAACGATATTTATTGCAAAGTTTATGCCTACATCATACTATTTTTTCGTTTTAACCAATAGTTCTGCAAAACCTTACAGCTAATTTTGTTCAAAAAACATTTTCATTGAATCTTTGAATATTTATCGATGTTAATACATTACGATGATTTATAATAATATTTATCATATTTTTTTTTATTACTATAAAAAATTAAAAGAAAAAACTTTAATAAAATTATTTCTTTATAAATTATTAAGTTTGAAAATTAAATTTAAAAATAAAATTTATTTTTAGCATCTGCTGCATATAAACTTCTTAGTAAGGCCTTCATGTCGGTTGTCTTATAAAAAATATTGATAGGATGAACGTCATAATGATGTAATGCAGAGATTTTATTAAAAAAAAAAAAAAACATTTTTTTTAAAAACCGTATGGTATAAAAGAATTTGTAAACTACTGGATAAAGACACAAAGTACCCATACATTCCTTTAAAGTAGGCAATCCAAGGGAATCTCTTCTTGTAAAGTAACAATTCAAGTCGGCCGGAAGTTTTTTTTTTAAAAAGTTGATCATTCAAAAGTGAATTTTTTTTGTTTGATGTACCCAATAATATAAAATAATTTTTGTGGTAATTTTTTAAATCTAGCACAAGAACTGCTAAATTCCACCAAAAAATATAGATTTATATTATGTTACATTTAGAAATTTAGAAATTACAAAAGATTATTGGTGGTAAGTCGGTGGGAAACGTAGGGAGCAAGATCTTAGGCGACTGGATATCCAGTAAGGGTGGAGCCCCTATTTAATAAAATAAATTTATAAATATATGGCGTGGATAGATAACATTTTTTTCTTACAAGTGAATCCCTGTTTACATCGTTCACGCATAGAAATCAAATCCACGCTTGTTCAATGAGTATGCATACACACACACACACACACACACATATATATATATATATGCATACACACACACACATATGTATATTATTATATGTACGAATATTATATATATATATATATGTACGAATATTTTTTTTATTAACCCGCATTCATTTCTATGTCGCTTCACCTGTCACATTCAAATACGTTCTGGGTATGTGTTAGTGTAGTAGGTTTCTCTATAGAGTATTCGTGTCAGTGTGCGAGTATGCGCTCAACTCTACTCTGGTTATGACGGCAACCACTCATCCTTAGCCCCCTTGTGTTGTGCTGTGTACGCTCTGTATTTAGCCAACATGTCAGTTAACCCAACGTACCCCAACCGCTTTCATATTCCGTCACCTATACTATGGCAATATTTCTACTAATACTACTGTATACGAAGGGCTTTGTCATCAGATAGCCTACTGAAACATTGTACGTATATAGGTATACAATGTTTCTGTAGGCTTATATACGTCCTATGTAAGTGAGCACTTATCAATATTTTTTTACGCCATTAAAGTTTGGTATGTTAATTACGTTCAGCATGCCATTGATTAATACAGAAACATTTCCATTAACTGAACCCCCAAAAACGAAATTACACAATTAAATTGTAATTTAAATTTATTTTATAGCACGAATACCTTTGACCTATTCTATTTGAACCACAGATCTAAACTACTAAGAAACGAAAAAATAATTATTTTATGTTTGTACCAAAGATACCTCCATCTAAAGAGGGTGCATCTAAACTGTTAACAGAGGTTAGTATTATTGTAAATCCGCTCATTATTATAACATTTTTAAATAATAATTTCATAAATATTTCGTTTAAAATATGAAAATAAAAGTATTCGTTGTTTATTTTGATAATGATGTTTAATTTAATGATCACGCCTTTATATTTTATCAAATGTATGCTTTGTTTTACTTTGTGTAACAATTTCCTCTGGTGTTCCCATTTTAAGCCTATTCCAGTTAATTTAAGTCGCTTATTTTTAAAGTGAAACACTGTTTTCAAAGACAATTTCAGGATAGTTTTAATTTTTTTGTCATCTTCGTCGCTTAAATTTTTGAGTATATTGGCATTCTGATACATATAGATTGATATTATTCTGATATTCAAAGTATTTTTACGTAAAAATTTAAAAAACATAGTTGGAAAATTAGAGTTAAATGTAATATAGATTCCACATCCCAGTGAACCTTAGATCATATTTAATAGCATGTCATTTTTCTTAAATACTTTGCCTATTTTTGTTTTGAATTAAATTTTTCTACTTCGCGTTTCTTGCAAATGGATTTTTTTCAAGGAGACGGTGTTTTTTTAACATATGATTATTTATATTTTTAATAGATATAAAACTAAGCAATAGTAATTCGTTTTATATTTGACGCCGAATTTTAATAAGTGTCAAAATTTATTGAAGAATTACAAAAAAAATTTTTCTAATTTTTGATTTCTAGTGTGGACCAGTTTTTTTGGATATCCAACCAAAAGCCTTTCAGGATAAGGTGTGGCTGCCTGGTCTGCTGTTCAAATTAAGATGAGCCTGCAAAATTGAGATGATTACGTAATACCTGGATGGGTGGGTTTCTTAAAGGTTAAATACGGCCAAGAGTGATCTGACTTTTGATACCAGATTAGGGGTATAGTTCAGTCTACAGGTTTGTATTCCATCTACACTGCTGATCTTCCTACTACGGGCTATGTCACTCTTTCGTTCTTTGCTGACGGTTAATACTGATTCAACGCTAGCTCAGAGACTGAGCAATCAGAAACACTGCAATCAGAGTTAAACCTTTTCAGTGAGTGGCAAAATAAATGGAAGGTACATGTTAGTACTACAATGTCGAGTCATGTGACGTTTGCGATGAGGAGGGGGTCTGCCTAGCTCGTGTTTGCATCCCTCAAACAGACAACGTACGATACCTAGACCTTTATTTGGACTACCGCCTAACATGGAAGACTCACATGAGAGAGAAGAGGAAACAAATATTAAACTTAGGCGAATGAACTGGTTACTAGGAAGGAGGTCCGTGTTGTAGTTAAGTAACAAACTGTTGTTGTATAAGTTTTTTTTAAAACCAATACGGGCCTACGGGATACAGCTTTATGGTACGATAAGCAATAGCAATATTGGCATCATGCAACGGTTTCAGAACAACGTCCTGAGGAACATATCAGAGGCTTGGTTTGCAAAGAAAAAGGAGATCCGCGATTACCTAGAGATGCCTCTCTTCGCGAACAATTTCACCGGCTGAGCTAATGTATTTATGATTAAAACGCAAGAAAACCATCTGGTTGTTAATATTTTGTATAATAGTAAAGATGTGAGACGACTGAAAAGGTTGCATAAATTGGATCTAGAGACTGTTGTGCGGTGAATATCGTCCTTTTCTTTGTGAAGATTTGCGGATTGCCTTCTACAGATTAGTTTAATTTAGTAATGATTTTGTTTTTGTCTTGTTCAATTATACAGAATTATTTTGTTTCGTGGTTTTGATTTTGTTTATTGTTATTATGACTTGTGACTATTTTTTAAATTCATTTACTTGCTCTGTTTTTTTAATAATTTAACTTTTTTGTTCTTTATAGCTATGTAACAACATGCTATAAATATGTGTAAATAAAGGCTCTTGTAGGCCAAAGCATGTTAACTGAACCATAGAAGACTGGAAAAATATTATTTTGACCATTTATCCTTGTTGCTCTCTATAATTACTCACTGAATTATGTATTCTTTGTTACGGACTTTGTGTGCATTATTAATTAAATTTTTATTCGTTGTACTTTTTATTGTATTGTAACTTGTTTAGACTTTTATTGTCGTGGAAGGTATCACTGGATATCTCTTTTTCACGCCATTATTACTCTGTACAGTATAGTTATAGTTTTATTATTTTTTAGCAAATAAGATGTCGGAGGGGAAAGCGAAAAAAATAAGCTTATCTAAAGCAAGATTAAGTATGAAAGTTTAAAGCCGAGTAAAATTAAGTATCAAATACTACAGTAACGTGCAAATTAGTTCAAAAACAGGAAATTTTTTTGTTTTTTTTATGTTGTGGCTACACTACTTTAATATGCCTATTCTTTAACTTATCTGTGTAATATGAGGTTATTGTTCTTTGGTTATTTAGCAATTTTCATGTTATCAATAGTGTTTTGGTGAAAATTTATTTAATTTTTTATTACAAAATCATATTTTCATTTTTTTGTTTAGCGTATGAAAATTGTTTCTCTTTTGAGCATACCAGTATGACACAATGACAAACAGCTTCTGATCGTGGTATTGGATTAGGGACAGTGAATGCTATTTTAAAACTATTTGAGGAAACTGGTTCCTTTTCACCTCAAAGGAAAGGCAAATGTGGCCGTCAAAGAAAATCTACTCCAATACGGGATAGATATTGAAATAGTACTGGATAGATAGTGAGAGAAAGTAAACCTGATCCAAAATTATCTGCTATGGACTTAAATCTAGAATTAGCAGCTACTGGAACAGATTTATACGTGACAACATTTAGACGCCGATTTCTTGCAGCTGGACGGAAAGCTCGTCGGCCAGCTAAAAAGCAGCTTTTAAAACCAGCAATGTGTAAATAAAGGCTCTTGTAGGCCAAAGCATGCTAACTGAACCGCAGAAGACTGGAAAAATGTTATTTTCCAACGAGTCACGTTTTTATGTTTAGCGGTAAAGGGTTTCTATACTTTAGAAAAGTGTCCAGCAGATGGTATGTTGAAAAGTGAGATGGATATATCAAGATTCTAAAGGAAAGGATTGTGACGCAGCTTCAAAATAAATTCCCACAAGGCAACAGAGTGTTCCAACAATATTTGGCACCATTCCATACTGCCAAAAGAGTGGAAAAGTTTTTAAAAACAAAACATAGTGTTCCCGTGGCCAGGCAACCCCCTAGACTTAAATCCAATTGAAAATATTTGAGCAATAGTCAAAAGTAAATTCTACCACAAAAATTGACTTTATAAAGTAATAATATCAGTATGGTTTCATGAAGAAGAAATATTAAAAAAATGTGTTGTACACTTGAATCGAAGCCAAAGTTTACGTGAAGTGATTAACAGTAGAGGAGGACATATTAATTAATAGATATTGAAAAATTGTAGAGGTGTGATGGTTTTTTCTAAATAAAGTTACTTTATATTAAATAACATCGGATTAATTTGCTCAATATTGTAGTACATTAAAACTAAACAGATGAAAAGTAATATGTTGTAAAATAGCAGGTCAGAGTAAGAGAAAGGTTATTCGGCTTAAATATGGATTAAAATATTAAAGTGTGAAATATTTACCCATAGTCGATAGATAACTGACTAGAATTGATGAGTAACTTCAAGAATAGTTTGCGTTAGGAGTGGAGAAAGAGTTCAGGTTGTGAACAATAGCATTTTAGTGATGGAAACCTCCATCGTACCACATCGTCATCTCTATCTGTAAAGGAGGTAGTATCAACTGCCACATCGAAAAGGAAACTTTTTTAAAAATGGTCGTTTTTCATTTCTTCATAGCAAGAAACTTTATTGCAAATAATTGGAAAAAGCACTGAGCCACATACACACAGACGAAATGACAAAATGGTTATAGTTAAATCAGAACCTCGTTCGGTCAGTTAATAAATGAACCCGAAATACTTGATTATAATCTATTTTAACTAAAATTAACTTATCTATCAATAGAGTACATACTATAAATTATATTTAAAACGATATTGTGGAGAAGCGGTACGACTTTTTAAAAAATTAAATAAGGTTATAAAGCAACAGAATAAAATAAATAAAACAAAAAACATTCAAAATCATTTAAAAATATTAAAAATAAAGTGCTTTTTTTTGAAGTTATACTTCTTTTGGCGCGTTAGGAAAAACTGATCAGAATGTATTTTTCAGCAAGTTACGGAAGCTGCCCGCGCCGATGTAACACATCATGAAAATTTGTGCAGGCCCAAGTGGATCAGTTTGCACGCACATGCGTGTAGTGAATGTTTAATTCAGTCCGTTCAATGAAATTAAGTGATTAGCACGTGTTGTAAATTCAACAGATATTGAGTGGTAATAAATGTATATTATTTATGGTATATGCACAGATTTCTGAAGACGGATATTTTAAACTGTGAATATTGTTGTTCATATTCATAAAACTTTATTTATATTGCAGCGTATATATATTTTTTTTTTGAAAATTGTGTATGAAGATTTGAGGTTATATATAAGTATTATTTTTTATGAGTAAAATTATATTTTTTAATGACACAGAAAATAGCAACATCAGATAAATTATTGATTTTGCATAAATAATTTTAAATTTACCAAAAACAAATTTTTTTTATAAAATACCGTATCATAAAATAAAACTATTTATATCATGTTTGTCATATCATAAGCCCTGATAACTCTTGTGTCTATTCAATCGTCATCCAAAGAATTAATGGAACTAAACTAATCGAAATATATTCTATGAACTTTGTTTTATATGACAACGAATACTTCAATACTTTTTAAACTGTATAAAATAAATATTATTTAAGAGTATTTATTCAAACTTTTATTCATGGTATTTAATGTCGTCTATCCTGGTATTTAATGTCGTTTGACTCAGTTCAAATTCGTTTGAATGCGTAAAAAAATTCTTTTTTTACACCACGCCAAAGAAGGATAATTCTTACGTGCGTACATAAGTACACGCGAGTTTTTTTTGTTTTTTGTTTAGATAGATATGTATTCGGTATTCATATCATAGCATACAGATGAAAAATATGATATCTTATTGATGAAAACTAATAATTTCTTAAAAATAGCTATTCAGACTAAATTTTATTTAAAAATTTTATTATTTATGCACTGGTGTTTTTTTTTTTTGCAATTTCGAACTTTTTATCTAAAAATGTTCAATATTATGATTCTATTTAAATGTATTTTAGATAATTTATTGAAATTTATTTTAATTTTTATTGGTATATTAAATATTTTCCAAATTAATTTTAATGTATTTTTTAATATTTTAATAATTATTTTTAATAAATTACTATTTTATTCTCGATAGATGGGTGGAATATATTGAAGAGTTATACGGAGGAAATGAATTAGAAAATGGTGTTATAGAGGAAGAAGAGGAAGTTGAGGAGGATGAGATGGGAGAAACAATACTGAGATCTGAATTTAAGAGAGCATTAAAAGATTTAGATGGCAGAAAGGCTCCTGGAATAGACGGAATACCTGTATAATTACTGCGCAGTGCAGGTGAGGAAGCGATTGATAGATTATACAAACTGGTGTGTAATATTTATGAAAAAGGGGAATTTCCGTCAGACTTCAAAAAAGTGTTATAGTCACCAAAGAAAGCAGGGGCAGATAAATGTGAAGAATATAGAACAATTAGTTTAACTAGTCATGCATCAAAAATCTTCTATTAGAATCTTCTACTAGAATTCTATACAGAAGAATTGAGAAGAGAGTGGAAGAAGTGTTAGGAGAAGACCAATTTGGTTTCAGGAAAAGTATAGAGACAAGGGAAGCAATTTTAGGCCTCAGATTAATAGTAGAAGGAAGATTAAAGAAAAACAAACCAACATACTTGGCGTTTATAGACCTAGAAAAGGTATTCGATAACGTAGACTGGAATAAAATGCTCAGCATTTTAAAAAAATTAGGGTTCAAATACAGAGATAGAAGAACAATTGATAACATGTACAGGAACCAAACAGCAACAGTAACAATTGAAGAACATAAGAAAGAAGCCGTAATAAGAAAGGGAGTCCGACAAGGATGTTCCCTATCTCCGTTACTTTTTAATCTTTACATGGAACTAGCAGTTAATGATGTTAAAGAACAATTTCGATTCGGAGTAACAGTACAAGGTGAAAAGATAAAGATGCTACGATTTGCTGATGATATAGTAATTCTAGCCGAGAGTAAAAAGAATTTAGAAGAAACAATGAACGGCATAGATGAAGTCCTACGCAAGAACTATCGCATGAAAATAAACAAGAACAAAACAAAAGTAATGAAATGTACTAGAAATAACAAAGATGGACCACTGAATGTGAAAATAGGAGGAGAAAAGATTATGGAAGTAGAAGAATTTTGTTATTTGGGAAGTAGAATTACTAAAGATGGACGAAGCAGGAGCGATATAAAATGCCGAATAGCACAAGCTAAACGAGCCTTCAGTAAGAAATATAATTTGTTTACATCAAAAATTAATTTAAATGTCAGGAAAAGATTTTTGAAAGTGTATGTTTGGAGTGTCGCTTTATATGGAAGTGAAACTTTGGCAATCGGAGTTTCTGAGAAGAAAAGATTAGAAGCTTTTGAAATGTGGTGCTATAGGAGAATGTTAAAAATCAGATGGGTGGATAAAGTGACAAATGAAGAGGTATTGCGGTAAATAGATGAAGAAAGAAGCATTTGGAAAAATATAGTTAAAAGAAGAGACAGACATATAGGCCACATACTAAGGCATCCTGGAATAGTCGCTTTGATATTGGAAGGACAGGTAGAAGGAAAAAATTGTGTAGGCAGGCCACGTTTGGAATATGTAAAAAAAATTGTTAGGGATGTAGGATGTAGAGGGTATTCTGAAATGAAACGACTAGCACTAGATAGGGAATCTTGGAGAGCTGCATCAAACCAGTCAAATGACTGAAGACAAAAAAAAAAAAAATTTTCTTCTTTTACTATTTTCAAAATAAGATTGCAGTGGAATCTTACAAAATATATTTGTTTGCAATCAGTTTATGAATTTTTATTTAACATTTCACCAGAATTTCAAAAAATGTAGGTTTTACGAATGGAAGAAAATGAATTAATATTTTTTTCGTCATTTATTATCATTATTATTTTTATTTATTTATGAAACTGTCTTACATCCTACATCCGTAGAGTGAATGAGACGAATCATTTGATATTTATTTCATGGATATTTATTATCTAGGTATTAGAAGCAGGATGTTCTTAATTCCCACCCGAAAATATTAAGAATTTTAAAAGTATTTTTTCGATTTTCCTATTAAACATTACTACAGAAGAACGATTTTTACTAATTCTTTATTGAAACTGTAAAGAAGACTTTTCGATATGATACGTAAAGATAGAGGTACCAATTATTTTTTACTACTGCTGCAAAATGATGTGAAATTAAATGAAAGTAAAAATAAAAGTCGACATTTAAACACGAGTAAATATTTTCGAACCTACGGAACTTAGAAGTTGTACATACAGGATATAACATCGTGTTTTTAATTTTTGTAATAAAAATATCAACAACATGTTTAAATGGCTTTAATAAAGTACAGTAGAAAAAACTGCACTTTAATTTGCTTACACATGATTTTTCCAACTGTTTTTTAAAAAATGTAATAACTCGAATTCAGGTTTAGGTATTTTATTTCGTTAGCCAAACTATTACATACAGCATAATTTTAGGTCATTATATCTCTAGCAAACAGAATTTCACATATTATTGCTGTTATTTATTTTTCTTAATTCTTATATACACTGTTATTATCGATTTTTAAAAATTATTACTTTAAAAACTTGAGGTTACGAGGTAAAGATAATTTTTTGTTAGCGTTCTGCTAACAAAAAATCGTGAATTTGGATTCATAGTACATGATTAAATAATTTAACACGGCTTGACGGCTGACGTAATGCATTTTTAAAGAGAGTTAGTTTTAGAGCTAACTGTACAAACTGATAGAAATGAAAGCAGGGAAAAACAGAGCGAACGAGTGGAAATCGGTGATGGGGGACGGATGAGTTGTGTGCAAGTATACGAGAGCGCGAGTGTGAGGCGGCGATACTCGGCGTTAATAAATGACTGTCCCGAGGCGCTTTCCAAACAACTCAGGTTTACCCTAATTTCCCAGTTAAAAAGCGGTCCCCGGCTCGGTCGGCATGTCTTGTGTAGTAATGGATGCCGAGCCGAACTCTATCATTGACTTGTTATAAGGTCTATATTTATGTTGTCCCATTAGCAGAGAGGCATCAAAACTACAACCGAAGGATCGGTCATGGGGAAATGCGCATACATGAACGCACGCGTGCGCGCGTTCACACATACACACATAAATATTCTTGCCGCAGAACAATCTCAGGTCTCTTCAATCTCACACCTTATAACCACCGAACCTAACCTAATCTCTAACCGATGTAAAATAATAATAGTAGCAGCAGTACCAGTACCTTTAATATTAACAACTATAAAAAATTATCAAATTAAAAAATAACCCTTAAAAGAACGTATCAAATCAAAATTATGAGTGTCATTCTTAAAACCCCTTATTTATAACCTTACTCTTTAATAAAGATCATAAAAGAATTACCCGATTTTGAAAAATATGTTGGCTATTATGCCTATTAATGTGAACTAATTATCTACGAATAATACGGTAGTATAGTTTTATAAAAAATCAAATGATGCAACAGGTGTTCCATTCCTTATATATTTTTTCTTTTCTTTTTTCAAATATATACGTACACAGTTTCAGTTGTAGAGAAAAACACAAAAGTAAATTTTATGTTAGCATGTTTCCAGTGTAAATCATTCAACATTTTTCATATTATTAAAATACGAAACGAGTAGTAGTTTGATCTCGTCGTGTATAATTAAATTACCGATCTATTAGACTAATTCTTTTATTATCTGTACCCACGAATTCTTATGCGTTTACGTCGTCTCAAAGATGAACATTTTTATATGTGATAAGAAAGTCATATACTATTCAAATATTTAAAAAAATAGATTTTACGATCAGCAGTTTATAATTATTTTTTGTTATTATTTCTTATTAAATAATAATAAATATAATTTTTTTATTATTTAATCATAAAATTTAAAACACCGAATTGAGTGATGAGAAGCAGATTTTCCATGCGGTTGCAAATATGTTTGAAAATTACTTTTTAAAACAACGTTTTTTAAACATTTCATTGAGGAAAATTGTGAATTAACTTTTTTCAAATTTTTCTTAGAATTTAAAATTAAAGAAGAAAAAACAGAAAACAATTTTTAAACAGTAAAGCATAGTCCTAAATATCAAAAATTATTTACATTTATACATATAAATGCGAAAATTTATCTCTGTTTTTTTTTTTGTTTTCAACAGCATCACGCGAAAACGAACCGATTGATTGCTTTAAAATTTTTAGGATACATTTGTATTATCCCATAGAAGGTTTTAAGCCGTAGATCGAGACTCTAGCCCCCTTGGCAGTGTAGTTGCGAATTAAAGATGTTCATTAAATTTAAAAAAATGAATCCTTTTACTTCATTATATTTCTTTCACCATGGCAACAGAAATATAATGAAATTACGTTCACCGTTGAAGTTCTTGATTTTTAGAGAAACGATAGGTTTTATAACATCTCAAAAATATTTCTGGGATGTCTCACTCCTGTTAGTTAAAAACTTTTTTTTTACAATTTGCTAACTTATTTTATATTCTATCGAAACACTGATGAATAAAAATCAAACAGCATGTAATTTATAACTTACTAGCCGGTCAGGGCTCGCTTCGCTCTCCCGACTACCTACCCAGGAGTCTCCGCTCCCTAGACCTCGACGCGTCATTATCTTCATGGTTGTAAGGAACATTCGCTTTTATATATATTTATAATGTTTTTATGATAATTAATAGTAGACTGCAATAAAAAATATTGAAAAACTGCATGGAAGGAAGAAGAAGAAGAAGAAGAAGAAGAAAAAGAAAAATCGATCATAAAAGAAGACTTGATGTACAAAAAAAAGAGAAGAGGAAACGAAAAAGAAGAAAGTTGAGAAAAACTAAATACAAAAGACAGAATAGTAATGACTATAATATTGTGAATATTTAATATTTTACAGATATTCATTAAAAAAAATTAATTAGTTATTTTTAACTAACTTTAGAAAGACAACCCAGAAATATTTTTGAGATGTTATAAATCCTATCGTTTCTCTAAATATCAAGAACTTCAACGGTGAACGTTTCATTATATCATATAAATTGTCTAGATAAGGCATTTAGTTGGAAGAAATAATACGGAGATACTTAATTTAATCTGAATTAGAATACAAACTGATAAAACCATTTTTTTAAATTTATATTAAAAAAAGCAAAAGAAAAATGTAACGTGTTATGTCACTTACTTGTAACAAATTGGTAAAGATTCTGGTAGAAATTTTATTATCTGTAAATCCACATCATAGTCGAATTTAACTAAATCATTTCAACACATCCTAAAACTAAAAAATGAATTATTTCCACATGAATAAGAGAAACGAAAATCTTATACCTTTCTTTATAACATTTGATTTTTTTTTTACTTTCGTATCATTTTAAAAATATTTTTTTTGTTAATTTCTAGCGATTCAGCTTAAATTTACTTTAAATTATTAAGTTTTATTTTAAACTATTCATATTAATTTTCAAACATGACAATTTGTTAAATGATATTCAAATTTATTTTTATTATTCTTTCAAATCTACTTTCCAAGCATATTTATTTAATTTTCAAATTGGTATTTAATATTTTAACAACTTAGATATTTTAGAGAGAGGAAAACGATGTCTACCATCCGAAAAATGTTTTTTCCAATTTTTATGTATCTAATTTCGCTTGTACCACTGAAATAAATTGTTTAACTACTATTTCATTAAAATCTGTTTAACTCTTCTAGAATAACACAGCTACAAACACCCTGCTCTGATGTAGTCAGGTTAAATGTCCAAATAATAAATAATATAAATTAATAAATAAGGTTTGAATATTGATCTGACATATTTTCTTTTTTAAATCTGCATTTTTAAGAATAAATTATCAAGCAAAAATTTTAAAACAGTAAAAGTATCACTTGACACATACCAGGTGAAAAAAAATTGATATAAAAATATAATTTGTTTCGTAAAGCTACTCTAACAACTTCAGGGTTAGAGATCGAAACATCAGTATCATGATTTTCTTTTACTTCTTTCACCGACTGAGAGAAACGAGTTTGTGTTTTTACTGGAGTTGGCAGTTCGCTTGTTTATGTGTTTATGAATCGGTTACGGTTAAACGTGTTTCCCAATTTTTATGAAATTTTTCAGTAAAGTTCCTTTCTACTAGAATAAAGTTCCTTTATATTAGGCGAGCAAGTTATTTGTAACGATTATTCATAAAGTACCAGTACAATGTTAGGAAGCGCGTCTACGCTGGCCTTACTCATTGAAACACTTTTTGGTGGATGTTATTTGTACACACTATTTTGTAAATATTATCTTTGTTATATTTATTTTATATATTGCAGTTTAAACTAGTAAAGTAAAGAAATTTTTTTAAAAATACAACAAGAAAAAGCATACGTAAGTGATGGAAATAACCCCTTTGAAAACCGTCAATCAGTAATGACTAGTATCCCTGAAAATAGTGATACAGTATTTTAATACAGTAAAATTATTTTTGGTACTTATTTTAGTACTGCAAAACTTCGGCAGTCAGTTACAATTAATTCCGTTTTCTAATTTTTTTTAAATTTTTACTCTATCCAGTTTCGTTGTGAAGCTTAAATTGTTAACTAAATTACAAAATGAGCGAGGTTTACTATTCATAAAAATATTAGTAGATTTTTTTATTCTTAAAGTAGTAAAATGTAATTGGTATAGCTTAATTTTATGTAAATGTTTGAAGATAAACAAAACAAACATGCAACAATTTAAAAAAAGAGAAATTAATCGATTGATCTCTTTATCACCTGCATAGTTAAGAGCTTAAGATTCCTCTTTCATTTGAGTATTAAAAAAAAAAAATGCAAAATGGACAAAACTAAGAGAGAAAGTGATTACTTAAATATGAAATATATAAAAAAGCAGAAAGAGATGTAGTGAGTGAGTGAGTGAGAAAGAGAAAGAGAGAGGGGGGATGAAGAGAATGAGTTTATGGGTAGCGATGAGGGGGAAAAGAGAGGGATTGATGCGGGGGGAGAGAGAGAGAGAGGATGAGAACACAAAAAAAGAGTTTATGAAAGCCTATTTATGAAACTGTTATAACAACAAATAAAAAAGAAGGTTACATCCAAATGATACTACCAGGAGTAAGCTAATTACTTCGAAAACCGTTCATCGTATTTGCCTTTATTTTAAAACAAAAACATTAAAATAATTTATTTTACTTTGAAATTCCATGTATGTAATTGTACGAGTTGGTACCAATAGCAATTTTAGTTCTCTGATGAATTAATAATCTTATCTGTAGTAAAAATTATTTTAAGGTGTAGGTTTTAAATTTTAAAGAAATATAAATTGTTAAGCGTTCATAGATGTGAAATTATATTCTCTCACAACAGGCTACAAATCTAACTACATACTTAAAGCTGATCTTGTCTATTCTAAAAGATTGACAGTTACAATGATAATAACGTAAATTGTGCACTAATTAAAAGAAAATAATAAAATATTTGTAATATGGGGAGGGTTCGAATGCAAAATTATAAAAGTTTATAATAATAAAAATGAATTTAAAGCAAAATTAATACTTAAATTTATTTTTATCAAGCATGACATGAAGGAGGTTATTTTTTGCTAATGATGAACGTTATTTACCCATACTGATAAACCATTCTTCAATTACGGTCGAAATTCTGAGAACTGTATTTTCAATCTTTCACTTATGATTTATAATTGATTTGCAGTGTTATAATAGTAAGTGATGATCTACGTATTTAATAATTTTGCATTAATTTTTTGATAAGAATTTTAAAATAAGTAGTATAATAAAATTTAAAAAAAGCACCGGAAACGGATAAACTCTGCATTGCAAACAATATTTACTAATATTTGCTTTTTTGCTATAATGTTTCAGTGTTATTCAGAAGATTAAATCTAACCATACAAATATCTTAAACTCATGCAATTTAGAATTTGTTAATGTGTGAAGTCACTTTTCTCTCAAAGCTTATTTTATTTATTATTTGCAAATAAATATCAACATTTGGTTTTCTTTCCTTTTGGTCTCTTTCAGTTTGCTTCTAAGTATTCAGTAAAGATTTATTTTAAATTACATCCGTTCTGAAGTTATAATGCCGTAAACCAACATACACTTATATATTTAATATTTTTAAAAAGATTTCTTTCTCACTGTAGTCTTATAACAATTCAGGAATATTTTCTTGGAGCCCAGCTCTTTGCATCAATATACAATATATTTTATCGGTTCGGTAGTTTTAGTATAATATCAATTAAAAATTTAAATTATGTGTAGAATACACTAATGGGAAGACAAATAACTTAGGTAATGTAATTATAATAATAATGACGCAAATTATAAAAAATGGATGCATTAGTTTGTAACTGAACAGCGAAAACTAATTTGCTGCAGTCACGGAAAAACTGTTGAACTTGCAAAAATTTGACGTAATTAAAATGTAAACTATCAAAACTAAATATCAATAAACCCTGTTTGTCGATATAACATACAAGTTTAGAAAAGCTTATTTTTTGTAATATCTAACCTTAATATTAAAACTTTATTGCCTAAATAATAACTTTTATCCTCAAAAGAATAGATGAGGATAAGCTGGTAGACTAACCCTATTTCATAATAAACGGTACTCAAGAGAATGGCGAAAATTGCAACACGGCTAAGCATGTTTCTCACACGCATGCTTAAAATTTAAAAAATTTATTAGTCAGTTTTTTCTCGTATGTTTAGCATAGAAATTTTACAAGAAAATATTGTTAAAAGCTAGTTAAAATTTAAATGAAAAATTAGACCAGATAAGAAAGGAAAAACTTTTTTTTTTAGTAATTTAACTTTGTAATCTTTTGCAGCCCCCCTCTGAGGATCATTCATTACTATTACTGATTCTGAAACTTGAGGTTCTGGATTAGATTGACTTCAATGAATTGGATTTTAATGAGAAGATAAAATTACATTTCGAGGTCTACTTAACAGTAACAGCCGAATATAAAATAAAAAATAAATTGATGAGACTGTAAAGTTCTATCACTTAACTTTTTTTTAGAACTTTAACGATGTATTGATCGTTTAATAATAATTCAGGTTCTTCAGTAAAGTTTGATGCCCTAAAGGAGTACACGAATACTTGTACCTTATTTTGATTTTAAAGAGAAACAATATAAAACGAATTTGTGTACCGTACCTTAGAAATAAGTTTCAAAAAGAGGTTATACGCATTATGAGGTTGAAGTCACAAACATACCGCAAGGGCGCCCGCATATATATATATATACACGAGTTTATACACAGTGTTCGTATATACGTATGTAAGTATGTTGACTTTTCCCTGGATAAACAGATTTTGATGAAATTTTCTAGATTTTTGATATGGGACAATTTGTTGGTAAAATTTTGAAATAAATATCTCTAGTTGATGGGGGGAAGGTTCATAACCCCACTTCTTATTAAGCTCACTCAGTACATGCGTATATGCTTATCTTACCATCTTAAAAAAACTTTTCCTAAAAATTTCCCCTTTCCCAAAACCTGAAAAAGCTATCTTTTTATTTACTACATATTTTTAACCACTTTTTTATGTCTTTCTAGGCATAGTAGTAGTGCAAGTCTCGTAGTTCAAGTTTCCCCCAAAAAACCTTTGGGGCAATATTGGAGATGGGGGAACCGATCAAAGTTTAAAAATATCGTTTTTTTAATGTTTCAAAACTTTTTTTGTTTATTAAAACTTTTATTCATATTAACACTTTAAATATTTAAAATATTAATTTTTTTTTATGGAATTAACCGAGATAGTTTTAAATTTTAATAAAACGTTTTTATTTATTGGCATATCAAACCATTCCAAACAGTAAATCGACCTTTATATATATATATATATATATATATATATATATATATATATATATATGTATTTATTAAGTTTTGCGAAAACGATACTTTTTTTCCAATTTATCGATTGTATTACGATTCTGAATTGAAGGAACTAAATCAAGTAATCGTTGAAACGACTCTCAGGAAGTGAGATAGAAGACTTAAAGTTACGCTTAAATCGGCGTCGTTCATAACTTACAATTAGATTGGGAGGGGATATTATTTTACTAATGAACGATTACTATAAGGAAATAAAGGATGAATGTATAACTTTGGTTTCAAGAAAATAATTAGAAATTGTAATAAGGCAGGAAATTTCAAATAATAGCAGTCATGTTTTAGCGCCTAAAAAACAATTTAAAACTGAATAAAAAATTTCTAAAAACTTATTTTAGAAACAAAAGAAGACTTTTTTTAAATGAGTGGAGTGCTACAACATTACCATAAACAATTTACTTTCAAAGTATCCCTAATATAAAACATAAAAATTACTCACGGTTTTCTGAATACATTTTACTTTCACTGCGGTCCAGATATTGACCAAACCGGGTACCTCTGAGTACAAACCTACATCGAATGTAGTAATAATGTATGTAATAATTAAGTAGATAGAAAAGCTCGAAATAGATTAATATGGAAAATATAAAAAAAAGGGAAAAGTGGTTTTGCATTAAGATAAATCAATAAAAGCATAATCCTAATGTGCCCTCACATTACGAAAGCATATGCCGCAGCAGTCGGCTATAAACGCTGCTGTTATTGCCACAAGTGTAGCTATACACGTACGTGTAATGTAAAAGTCTATAGTTTTCGTTATGTTTTGTTTTAAGTAAGTCCTGATCTTACTTTATTTTAATATTATACGTTAAAATAAACAATTATAGTCCGTAGGAATACCCCAAATCATGAGTAAATTATTTCTAATAATCTCCCGATTGAATGAAGTAACTTCTTTGCCTATCGTTGTCGGAAATTTTTCTACAAAGTAATGCTTAGGTTCAAATCTAAATCAAAATAATAGAATAATGCAAAAGATCACCCTATTATGTTCACCGATACCCTTTTATAGACACTTTCATAAGTGTGAGCTGTATTCACCACTGGCTTTCCGAACAGCACGAAACTTTTTATAACAGGAACCTAATAAATCTTCAAAAAGTTGTGTATCCTGTTCCACGGTTGTGAGATATCTCACATTGCTGCTCGATAACATCATTATTGTTGCGTAATTACCAGATCCTTAAGAGCAACTTTAAAAATATCTTCATAGTACTCAGCTATAATCAAACTAAATGATCCACCCGATAACTTCTTTATTTTTCTGTTTTGCCTCCGGAACCACAGTAAAGTATTACTTCAGAGGATGAATGAACATGAATGTAAATAAAGTGTAGTCTTGTTCAGTCTCAGGTCGACCATTCTTGTGACGTTTGGTTAATTGAAACCCAACCACCAAAGAACACTGGTATCCGCGATCTAGTATTCAAATCCGTATAAAAGTAAACTGCCCTTACTAGGATTTGAACCTTAGAACTCTCAACTTCGAAATCAAGTGATCTAATTTCGCTTGATCACTTAGAATTTCTAACGTGTACACCACTTCTCTATGCCAGTTTCTGGCTTGTATTCTCCTTGAGACAAGGGACTCTTTTGTGCAGAAAACAAACGTCTTTCGGATCGATATTTGTATTTTTTAAAGGTGGAACAACATTTTCATGCCAAACACATTTCTGAAATATTCGCAATTTTATAATTTGCCTTCCTCTTGGTTAGATTATACTCTCTTCAGTGAGAAGAAAATTAGTATTCTATGTAATCAGACATTTTTGATATGGTAATGTTCTTGATCCAAAATGTCGTTTAAAGACAGTGACTAGATCCTATCACTTTGGATGCTTGGTCCCAGACTGTACCTACCAAGTTCGCAAGTCTGTACGAGGTGCACGAAATCCTTCTCCCCGTATTAGTTTTGGAAGTAATTACAAAATCATAGCCGATTATTAATGTTTAACGCTGATTTAATGGATACGGAGGATAATATAAAGTAAACTTAAAATTTCCCAATCTCGGTGTAGGTCAAATATTTGATGAGAAACGCGCTTTGTCATTTAATTTTTTTTTTTTTTTTTTTTAATATAAACTGGGTAACACTCAATAACTCCAGTTCAGTTCTCCGAGCGTTCGTTATTAAATTGTAACCAGTAGTTTTCATAATCCCTATTCAGTTTCTGTTCACCTTCCGGTCAATTCGCAGCAGTCTTTCATTAATCTACTGCTTGCGATTGCTGTGTTGTCCAACTTCCATTGCCTCATGGAATTAGTTCGTACTCCGTCAATAAATCGTTGATCCTAGCGATCATAAGTTTTGATGTGGTTTATGTGCTAAAAAATAAATATTACCCAGAATAATTTCAAATATACGATTTGTTTCTCTAGATGCCTGACAAAGAATACAGACAGTTATAAAAACATATTTTCCGTTAAAGTTTAATCCAAAAAGTGAGACTACAGTGATAATCCATATTGCACAACCGAATCCACAATTAAAACCTAAGTGAATCTTAATTACTTAGGTAATCTAAAACGGGTTCGTTATTCAAACATCAAAGCTAAAAGTTGGAATATTTTTGTGTATATATTTCTACACATAAAAAGTTTGGAAGAAAATGGACTTTTATTAGGAGATATTTGAAGATATTATGTTAGTACCTCTTGACTTGTAAGGTAGCATTAGTGTTCGAAGGCCTACACGCTATCTGTACACAGAAAATACTACCACATCGTGATGAAAGTTTGTTTACTGTTTTTAATAGGTTATTGTTTAATTTTAAACTAAAACGTATTCGGTTAATCTACACTTCAATTAAGATGATTAAAAATTTATCACTTTTGCACGTCTTATTATTTTAAAATGGTGAAACCACTTTTTTAAATATCACATTAGGCACATTTTCTGGGAGTATCGATTTGTCTCGAATTACGGTTCTGTCAGTTTAATCAGCCGATTTAACCTAATTTTATTTGTGAATTGTTCACTGCTTATCTATAATGTGACAACGTGTATTTCTGTCGTTAGGTAGTGTTAACTACTACAATGTTTTTGAATTTTTGTTATAAAGGTCGAGTATTATTCTATTAATTTACGATTACTATAATGTGTCCGTATGAATTGAAAACTGTCATACTTTTGGTCTACAACGAAGGCCAGATTCGCTACAAAACATGAATTAGAGAAAAAATCTGGAGAGCTATGAAGCTGTAATTGAATATATGCATACAATATTTTAAATTGGAAAGATATGTTCAAAAAAACAAATTTTTCAACAATTTTTCCATTGTCAGTTGAGCAATGTTCATTGTTTGTCCCAATGGCATTATATTTTGTTCTCTTACTTGCTGCTTTACTATTGTATGTGCCATTACATTCTAAAGAGCATGGTGTTACAGTTATTGGAAGGATTCATTATGAAGGGTTTTCAGATTCAAAATATTATAATTTTCAGAATAATAATGATTTCAAAACAATTGAGAAGTTTAATAAACATAAATTATTGTCTCCACCAGAACTTCTTGAATCTATATTTTTAAAGTGAGTTCCTATATTTTGTTTTTTAGGTTATTCCTGTTAGTGTTTAAGTTTTAGCCAGAACAACTAACCTTTATTTTGTATTAATTGTAGAATGTAGACAGTGTGATGGTATTGCTGGCATAAATTAAGCACTTTGTTACCATTTACATTATAAATGTATTATAATGTATTGTAATGGTTCAAAATTTTACTTTTCTAATATGCACTTCATTGAATATAAAATATACAAACCTGTTTGTGCAAGTGACATATATCTGTCTAAGTTAGTACTTACTGCATCTACTGTATAAAAATGCACTTAAATGGTTTGTCTATCTTCCTTTTAACTGAAATTGAAACAAAAAAGAGGAAGTTCTTACTTTAACTCTTCAGATGGATTTTTAAGTATGCTTAAGCTATACTACTTAACCAATGAACTGATTTGACCAATTATATTTTTATAGAGAAAGTTTCTCTCTAGTTCAGATAACACAATTGTAAAATTTTTAAGAGAATACATGGTGTCTTATCACATACAGTTTGAAGATATATTTTAGTTTTTATCATCAGAATTGTGTAGTACTAGATTTTTATAGTATAAAGTCTGATGTTCATAATTATTATTTTTTTTAAATAATATGTTAAAAACTTAATAAAGCTAACTTCAACAAGTACACTAAAAATTAAAAAATAATAACTGTCAACCCAAATTTTTCAACCTTTGAAGTCAGCTGTGTTTAAAGAATTAATAGGTTGATGGTTGATGGTTAATTTCCTTTAGTTTGACTTAAAAAGGTTAAAAATTATAGAATTTAAAAGCATAAATTTTGATTTTTAAAACGATTTATAAAAATCAGTGTCTTTTTTTCTGACTAATTTTACCTTATATAGAAACTACTTTCTCTGATTAAAATATCCATTCATTATGTTAAATAATATTTACAAGTTTTAACTTTATTTTAAAGTATTATTGCATTATTTTTCTACAGGCTTGTATTATACTAATGAACTCAACTTTTTAGGATACTGAGTTTTACAATTTTCATTTACAATGTGATTTTTTTTTTAATTGAATTATCACAGTTACATTTTGATATAAATTATTCACAGTTAACATTTATGAATAACCATTAATTAACATTTATTAATTTAAAAATTAAACTATAGAATTAAGATTTACTCAGACATGTAGTACATTCAGATCTTTTTATTCTAGCATATGTGTTAGGCATGTTCTTAGCTTTTTCTAGGTTGTACATGATGGCAGATTTGATCTGGCTAAGAACAGTATTATTTATTTTAGGAAAACTGGCTGCAGTTTATTGTGCTTGTGCTTGTTTATTTAACATTCTGTATTGTTTGATTGTACTGAGTTCTTGATGGTTCTGTCCTGTGTGACATATTTGTCATTAAAAAAAAAATATGTTTTACTGATATTACAATTTCAAAATATGCCATTCCTGCTTGAAAATGGTTTAAGCAAATTTGAGAAAAATGCTGAAGCATACTTTCTATTTTATTAGTTTTTTTTTTTTTTTAATTATGTTAATGTGTTATTTTCCATTAATGCTAGTATACATGTTTTACATTATACTTACAGGTGTATTATATCATGTAGATTCTACATGTTGCATAATTGTTTAAGGCACTTCACGAACTTGATTTTAAAACATTACAGTTTTGTTAAGTAATTTTATACTGTATTCGTGTAATATATTTTAAGTGAATAATATTTTGTAGTTTTCAAGCTTTTAATATATTTACCATTTATGTATCTTAGAGTGGATAAAGATAATGATGGCCAGTTAAGCATTGATGAAGTCTCACAGTATATTAATTTAAGAACACAAGAACATATTGATTCAGCCATGCAAGAAAATTATGGATTGTTCATGTCAATTGATGTAGATCCTAGAAATGGTAATGATTTTTTTTTAGTAATACTTTTTGTTAATAATAGTCAATTTATTTCACTACCAAAAAATTGCACAAAATTAAAATATTTAAAAAATAATTTCAAAAGTAATATTAATACAAACATATTGTTAATCTATTAACAAAACCTGAAATTGCCTGCTGGGTTGAGAAACTGAACAAAAATCTCTTAAGGAAAAAATATAAAAACAAACAGACAAGCTAGAAAACAAAAGAAATCCCTCATTTCTTACTTGCCTATAAACATTATTTATAATTTTCATCATTTGTCATAATAATTTGTTTCTAATCATAATTTAATTGCATTTCTATAAACAATTAAAACCCACTCAAAAGTATATTCTATATTTAATTACAACTCCGTTGTTAAAATAATCATATATATAATTTCCAGTAAAAATCAAAAGAAAAATTGTAATTGTTAAACTCTGAAATAAAATGTTTTCTACTTGTCATTGCTTCCCGAATGTATCCCACAAACATTCCCTGATCTTAGCCAGTCAAAATACAAACAATTGTTTCCTCCTTACGAACATTACTTCAAAACCACAATTTCCTATACCATTTAAAGTGCTGCGTCTTCTGATAAAATGATAAGTGTCCTCTGCCTCTCGGAAATTATTATCAAACAGAATCTTACTCTTTATTCCCTAATTTGAATGTCATTAAGACTTAACTTCCCAGTTTTAGACTTATAATACTGCATGTCGTAGTCATCAAAAATGTATCTCTTGTTGCCTAAATCCTATTTAAGCCTTATGTACTTGGCCCACCTGGCCTTCTACATCCAAGAATCTCTAATAGCCTCCCTTATCTTTATTTGCAGTTCTTAAAGTTGAACCGACTATAAAATCCTTCTACTTGATTATTTGATTCACAGTTATATTCCCTGCCAGTACGCAAACAAACATCAAACCAAACCTCATTTTGCCAACTTAACTAGTTTACCAGAGAATCTGCTCTCTTGTATTTTAAAAACTTTCAAAATGTTTTTAAAATGCAGTACTAAAACAAAATCTCATAAGATTAATACCTGTCTGTAGATAGATTGCATAATCCGGGTTGCAATATTGGAACCAAAAGATCTTTCTCAAAACAAACTGTTGGAATATTTCTAACTCATCAATACTTTTGTTTTCCCAAACCTATGCACCATATGCTGTCATTAGATATTTGCCATTTATTTGAAATAGGAAAATTTTATTTTGTTAAAAAATAACACCAAATATCGTGTAAGCAAATTCTCCAACAGCAATTCTTTCCCCAGAAATGTAGAGCTAGCAGTAGTAGACCTATTAATATTTACTCATAATAACTACTGTACTGCCATCAAATGACCAACATTCATTTCTCCCTAATTTTCCACTTTCCTGAAAACCATTATTTTTTATTCTCCAAATTAATTTTCTAATTACGAAGTTCTATTTATTACAGTTCTCTACCAATTTGTCAACCAAACTTTGAAAGGTAAGTGAATCACATGACACAGTACATCATCAGCATATAAAATGTTTTGATAATTACACCATTAATGGTGACATTTTCTTCCAGTTCATCACCTAGATCATTAATGAATAAGGAAAATAACATGAAGATACTCTTGTTTCACTCAAAGATTTTGAAACCATCCCATTAACTCTCATTAGACCACAGTATGATGTTTTTTTATATAACCCTTTTAAGTTATATATAAATTTACCTTATAAGGCTTACTCATGTAATTTATAAAAAGTGTAACCCTGTTAATGTGACTGAAAGCAGGGTTAAAATTTACAAAGAACACATACAGATTTTTATCTATGCCAGTTTTATAGTAATTAATAACGCCAAACAAGTTACAAACATTATTAGTTTCATACCATTTTCTGAATTCTGCTTAAAATTCATTTAACACACCCTAAAATAGAGACCGATTTTTCTAATATTTCCATTAACAGTTTGATTAAATTACCCTTGTATTCCCCGATTAAATTACTGTGTAACGATACATTATCTTTTTTAAACAATTAGAAAATAATTGATTTTAGAGAAGATTCTGGTACATTTTCACTAAATAAAATAAATCCCATTATAACATTTTCATAAAATTTTCAGAAAGATATATGGTGCAAATTTTAAAAAGTCTATTCCTGGTAATTTATTACATGTATATTATTTTTTTTTTTTATCACACCTAAATTCTTTTTTCCTAAGATACTGTACACAGTCCCAAAATTCTTTTGCATCCTTATCTATCTTGAATTTATCTAAGATATGCAAGACAACATCAGTATTTTGTTCTTACACAATTTTCTATAATTAGTGTAACAAAAGTATATTCTTTTTAGATTTCATCTGAGTCACTTCTGTTTAAATTCAATAAACTAAACAGTGTACCCTTGGTCATACTTCTCATATAATCATATAACCACTAATGTTTGCCTCTCCCAGTTGATCTCTATTCACATCTCCATTAACCTATTTTTATTCCTTTTTTAGATTCTTATCTACGATCTTGAGTTTGGCAACAAAGGTGTTCCTCCCTTTTCCCATGATAACAAGAAACCTTAATTTATTGGTATCTAGTCTTAAAAAACTCAGCTGCGACCAGAACAGTTCTAAAACTACTACATAACAAAAATATATTACTGATGATTGTTGGGGCCTAAGATACAGTTACTCCCCTTTACCACTAATAACCCTTCCATTTAAAATAGTTATTAAAATTATTCTTCTCAGAATTATAGAATACACTGATTAAGACTTTGTGTGCAATATTAGTTTTGAGTTTTATTTTACGTTCTTGACTCTTATTTTAATAAATTTTTATTATATGGTTAATATTCATTTTAAACCTTATAAATTTTATTATGTTGGAGTTATTTTACCCTTTTATTAATAAAATTCCGGGCGATGATAACGCCTAGCTGTTTTTCACCCACAAACAAAAACAAAAAAAACTGATTAAGAACACTATCTTTGGACCTTCTAATTATCACATTACTCTTATCAATCTTATCTCCAATATTTACAGAATTATCATTAAAGTTTAAACTTTAACTGCCTAAATCTCATCATGCACTCTGATCATCTTGCTCAAACTTCTTGATTACATTAGATGCATCAGAACTCAAAATCTGGCTCTGTCTCTGTCCTTCCTTGCCTTCAGTTTTTCTTTCTCCTAGAAAAAAGCAATCCCATTGACCAGCAGCAGTTTATCTACTGTTATGAATTCCTTCCTTACAAATTTGCTTTATTTCATTTCTAAGAACATACAAATTTTTCTCTCTTTTCTTATTTGTTATGAAAAATCCTGAGGTATCTCAAAACCAGTATCTTTTAGGTTTTTCTTATTTTTCAAAAGATGCTCTATGTTGCATTCATCTGGAAAGTGTTCAATGATTGGAGCAGAAGAGTGCTTAGCTCCTAAAGAGTGTGCTCTATTTATCTTTATATCTTCTTTTATGTTAATTGTTGTGACATCTAACTACTTCTACTACATCACTCCTCTCTTCATATTGTAACTTCTTAATAATTAAACTGCTTGGTCTGGAACGATTCTCATAGTAATTAGGCTATTATTAAGAATGAAATTTTGATTTTTAAGATGCAGGATCTTAGGTTTTTAAGATTCCATTATCTTTAGAAATTTGTTCTAGCTTATTAATAATCATTTTTATGCCATCATTAGGAACTAGAGTGGCCAACTTCTTATCAAGGAATCTTCCCAGTAGGTTAGCCATATATGTGCTGCTTTAGTGCCACATTCCAGTCCTATATGACCCTCCAACCATGATGTCATCAGAATAATTCCTTTTTAGCTAGCTTTGTTCAATAATCTGAAATGAACTTTGAGACCTAGGCCTCTTAGTTGGTAAAATGTAAAGTAATTACAAATATTATTTAACATGTATAAGTATACAACTATCTTTTAATAAAGAGCAGCCCCAGTTCTGCACATTAACATCAAAAAGTCGAGATAATTATATATATTTAAACAATAAATGATGAAATACTCATGAACATTTAGAAGGGGCCAAGAGAACTTAACATGGCATTGGTTAGATAGGGAGGCTCCTGCCAAGATGATCCCACCATGAGTACTTTCAGAACTGAACTATAATATTGTAGTACGCTATTAAAACTAATAAATAAATATTATCAAACAGTGAATAAAATTAATTAGAATTTATCTGATTTTGATTTATAAAGTATTTAAAGATTAATAAAATATTTCTACCTCAATTAATCCATTCTAAAGAAAGCTAAACTGTAATTGTAATTTAATAGCGGCTCTAATACAATGAAAATTCACCATGTTCACACTTACATCTTCAAGGTTGTCCGGGGAAAAATCCAGATGTGAGTGGAGGAAATGTATTTTCAGACATATTATATCCCATAGCTTTGTATGAAGTATAAGTGTATTAACAATAACATGGTAATTGTCGGATTTTTGTTCGCTGAGAGAATTTTTGCAAACATCTTTAAATGTAGCCCAAGCTACACTTTCTACATTATTTAACATTGATTTAAATACATCATCTTTGACAAACTCTCTTATTTGAGGACCAACAAGTATTCCTTCTTTAATTTTTCCTTCACCTACATTTGGAAATTTCAGCCTAATGTACAAAATTCCAGGACTATCCTTCTTCATTGCTTTTCCCAAATTTTTCATTAATCCTAGCTTGATATGAAGAGGGGGTAAAAATATTTTTTTGGGTTCAACTAAAATGGGCTCATGGATAATATTTTTCCCTTTTGGAGTTAAGTTGTCTCATTTCTTCCACTCTTTGGTAACATAATGTTTAATCCTACCTCAGCTGTCCCATTCGCAAAGAAAACATGTATTTAGTATAGCCCAACTGCATGCCTAAAAAAATAACTATAACTTTCAAATCACCATATATGTTCCAGTTATATTTTTTATAATTTATTTTTTCAAGAACATCTTTCATCACATCATATGTCTCTTTCAAATTAATACCATAAGCGATTGATATCGAAGGATATTTGTTACTGTTGTGTTGTAGAACCACTTTTAAACTACACTTAGACTAATCTATGAAAAGGTGTCAGTCATCAGGTTTATGAACTTGTTCTAAGTGCAATATAATATTTGTGCAATAAACCAAATTATTCTCATCACCAAAGTACTGAGAAATTTCTTTTTGTCAGCTTCGAAAGCCTGAATTTTTTTAATTTTTTTTAAGTAAATTCCAACTTTGCAATCTTGATCCTAACAGTTCAGCTTGATTTTTTGATAAATTTAAATCTCTAAACAAGTCATTTAATTTACCTTGTGATTCAAGATGTGGCTTATTGGAAGATATTCAAAATCATTGTTGTCTTCTTCAGTACTGCCTCATTCTTCATTGATGCTTTTGAAACACGCATTCACAGGTGGTTCAGGAACTGGAATAATTTCACTGTGAGGTACAGGCCTGATTGCAGATTGCAATGAAGGATATTTTACAATATGTTCAGATTTTTTTAGAAATTCCAGACACACTCATTAAACAAAAGTAACAATCAGTTACATGATCCTTTGGTTCACGTCAAACCATTGTTACACCAAATGGGAAAGCCTTCCATGTACCTTTTAGCCATCCTCTTGAATATACAGAACAATTATTGCATACTATATGAGGAGCCTATATCTTATCCTGATGATCAATTTTACACTGAAAACACAAATGATATGCTTTTTTAATTAAAGGTGTAATGTTTTTTTCTAATGATTTTACGGTAAACTCACCACATACATAACAAAAGGCATCCACATCATTTACACACTTTTGAGGCATTATGACTCTGCACTGTTAACAAACTTGACAGCAATAAGACTAAAAAAAAAAATTAATTCATTCCTAAATCCAGTTCGTAATACAAACAACACAGCTGTGTTTTCAGTTGCATGTTTGACCTGCACAGACATGATTAATCTTGTCCATGAACGCTCACTCTTCAGTATAAGATATGTCATAATATATGACTATGATATGATTTAATTCTTTGTCTAGTATTATAAATACAAATTATATAGTCTAAAATTATGTTAACAAAGTTAAACAATAAAAAATGAGCCAACAAAATGCACAAGAACTTAAAATGCTAACGTTACGTTTAAAAATGAAAAAAATCCTTTAATTAAAATTAAAAAATTTTTCAAAAATGGTGGGTGATAGAAAGATATTCGTTTTTAGCATCAAAAAACAGATTAAAATCATATATCACATGTTAGGAAACAAATGATGTTTATCAGTGTTATTACTAACCACTGATAAAAATGTTTATTGAGTCGAGATAATTTTTATTCAGTGGAAATAAAATAAAATTTACACCTTTAAATCTAATTGATATTTACAAAACAAATAAAATTACCTTTAGTTGTTAAAAAGTAATGGTAAATTTTTAATTTGTATATTTTTAAAATGAATAAAGATATTGCAATGAATTTTAAGGTCATCTTGAAGTATAATGTATAACCATTCCTTGTCATTGTAATTGTGTTTGCCGTTTTAAGAACGTTTTGACAAAAGATTGCCACAGTATGTGAGTTTTGTAAAATAGTACTTGTACAGCACTGCAGTCATTTAGAACTGATTGCAAACATTCTTTAGAGCAGTGAGTCCGTCTTTCTCATTGGGTGGGGCTTCATGAACTTTTAAAACAGTTATTATTGGTATGCAAGGACTCCCTATATTTTGCTTTGACTGTTGATTGGCTCAATGAGTACTTTCCAGTATGCTCCTGTTGATAGGTCATCAGGGAGGCCTATAAATACTGGCCCCTACAATTACTTTTCATGGGGGTGAACTAAGGAAGAATTTAAGTTGATGAATTTATAAAAAAATTTATCAAATTATATCCAGTATTCCTGCTCACTTACCATAGACTACAGGAAACATACATGTTGATTTAAGGAAATACATGGTAAATGCTGAAGAGCACATGAAGTCATAACTTTAGAAGAAATTATTTGTTGTCACTGTAGAATATGAGACAATAGTGTCCATTGCTAACTTGTATATTTATGGCAAGAAATAATCTTTTGAATTAGGAAGTGACTTTTAACTGACCTATTTAACATAATTATAGAAATTATTTTATTTTTGCTAATTATTTATTTTTTTTTTTAATTTATTGAGATCAGTATTGTATAAAACAAGAACAAGATGAAGAAGTATGATGTAAGAAATGTATTAAATGTAAATAGTCTAAGAGAAAAGATTGAAATGATATGGATGTATAAGAAAATTGAAGATATGACTCCTTAAGAGAATCGAAGTATGCAAATGAAAGAAAGAAAATAAAGATCCAGACCACAAATGAAGTAGAAAGATTGTGTCAACAGAATTATGTAAAGAAGATAAGAGTTGTTTTATTGAAAGTTATGGAGGAGGAGTGGTAGGAAAAGATGGCAAGGTTTACTTAACATCCTGACACAGTGAGCTATAGTGGTAGACATTTGTAAATTATGTATTTTAAATAAGTCTAGTTTTGTAAGCATTGTTGATTGTTGCTCTAAAAAAATGTAGTTCATTGTGCTTGCACTTCTGGGTATACTTTGGTGTTTATGAATGGATGTAGTAGTTGAAGTGTGTAGAAGAGGGAAGAAATGGATTCTTATGCAGTAGAAGACAG
This sequence comes from Lycorma delicatula, assembly GCF_047948215.1. NCBI lineage: Eukaryota > Metazoa > Arthropoda > Insecta > Hemiptera > Fulgoridae > Lycorma > Lycorma delicatula. The sequence continues at coordinate 54,353,786 of NC_134456.1, forward strand.
TGTTCAGTCTATAATTGCTTTGCATCATTTGACATACTTGTGTCTTGCACTTTGACTTGTTTTATTATTTTTTAATAACCTACAAAAAAACAGTTTTTTTTTAATGCTAAATCAAAAAGCCTCAACCGAAATTGCTAAGGAGGCAAATTAAATCATTATGAAAGTATTTATAAATATATCTAATAAAACTCCTGCAATTTTACATTCAGAAATTCAAGATCACATAGTTAATCCTTGTAGAGTAGAGTTCACATATTAAGGAAACTGTTGACAGAGGAAAAATAATGGGTAGAAAATGGAACATTCAGTAATGTTAGGCAAAATCCATCTGTTAATAAGTAAATTGATAATTTCCAGAGATGTGTGTTTAGGAAGATAATACATAATCCCTGAAAAATCCTTTGGCATGTCGAATATTAGTTGATAGGATATTGTAACAAGAGGAAATAAAATATTGAGACCTTACTATCCTGAGATATACCTGATCAAATTAATTTGGACAAAAATAAAAAATGGCACTGCTACTCATGTAGCAAATGACATCAAAAACTGAAAAAAGTGGATGGGCAGAAATTAATTAATTTTATCATTATGAAAAAGAATATAGACAACTGGTTGCTAAATTTTGGAAAAAGTGTTGTGATCGTGTTTTAAATGATTATTACATGGCAGTTATATTACTATGGGCATATGACGGGGTGGTAATTTCAAATGACACAACAGCAGTGATGAAGTATTTGAGTTATCTGAGAGCAAAATTGAGGAATTAGATTAAAAGGATAGGATTGATCTATTATAATACATTATTTATACTGTTAACTTTTAAATTGTGTTGTATGTATACCTGTTATTGTAAATAAGAGAATATTATTTGTAGGCTGTTATATAAAGTTATTTCTATTATATTTTTTTTAAATAAATAAAAACAAAATACACTAAATGAAATAAAAATGAATAAATAATTAAAGTTAAAGTAAATAAAAAAATGTAAAAAATACAGTAAAAAAAGTTAAACCCTCATAAAATTTAAAAACAATCACAGAAAGATAAGAAACCTCATATTCAGAGAAGACTCCTCCTGTCTGCAGAAAGACACATACACTTACATAATCGGACAAGAATATATGTGTGGTTCACCCCACATATTGTAACAATATAGTTCTCTCACCCATGTCTGAAACATGCCTTCCAAATCTGCACAAAAACTGTCCTTTCAAAATGTAGACTTATGTATTTGTGTATTCATTATTTTCAAATTTGCTGACTAAAACTCATTCAAGACCACAAACTTAGCTTTACAGGTACAAGACAGGTACAAGACAGGTACAGGACTTAGAACATTCCTTCAACATTTGTCATCTTCAAATAAATGAAACCAGATCATCACAGAAAGGACATTAAATAACCACAATCTTCAATGTTGAACATGCTATCATTCTGAAAAGTATGACATACTCATTATTGTAATGGTTTTATTTTTGTACCAGGAAACTGAAGTATTCTGTTTCAAAATTTTAAATATATGTTTATAGAAGTAAATATATATTTTTTAAATTAATTTACTGCTAACCTTGCAATAGCTCACAAGAACATTGAACCTGTTATATCCATTAATAAATGTAATTAATATATAATAAATATTAATTAATAACACTGAATATTATAAGTTAATGACTAACAATAGAATTGTGTATTGCTAAAGAAATATAATATTATAATTATATAATATACAATTGTGAAATTGCCCCAGCAAGACTGGAAAAGAATTACATTTCATTGACATAACACACGTGTTCTTCATTCAAACATTTGTAATTCCATGCTAAAATATTTTCTTTCATTTCCATGTTATTGAGAAAATCATTCTAAAAAACAGCCTTCCACTTTCTTGTTGTTAACTGAATGATGTGTGAATTTGGACTAAACAATATAATATAATCATTGGTATTGATATTCTCTAGATGCCAGCTCTAAAAGGCTAGCTAGGCTAACTGAATTGTAACAATTTTTTACTTTACATGAATAAGAAGAAGGAACAGTTTGTTCTTTATTTATAATTAATGAGGAGGAAATGATACATGAATCTGAAATAAAGGTCTCCACTTTATTAAATCTTACACATTCTTTAGTGATCAGGATTGCATGGTTTCCCCTTTCACAATTTTCCTCTTATCTAGAGGCCATTTTTGAATGTTTCTGCATTTATTTATTTTATTAATTATGCAATTTAAAGTTTTCTATTCAGTTTTGTGCTCACTATTTATTTATAAAACACATTTTTAATTTACTTTTCAGTTTCCAGATTATTCAGTAATGGTTCTACCCACATTATTCCAGTGAAATAGTGTTTTCTATTTTATTATAATTTGTTTCTTCTATCTTAGGATTCAAGGAATTATTTTATGAAGCATATGGAATTATTAGTAACAGATTTCACTAAGTAAACTTCGAAAACTATGTATTTTGTTTAAATCTTTGGATTGAATTTGTGTTTTATTTCAGGTCTTGTCTCATGGGAAGAGTATCATAAGTATTTTTTAATGCAGAATGGTTTAAGTGAGGATTATGCTAATAAACATGTAGAAAAACATTCAAGCCTTGATAGGGTACTTAAAGGTAAGTTAATAAAATTAAATTTGTGTGATAAAACAAAAATAAATACATTATTGGCCAAATTAGACAATATATTTTTTTGTTTTGGATATTGGGATTGGGAGTATATTTTATTGTTACGTAAAAAAATTTGCCAATATAGCTTACTTCTTTTTATCACATTTTAAATAACATAGACTGTCACCGTTAGCAATTGAAACACAAAAAGCAATAATTACTTTCTTGAAAGGAAAATACATCCAGTATTCACCCCGGAAAGAAAAATGTACATGAAGTAAGGTGGAAAATACCATGCTGTTAAAAGTGTCCATGTTCTCCAGTGATTAATCTATAGGAATGTAGTTAACCCATTTATTAAACATCACTTCCTATCTTTAAATGACAATCTTATAACTTTGCCCAGTTAAGTTGTGTCAGTGTGGAGAGTTCTTCATGTAGGAATAATTGTTAAGGTTATTATTTGCTATTTGCAAATAGGGCACACTAATCTAACTCAAGGGCATCTCATGAATCAGATTGATGTATTCGTTTTTGTTCACTGTGACTGGCAAGTAATGGTATACCATATCCCTGTGGATTGTGTCTATTATCCAGCATTGCATCGGAAATTTAAATTATCAAATTTATATTATTTATTGATTGTCTTACTATTTTTAAGGCTGTGCATCTGTATTCAAATATTTGATTATTACTCTGTGTTTCATCTATTTATGCCATTTGGTGTATGCCAGATGGTAATCTTGTTTTAAGATAGATTTTAATGTAGTATTTCATTGTGGTTTTATTTTACCCTTAGCGTACAGCATAGGTACTTTACACCTATGCTACACTGAATGAGGAATACTTTTCATTATGATATCACATGTTTAAATTGTTGATATTGTTTTATATTGCTGTTATTTAATTTTAAAGTTTGGTGTTATTAGCTTAAATTGTTTACTATAGTAATATTACATCCAGGCACTGATAATAGCATTTTGTTGTGCGTCCAAGAAAAAAACCTAATTTTATATATCCTTATTTTTTTAATATATTACTACCCAAGATAAGCTAGGAGTTGTGGATCCCCCACACATCATAACAAGATACTGATTACCTTTGTGCCAAAAACCCAGTGAACTCACTATTATTTTGCATAAATGGCCTTTTTATTTCAGTGTTTATAAAAATACTGAAATTGTCATCTATTAATTTTTGAATTTATTTTATTAGATTACTTTTGTTTTTCTTCATAGAACATTTTTAATAATTTGAATAATAAGATGAATTGACTTGCATTTTTAATTTACAGAAGCAATATCTCGTGACAAAGCATCATGGTCTGAAGCAGCTAGAAATGATCCAGATTTTTTAACTCTTGATGAATTCCTTGCATTTCGACATCCTGAGTCTAGTCATATAACTATTCTTGGACTGGTAGAAGAACTTCTTGATAAATTAGGTTATTTCCTTTATACAATATTAGTAGAAATTTATTTTTATTGTGGATTGTTTTATCTTTCCTTTATTAGTTAACTTTACTTCCTAAAATCTAAATTAATTAAAATTTCCTCTTTGAAACATTTTAGTTGAATAACACATGCATTGATGATGTAATGTTTTTTTTTTTATTATTATTATTTTGGTTCATTTTTACCTATAGTTACTATTAAATTATAATTTAAGATTATTTTACGAGTTAGATTAGCTATATACTATTTTAATGAAAACTATTGCATAAAATCCTGTGACTGAATTCTTACCCTGCATTTTGAATATTATCAAATTCATTCTATACCACTATTTTCTGTTAATAGTGTAAATATAATAGTGTTCTACTATATTTATCTTGACAATTATCTGTTCTTTTGTTTATATTTTAAATGAATTTATAGAATTATTATTCTACATATACAAAATAATCACTTCTAAATTTTGATTTAATTTTAGCAAGTAAGCTTAACTTTAAAACACAAAGTAATTGTTTAGTATGTTAAAGTTAAACTTGTTTTATACCACATTCTAATAATTGCTACCAAACATAATATGAGGTATTTTTTATTTGATTATGACACAAATTGTTGACAGACGTTCAAAAGAAAAATAAAGCCATTACTGCTTAAACATTTCTCTCATGTTATGAGGTTCAAGGTGACAACTTTCTTGAGATGAAGTGAGAGTTCATAATCATACACATAAGAACAATACTTTGTGTGGTATCAATGCATTTACAATCAGTGCAATGATACCACAAGTTATTCACAATCGCTATAAAAAAATTGAAAAATCTTATTATGAAAAATAATAACAGCAGCCATTAATCCTTGAGTAACCCTGATGAAGGGTTTTTAAGCGGCTGAAGGTTTCCATAAAGTTTGATGTTTGTTAATAAAAATTAAAAAAGTAATCTTCCATAATATTTTTTTGTAAAAATGTAGATTAAATGTTCTAAATCCAACAGATAAAATGTGTGGGAGATAATTGGAAAGTAAAGATAAGAAAATATTTTTTAAGCATTTTAACTAAGATTGAATTATAGAACATATTGCTTTTGCTTTTAGAACATATTTTTCATCATCAGTACACGATGTTTGTCAACATTCTCCTCTATTTCCAGTCAGATTTCTAAGATTCTGGTAGATTCAGTTTCCTTTTCAACTGTCTATAATTATTACATCTTTCTAAATTCTTTTTTTCTCCTTTCTTTAGCCCTATTTGAGTGAATGTTTCTCATCTCATGATATGCCCCAGCCAGTTAGCTTTCCTATTTTGATATGTTCTGATTAAGCTACCATCTTCATTCCCTTCATTACTTTATCATTTTTTTACTGTGTTTATTTCTCCAATTTCATCTTAACCAGTCTCCTCTGTACTGATATATTAAATTCTTCCAACCAATAATATTATTATTATTAACTGTGTTGGATATGTTTTATCTGGAGTGGTGGGGGTTCGTAATTGCGCTGCCTCCACAGTCAGTGTTGTTTAAGACCTCAACCACGACCGAGTTCCAGCTCGGCTAGCGGTAATCGTATCTTAATTTACCTTTATTATTAATGTACAACTATTGATATTATTATTTTTCAAATTTTATGTTAACATCAAGAAATAGTGTATCTTATTTATGGAATTCAATTATAGCTGTAGTTAGTTTTTCATTTCTAAACACTTTATGAACTTTATTCCTACCTTAATCATTGACACCCTGTGATATGAACCTTATATGAGATTACAATCCATTCATTACATCTTAAAACACACAACTTCAGGAAAGAGAGGGGTTCTTAATATATCTTGTTTGTGCACATTGAAGCTTTTTACCAAATGCATTGATTTCGGTGATTCTATTTTATTTTATAGAAGAAGTTTCTTTGTTGGTAAGTTTCCCGTGGTAAATTCCTTTTAGCTTACTTAAATTGAAGAATATTTAAGTGAAAAATTACATAGATTTTGTATATTTGTTTGTCATCATCACTGCTCAGAATTAGTTACTTATTGTAGTATTCAATAATTAGTAAACTGTAAATAATAATTAAGGATTACATTTTTAATATATTTTTAGTGTAGTTATGTTTGATAAGTATTTTATCATGAATCTTCAAGAAAATTGGTTGGAAAAGTTTTTGTTAATATGTCTAAAATATAAAAAGTAGATTTAAAAATGACCCAAGAAACTCTGTGACTTTATATTTTATGTGAATGTATAAAGTTAAGGTAAAATAATAGATATTCCTGTATTTGCAAGTCTCATAATGCAAGCTTGGGTTAGGAGTCTCTTTACATGATTTTTGCATTCCTCTCTGGGCTATTATCAAGATCCAGGTTTCTCACGTTTGCATTTTGTTCAATCAGCCTTTTTTCTTACAGGTAGCATTATTTGCTTGCCATCATTTAAAAGAATAATAGTAAAATTAAACAAACTTAAAATAAAGTAATGTAACCAATTTTTAAAGATGCTCTGAAAAGTTAAAAAAAAAAATTATACTTTAATCTCTTCTTAAAAATCTCAAAATTTTTGAAATCGGTATCAAATTAAGAATCAGTAAGTTATTAGTTGTTTCTTTTTTTAAACTGACATTGAAAATTAATCCAAAGAAGAATTGTAAAAGTATTATCGTTTCACTTTTTGTATATATTTTTTTAAATTCAATTTGTTTTTTAATTACCTTTAGTACATATAATGTTTTTCATTTCTTAAATGTTAAAGTTGTGATTCATTGACTACTCGTGGAAATAGTTATTGTATTAGTTCATGCTGTTATTTTTATATTTCTTTCATATTTTGGTTTAGTATTACTGTGAGTTATTTGTAGGAATTATTATAATATTAATATACCTACCATTCTTAACCTTCCTTTCCTATAATTTCTACCTAAAGTTTAAAATCACAATTAATGAGGACATGAGTAACGATAGCATGAGGTAGTCATGCTATCTATACACAATAATCAAAAAGTCAATATGTGTAATCAATAATTACACAAACATGACTGATTTTAGATATCTTTAAAGAGAAATATTGGCTTATATAATGAATAGTAAGAAAAATTGGATTGGATGAGAGTGAAAACAACTGTTTACTGAGGGATAGCACTAAGGGGAAGGAGAAATGAATAAAAGAATAAGGATGAAGAATTTTCCAGATTGCTGACAACTTAAAGGTAAAATAAGAAGACTATAAAGGGATGATTGGACATTAGTGAACAAAGCGAAATGTAAGGCTATCATAAAAAGCTGTGTTAATATCATGTATTTATGAAGTTAATAACTTTAATCATTCTTTTTCCTTTTTGCAGATAGGAATGATGATGATATTTTGACAGAGGATGAATTTGCTCAACTTAAAGTGGGTGATAATGGAGAAGCATTGTTATCACAAGGTGAAAAAGAAAGGAGAGAGGAATTCCGTACTTTAGTTGATACAAACAGTGATGGAAAAGCAGACAGAAAGGAGCTTGTGGTTGGTAATTTTTGTTATAATTTAGTAATCATTTTGAAAATGAACTAATTTAGTTAATTCTAATTTTTTTTTCACAGAAGATTTTATATAGTTTCATTATTGATGTTTTTTAATTCAGTGATTGTTTTTGTTACTGTGTTTATTTATATTTATTTATGTTTTTATTAAGGAAAAGGAAAAATTGGACTTTTAACCTTATGTGTCTTGGCTTTCGATATTACTGTTCTATGAAGTGTGATCTGATGAAAGGGCAATCTTTGTATTCTGTGAATAGAAGACGATAACATAAAAGTTATCAACGCAGACAAGTGAAATTTTAGGATCTTTTCCATTAAGTGGCAGCATTTGCATTCTGTTGGGAATAGTGTAAATACGCCTCAGTATGGGATGGAATGATATACCCGCATGGTGACAGCTATATCATGATGGTGTGTCATTACCTTATTTACAATACTCCATTCCTCAGAAATCATTCATGTGAATTGAAGCCTTCATTTATTGTTGTCGTTATTTTCATAAAAACATTATTTTTATTTGCTAAAATGAATTTACTGCAATTGATCGGTCAATATATACATTATATCCCTTGATCATATTTGTATATGTTTTTATTTTATGATACCAAGGGCGACTTGATTTTTTTATGAATTGTTATATTAGTATGTTTTTTATTTACTGATGTTTCATTTTGGTTGTCCTTGTTTATTTTAATATTGACATCAAAATAATTTAATATTCTACTGCACAGGTCAATAAAAAAATAAAAATTTAGAACTGAGATAGAAGTAGGTGAATTAGGATTTATTTTTTATGCTGACTCTTAAAATAAAATCAGTTTTCCTTCATCATCTGAGAATTTTAGTTAAAATATTGAGAATAATACAATAAAAAAAAATAATAATATAATAATTACAATTAAAATTCCACCTTTATTTTGCAGACATTTACATTTATCTTGATTTATTTTTTCTTATTTTCCTTTTGTATTTGGTGAAGTCTTCTCTTTTTATCATTCAGCAGTAGTCACTTTTAGATTCATCCCATCTGCCTTGATAACGTTGTTCCATCTGTAATATATCTTGGTGGAACTTTCTCCTTGTTTGTCTCTGATATCACCCAAGTTTAAAGGGAAAAAGTCCAAATGAGAATATAAAAAATTAATTTTTAATGACATTCTACAGTCTGAATTTTTGTAGTTCACTAAGAATTCATTTATAAGCCGATCATGGTTTTCAGCTTTTTTGTTTCCATGAAAACCAGTAACACCATCTTTGAATGACTTTCATGCTGCTAGTTCTTCAGAATTCACTTTGCTGTCAAATATATTTTCACAAATTAAATTTCTTATTTGTGGCCCAATGAATATTCCCCCTTATAATTTGATTTCACTTAATTGTAAAAAACCTCAACTAAATATTTAAAGCAATCTCCATCTTTTTCTAATGCTTTTACAGAATTCTTCATCAGCCCTAGTTTTATGTGTAGAAATGGTAAAATAATACGATCTGCTTTGACAAAGGGAATATTGGCAACATTTGCCTTTCCTGGGGTAAACTGATTTCTTTTTGGCCAGTCTTTAACTGCATAGTGTTTATCTGTAGCCCGACTATCCCACAAACACAAGGAACAAATATATTTTGTAAAGCCACTCTGGAGACTGAAAAGAAAACCCACACCGGGTTTGTCTAGTGGTGAACTCGTCATTGCAAATCAACTGATTTCGAAGTCAAATGTTCTAAGGTTCAAATCCTAGTAAAAAAAGACAGTTACTGATATGGATTTGAATGCTAGATCGTGGATACCGGTGTTCTTTGGTGATTGGGTCTCAATTAACCACATGTCTCAGGAATGGTCTACCTGAGGCTGTACAAGACTACACTTCATTTATATTCATACATATCGTCCTCATTCATCCTCTGAAATACTACCTTACTGTATTTTTGGAGGCAAAACAGAAAAAGAAAGACCAAGAAGAAGCCCTATTACTTTCAGGTCAGCAGTGATTCACCAACAGTGTTCATCTTACTTAATAGCTTTTAAAATTTTTGACATACTTTCATATGTTTCTTTCATTCCTTCAGCATGTGCTAACAGTATAAAAGAAAACTATTCAAGTTATGCAACAACCTTGCCTTTAAGCTTCTTTTTGATGATTGTATAAGTAAACGTCAATCATGAATAACATATTCCATGTCCAGTTCAGACGTTAGCTCCCTAACGTCTCTCTCTTTTTTCCTGTTTAGCCTCCGGTAACTACCGTTTAGATAATTCTTCAGAGGATGATATGTATGAGTGTAAATGAAGTGTAGTCTTGTACATTCTCAGTTCGACCATTCCTGAGATGTATGGTTAATTGAAACCCAACCACCAAAGAACACCGGTATCCACGATCTAGTATTCAAATCCGTGTAAAAATAACTTGCTTTACTAGGACTTGAACTCCCTAACGTCGTGGCAGCAACAAATTACACCATCTCTTATAAAATATTTCAGTAAATTTTCATTTCGATTTCCATATACTTAAATTTTAATATCCTATAAATTCCATTCTTTAAGATGTGAACCTAGGAGTTCTACATGTCATTTTGACAAATACAAGTCATGAATTAGGTCATTCAGTTCCGCTTGTGTGGTGAAGTGAGGTTCAGTATTGATTCTTCTGGATTGTAATTAATATCTATTGATGTTGAGGATTCATTGGTTGAACCGTCTGGGGAATCAGAAATTTCTTACCAAGAAGTTTGAGCAGTCAGGGTCTGTAAATCGATCTCATAGCTGAACAAACATTTGTGTATGTAATACTGCTTTTTTTGTTTGAATTGAAACCAGTAACATTTGTTAAGCAAAAATAGCAGTCATCATAATGGTTAGTAAGCTCTCACCAAAACATAGGTACCCTAAAATCAAATGCTCTTATTTTCCTTTTAAATTGTTTTTTCCTTTTAATGAATGAAAATAATCTGTAATATTACAGAAATACTTACTTAATTATAAAAATAATTAAGAGTTAATTTATAAATATTTAATTACTTAAAATACTTCATAAAATTGTTTCACCATGGAGTGCAATAGAACACAGCACGAAACAAACATGTGTGTGCATGCGCATGTGTGTGTACTGTATTTTTTATGATCAAAAACAAACTTGAACAACTCAAGTACAGAATTACTAAGTAAATGAAATGACACTTACCTTAATTTTTCTGTTTCTTTATTCCAACAGCACTTTCACAGGATCCCGCATCATCAGTTGCATATAAATTATATAAAATGATATATCAAACATAACATTTTTTTTTTAAATAAAAATTATAAGATATAAAAAGATTATAAGATTAAAAATTAAAATATTAAAATTACTATCATATATACAAAACATGAAGTCAATTAAATAAAATAACTACATATATTTAAATATGATGTCAATTAAGAATTAAAAATTAAAATTAAATTTAAAAATGAAATAATAGAAAATTTATACCATGCAACCTGGCCAGCCAATGTTACATTAATGAGTGGATTTGAAATTATTTATATACATTTTGATTTTATCTATTTTTATCTAAAAACGTGCTACCATCTGTTGTTGCTTTTATAAGTGTCATCTTCAATTCTGTCTAAAACTTGATCAAGTTGGAAAATCTTTTGTACTTATATATATAAAACCCTCCAAAATGTCCAAACTTTTACTATTATTATTTAAATTAAATTTCTGATTTCCACTATCTTCAAATTTGTTTGAATAACAGATACAGAATTTTTGTTATTAATAAGGTGGTCAGCAACATTAGATAAACCCAATTTACCATTTTTATAATTTCTAATGTTCTAAAAATCTAGTTTTAAAATGCCTGTTATATATATATATATATATATATATATATATATATATATATACAGGTGTTCGATTTAAAAAAAAACATGCAATACAAAAAAAGACCTAAACTAAAGTTACTCATATTGGAGGAAGACATCCTGACCCCATAGGGGATGACATCCTCCATGTGATGGTTTTGGTCACCATGCCACCCCCTTATGGGCTTTACCAAAGGTCATCTTCAGTACCTTAGCAATGACATCTTTCAGTCAAGTCTCAGCCAGGATGTCACTAATGTGAATGCCACAAGCAACATTCCCATCATAATGGTGACCTTGGATTTGACCTTGACTGTTATCTCAAGGTTAACATGATTTTTCTAATGAAATTAGCTCTTTTTTATGCCACCAATAAAAAAGAGCAGAAAATTTTATATTGAAATATGTGGTAACAATACGACCTTTGACTTTTTTTCAGGGTGTTTCATTTTAATTGCGTCAGGCGATATTCTTGTAAACTATGCACAGTACAAAAAATTACTTAAACAAAAGTTACTCAGATTGGAGAGGGACACCTCATGGTGACCTTGGATTTGACCTTTACCATTATTTCAAGATTAACATGATTTTATCAAATGGAATGACCTATTTTTTGACTCCACCAATGAAAAGAGCAAAAAAATGTTACATTAGAATATGTGGTGGTCACACATGTGACCTTGGACCTTCTTTGAAGGTCATACAGCTAACCACCAGAGATAGTGTTACACAATAGTGTAGTCATTTTTATACTTTTTCCCATAGTTTGCTTGGTAAATGGCCCTAAATATAAATATTCCAGGAATATTGTATGACCCTCAAAAATGTGCAACTCATATAACATTATCTCTGTATAACATTGTCACCCATATAACACTATCTCGGATGGTTAGTTGCATAACCTTCAAAAAAGGTCCAATCTGGGTAACTTTTGTTTAGGTCATTTGTTTGTATTATGGGTAGTTTACAAGAAAACCACCTGGAGTGATTAAAATGAAACATATATATATATATATATATATATATATATATATATATACACACACACACACACACACACACACAAATACACACTTACAAAAAGAATCTTTACGTTTGAATTTTTCATGTTTGTTATAAAACCTATTGAAACTCTTATTTAACGTATTTAAACAATATAGAATTAAAGTCCCAGATTTGAAAAAAATTAATAAATGAGCAAACTACACAGACAAACATATTACTTGACCCCATACAAGAGGGTTTTCCTTACCACTTAAAGATGGTAACATCATCATCATCTAACAATAACATTACTGATGAAGAACTTCCATAATAATTATGAAAAAATCATCTAGAAGCAGAATTTTCATGTATAACAATTATCATTTGATAAAGTTGTGTTGTAAAAAAGAAATATGGAAAGAAAATAAAAAATCAACTATTGTGCTATTGTATTAGCAATCTTATCATTGATTTTTTTTTTTGTTACTCTGGCACACGTTACCAAAATTGACTTATAACTATGTGAAATTGTTCATAGTAATGTCATTTCTATATATGCATAAAAATTTATAAAAATCTTTTACAGAAAAAAGTGTATCAGATATTCTGTTATGTTTATTTAATAGTCCTTTAAAGAGAACTTTTGGAGCATTTGAAAGTATACAAAAAGTAAAAGAAATTATTTTTCAGATGTTGGTAATCATCGCATTACTCAGAAATGTACAATAATAAATACAGTGGTAAATGATTTAAAAATAAAATAATTAATAAACTTGAATACCAGACAAATATTGCATTTGCAAATATAAACATAATTACACTCTTATAAATGAATATGTAAATTTTTTAAATTGTTTGACAAATGGTTAACTTGACTTTATAACTGATTTAACTGTAATTAGATTCAATTTAATTGATTGTGATAACTATTGCTCTCAATTTCAGCATATGATGATGGTAATGATACTGCCTGAGATAGTATTTAATAACTGATGAATCCATTGATTCAACAAGTGTGTTTTATGTAACCTTTTTTTTATTTGCATTGAGCTTGCTATTAATTATGTTTATTGATGATTTCTTTTTATATTTTTACAGGTTAGTCAAGAACTGACACTTTTCAAAATGCAATGGTTTTTTTTATTTTAGAATGATAAATATTATATATATAAAAATTTAAAAGAGCAAATATAGTTGATTTTTTCTTTCATTTACAAATTGTATGCTGCAAAAAAAGAAAAATATCTCAGGTGTGATATTGCTAATTTCATGGCAGAAGTTTTCTCTCAAGTTCATTTATTGTGTGAGATTTGGTGGAAAAAAGTTGACTTTTGAGGTGTTCCCATAAAAAATAGTAATTGGTTGAGAGATCTAGGAAGCAAGCTGCCCACAAAATATCATCAAAGTGGGAGATAAGATACTGGAAACAGATTGTATAAAGTAAAGGTCTGTAGAACAGTATGGCTTATAGTGCTGTCTTGTTGAACCATACTTCATTTTTCAAACTGTTATTGTCAATTCCCCAACATTTCACAGTAACAACCAGCCATAACAGTTATTGCTCATTCATCATAATCTTCAAAAAAATATGGATCTACAATTTTATATCCTGAAATCACACACAATTCTTGATCTTAATTAAATAGAAAAAATGACCTCATTTTCCCATTATTCTCTTCATTTAGCTGAATATATTGTTGCATGTCAACCCCACCAAAGGGCAGGTGATATTAAACTCTACAAATAACATCTTCACTTCATTTGCCCCAGATTATAGCTACATGCCAAAGATCATCACTCTCAGAGAAACCAGCACTTGATTAGTACCATTCTTACCTTAGATAGTTTATTATGTTGTAACCCTAAGAAAGACTCGAATAAATAGTACTATAAGGCAAAAAATTAATGTTCATATTTCTTTGGGAAACAATTTATTGAATCTAAGTCTTCTTTTCCATCTAAGTAATGAAACATTTTTTGAGAGAAAACTTAATAGATCTGATATTTTGCTTAAAGGATTATCAAACCCTTAATTTTTTAGTTTTTCAAATTTTTGAGATTGAAACTGGTGGAAACATGTAAGTTAATTTCTAATTACAATTTTGTTGATTTCTTCTCACATGAAAAGCTACGTGAGCAGTTTATCTAAGTAGCTGCAAAATGCAAAAGGGTTAGATAAAGTTTTTACTTTTTTATATCATATTTTTTTAAAAATGAATTAATTAGCTTGATATTTTGCAGATGTATATTGATCCAAAAAATCCAAGACATGCTAAAGAGGAAGCAATATCATTAGTGGCATTAGCAGATACTAGTCATGATGGTAAGCTTTCGCTACAGGAAGTATTAAGCAAAGTTGATCTTTTTCTTGGAAGTAAGATGGTTGATACTGCCAGAAGTTTTCATGATGAATTTTGATATTATTTTCTTATAGCAATAAAAAAATTTTTATAATGTGTACGAAAAGTTTTATTATTTTGTAAATAAATACAATTTAATTTATTTAGGATAAGATTCTTATTTGTGAATGTAAAAAAATAATTTATTAGAGGCTGTATGATGATATTAGGCTGATGTTTTAGACCAAATTCTAAATAATTTTTGGAATAAATTTGATGCTTTTCATATATTATATTCAAAATTTAATTTTTATTGTCATTAGGTATTAATAAGTCATGATAAGTCGTAACTTGATTAGTTAAATGCAATTGCAGTCATGCATAAATATTTCAGTAACATTTATTTTATAGAATTTTTACATTAGCTTTTAATATCTCTATGTTTATGATTTTTGAAATTATTTATTTCATATATTTTAGATATTGTTTTTGCTGTTAATCAAAAAAATTTTATTTCATGAAAATGATGTGTTCATATGTATATTATGTTTTTCATATTTATGCACCATATTCCCAATTAGCCAAGTCAGGTTAATGAGTTTACAACGTACTTGGATTTTAATTTTTTTCTTTTTTCTTTAGAAATAAGATATACTTTAATGCATTTGATAATTTTTTTATTTTTCTTATGCCCTTGAGATACAAGGGAACTTGAAAACTTCTGGTTGATAACATGTTTTGAATGAAAAAAGGGTATTTTTGAAATAAGAATTCCGAAAAGGCATAGCTTAGAAAGCAGTAAATAATATTTTGGTGTTAGAACTTTCACAAAAATCATTAATAAAATCACTCTGCTAGTCTGTGTGACAAAGCTGTAGTAATGCCACAGCTTTGTATCTGCGTTTCTGGGTTAGAGTCCTGGTCAGCCATGGCATTTTTCACGCCGTAAAAAATTCATTATCACCCATCAGTAACTGTTAATTGGACATAAGCCTGTTTTTGTAGTATAAAAATAAATAAAGAAAAATTTCCATCTGACGAAATTTACAACACATTTAATAGGCAACAGACTCTTTTGCCAAAGTCAATTTATATTTTGCTTCAATAGAGGAATGATACTTGTAAGACATTTACATATAGTTGCTTTTACTGAGCAGTTAAAAGCAAGGCATGATTTCTTTTATGAAGTAGTTTTACCACATTAAATTTTTAGAAGCAATCTGAAATCACCTTTTTTTCAATTACTTTATGAAATTTACACTTTCTTTCTTTAATAAATATAAATTCTCATTATCAATGCTATTCAAGATTTTAAATATATATATTTAAACAACTATAGTTGTTTTTTTTTTTTAATGACAAAGAGTCATATACATTTTTATTTGTTTTGCCAGTTATGTGCGATTTCATAATATTAATGGATCATTTCCCCGCTTACATCCCTGATAAATAGGTTATAATTTTAAACAAAGGTTATGGCAAAATTATATTTATTAATCTGTATAAGATTAAGATTGTTTTTCCGTCCATAGAATTAATGTAGTAATTATAATAGTTATTATTTATTCATTAATTTGTCAACGTAATATTAAAATAGAATTTGTCAAAGTACATAAATACACAATAAAAAATAAAATACAAGCATGTAAGTAAAATATACCTAGATACATTAAAAACAAATATAAAATAAACAAATGTAATTATATCATAATTCAATACTTTTGTCACACTCCAAGAATTCATTCAATGAGTAAAACAGGCCCAACCAACCACTAATGCAGCCTATTTTTAAAAGACGTAAAAAACAACATCTGTGCTTTCAAAGGAAGTGCATTGAACAAATACATTCCTCTTGAAGTCCAACTATCCTTCACAGTATTCAGTCTAACCAATAGTAAACACAGAGCTTGTTTATCCCTTGTGTCATACCCGTGAAAGTCAGATCTTTTATGGTAATTATTTAAATTGTTTTTCACGTTTAGCAATACATAATATATGTACAGATTAATCACAGTCATGATTTTTTTATTTATTAAACAAAGGTTTGCAATGTTTCCCATTACCTTTATTCAACATTACTCTTACAGTCCTCTCTTTTGACAAAATATCTTGAATATGAGCTGACTGCCCATTTACATGAATACTGAATTAAGGTGACACTGAAATACACTAAAATAAACCATATGCAAACTGTCAAGCTGTATTTTAGTTGTATAATCTCAAAAACTGCTCTTGACAATGTGCTGCACAAATGTTTAATGTGACCCTTCCATGTAAGTAACAAAATGACGAACAGCCTGTGTATACATTATACCCTCAATAATAATTTTTAAGATGATTGGTACTATATGCTGTCAGAAACCGGTGCAGCAGATTTAAATTAAGCATCTAGTTGCTTAATCAAATGTTCATCTAGATATAAATGTAAATATAAATTCAGCGTGTATGATTTATATCTCGGTAGTTAAAGCTGATTCATGTTGTCACTGCCATGTGAAAGTAAAATTATTGTTTTTTGTGTATAATAATGTACTTTAAGCTATCGCTTGTCTGGTGTCGTGGCATGTCGATGATAAGCAATGAAAAATTTTATTGAGCCTTTGTTATTGATTTTTAATGCTGATAACATCATTTATAATGCTTCACACCATTATTCAGTTCAGTGAAAGGAAGTACTTAAATCTGTATTATCATGTTACTCTATATGGTACAATACAGTTTTGTAGTTCATTTTTATAACAGTTTTATTCAGTGTTATTTTCATTCATTTTAATTCACCCTTTGTTTTTGTGCCAATTGGATTTTGGCAATGAGTGATTCTTTTGTGAAACATAAACTGGAAAAACCCTACGTAGCTCCAAAAAATAATAATCCGCAACCTTAAAACAAGATAACTCTGAAACTGAAGCTAGAAACATTGCTCAAAAAGCAAATATTGCAACAGGCATTAGTGAAAGAATGATTTTTAATATAATAAAGAAAGAAAAATTGATGGTAAACATGTTAGTCCTAAAAGACCCAAAAGTGTTTGAAAAGATTGAAAAGTTGGATGATTTTACTGAAACCACTGTCAGAAAAAAAAATTCACTAACAAGCTTCCTAACTTGAACATAATATTAAATGCTGTGAATACCAGTTCTGAACTGCCAAATTTTTCTAAAAGTACATTAATCAATTAATTTTTCAGTTTCATATCCAGAAAAATAATTTTTTGTTGACTGAATGCAAAGATATTATTTCATGGCATAGGAAATATATAAAGAGAACTTAAGCAATTTCATGAAGAGGGTAAGACAACTTAATACCTAGATGAGACTTGGGGTAATGCAGGAAATGTATGGAAAAAGGTATGGGTGATTAAAGAAATAAAGAGCACAAAAGATGCTTTTATGAAAGGTATGTCAACTGGGGTGAAAATTTGGCTGGAAAAGTGAAAAAATTAATAGTAATGCACAAGTAAATTAAAATGGATTTTTGAACAGTGGTTTATGGGTATTTGAATCCAGATCACAACAGTATCACATTGAAATGAACGGTGGCAATTTTATGCATTGATTTAAAAACATTTTTGAGATTATTGCTTAAGGATCCATCATAATAATTAATAATGCACCATACTGTTACCTGAAAAGTAAAAAAATTTCAAATGCTTCAACCCGAAAATCTGAAATTGCAGAATAGTTGAAATCGAAGAAAATTGCATATACCTAATGCATGTTAAAAGAAGAACTTTTAAAAATAATAAAATCAGTTAACAGAAATATATTCATTATCAAGTAGATAAATTGCAAAATCAAGAACTTGTGTTGTCTTACTCCATATCATTGCAATTTTAACAATACAACATAAAATTGATATGGACACAAGTCAATGGCTACATTGGGAGTAATAACACAACATTTAAGGTAAGTGATATAAAAAAATTTTGTGACAGTCGCTCTTGATGCAAAATAATAGAATAGAGTATATGAGTGAATACAGTAGATGCAAATGCTTGGAAAAATGAACTCACCATGTAATTAAAGAAGAAAAATATGCATACAATTTGTGTGAAAATATTATTGAAGATATTTGGTAAATTTGGGAAATAATAACAGAAATTCAACAGACAATAACTTATCGGGTATTGAAGAAATACATTCAGGTAACAAATGTTTTTTCTTGTTTTACTCGATAAAATTTTAATATATTGGTAATGTACTTTCTTAAAATGTTTATTTTCAAGGTAAATATATAATTTTATCACAATTTTCTTATTTTTATATCACAAATTATTTTTACTTCATTTTTATGTTACAAGTAAAGAGAAGTTTTTTCAGATGGATTGCTGCACTAAATTACAATCATCTTAGTGTTATGTTGTGGTTTGCTGCAAGGTTTTGCGAAACAAATTATAAACTAACTGGTCTATAACTGTCAGGCTGCCGTTTATCAACCTTTTTAAAATTTTTAAAACTCTAGAAATCTTAAGTTTATTAGGAAGCATCCCAGAGAAAAATACATAATTTATAAAACAAGTTAATGGATTCAAAATCATAGGCAATATTCTTTTATGAAGCAGTTTGATAACCCATAACAATCACCACTTTTCTTAATTGACTACTATATTATTTAAATTATGTTTCAAAGAATTACCACTTAGTATTTTAATGTATTATGATAATAAGTATTCATATTCTCCTCATTGTTTAAAATTACTTGATTTGTTATAATTTCAATCATGTCAAGACCTTAACTGTGTTTGTATGTTGGTTTGAACAACAAAGTTACACACTTACAATCTGAATTGTACATACACTAGTGGACCAAATTCTGCCACTGATTTTTAGTTTATTTTTTTTACTTTTCCATATAGATAGTGCTATAACAGAGCTGTAACTTCAGAAGGGAAATTACTATAATCGGTCAAATTTGGGCATATGCAGTTTTCACTGGATCTTGATGTTTTGACACCTAAGGAACCCAAAAAACTGGATGGAAATTTTCTAGATGTTAATGTTCATATGAACATGTGTTTTCAATGTTGGCTTCCAAATGACCTTGTATCTCCAGAACTGCTGGACCGATTTTGACCAAACTTGCTCAGATTATTTCTGTATGACATTGATGCCATTACATTTTCAACTTAAAAGGTCAAGGGGGTGAAGCTGTAGAGCAAGCTTACCCTCAGTATCTCAAGATTTTAATGAAGGTCATATTTGTCTTAGGCTGTTAGCAGTTAAAAAAAACAATATTTGTAAAAAAAAAACTTTATTGCAAAATCACATCCCCACCCCAAAAAATACTGTAAACTGCTGCTATGTTGTGACATCACAGGTGAGTAGTAGAATTAAATAAATGAATAATATTTAAAGTGTAAATAAGTAACTCCTGGGTCTCAAAACTCGAACTCCCAGCTGACTTGGTACTTGGTGCCTTAAGCCTCACAGCTACACCAGTCTGCCGACCGTACAAGCAAAGTTTTTCTATGTAAGTTGTGAAATTACATTAATTTAGTTAGTGTTGACTGTCGCCACTAATACCGCCACACCCATGCAAATTAAATATGGTATGCACATGCGCATTAGGAGAATCATTGAATTAAACAAATGAAAAAATATTATATTTAAATAAGATGATAAATTAAGTTTTAAATAACTTTAAATTAAGTTGTGTGTGTAACCTGTGCATCAAAAACAACCCAAACTTGTCAGCTTTTCTTAATAAATACATATCTAGTATATCTATAATTTAATTTGAGTTGAAGATGGTTTAATCAAACTTTTGTTTTAGCAGTTTCAACAACTCATTCATTTCTTTTAAGAAAAGTTCCTTTGAGGATTTGAAAAATTATTTAGTTGAATTGTTCCTTAAATTATTAAGGGTTAGATAAGGAACTGGGTTCGATTAAGTTTTTTTCTTACATCAGCTGGTTACTTACTATATTGAAGTGCTTAAACTTAACTTAAGGATGTGTTAAAAAAACTTGGTTCTTTCTACTTCTTGTTTATTGGTTCAGTTTCCATGATGAACCAAACATTTCATCTGGATGTTTAAAATCAACTGTCAGCTTCATAATATGTTTTGAGTTCCACTCATATTTTATGACTGGTTAAATATCTTACAAAGATGATAAATAGTAGGGTGAATCAACATAACTCAAAAAATACCAAATTTATTTGATAAATTATTTGTCAATATTGTCCAAAATTTAGCATAATGAATATTGAAATATTTATGAGTGGATCTAATAACCATCCAAGCAACGTTCTGAAGCATTTGAGAGAAGGTACAAGGCAAACACAGAGCCTTAGAGCCTCTTGTACTGGCATACTTCATTGAGAGTATTTCAGTTTTTAAGAGTAAACACGCCAAGCATTCAAAACCCACACTTGCTAAATTTTATTTTAAGTTATTATAGAGGTAGCGTAATAATATCACAGAAGAAATTCGGGATGAATTATAGGTTATGTTTTACAGGATTTAAGAAAAAATCTCATGAGAGCATTCAAGGCTTGACTAGTACTGGGAATGTTGAATAATATTTTTAAGGGGGTTGACAACAAATTTAATTGCAATAGTACTAAATTTTTTTTTATCTAATAAGAAAGATTGTATGTAATTAAATAGTGAAAAAAAGGAAAGGATGAAATGATTCACGGGATTAAGAAATGATAAAACACTGTAAAACAGTGGGACTGGCCCACAACCCTAATGATAACATGGGAAATCTGTATTTAAATACATAAGTAATGACAAGAATGAATAGGATGGAACAAGAGGAAAATTCAGAAAGGTTATTAATATTACCTTGAATCCTAAAACTGAAAAAATAGTAGTAACTGAAACAGGTATTTTGTTTTACCAAAGAAAATCAAAAGAAAAAATAGTAGATAATGTAAAAAATATTGAAAATTATTGCACAAATGAACAGAATCTAAAAGTTAGTATAGGGACCCCCAGAAATAAATAAAAAACCAAGACTGATGCAAATATTCATACTCAGAAAAATCAGTTGGCATAGGATCTTATTTTTAATGAAAAGTAAAGCCTGACTTATTGATCAAAGTAAAAAATGTTATTTCTGAGAATGAATGTGGTAAATGTTAATTACTATTTTCTAAAAAAAGTAAAAATTATTTTTTATTTACTTCATATGATTCATTTACGTAGTGCAAAAAAAATCATTTACGTAAAAGTTAGACTTTATCATTAAATTAAAATACAGTGGTTCAAATGACTTGGTTTTGCTGGAATTTAGTAAAATTTTACTGTAAATGGGGATGTATGTATTGCATACATAGCCTGTTATATGTGTTGTATTAGTGGAGCTTTAGTAGATATGCACTTTATAACAAATGGCATATTTTTAATAATGAATAGGAAATTACTTTTGTTTTGTTCTTGTTTATTTTCATGCGATAGTTCTTGCATAGGAAGATACTTTTGATACTATGCTGTAAATGACATTGTGTCAATAAATAATGTAATAATATTTTACTAATAAATACATTTTATTTATGTTATAAATTATAGTATTATGTACTTCATATTTTTGGAAGTAAATCCTTTCCTCCTGAAACTTACATTATCCTTGATGAGTCCACAGTGATCTTAACAATACTTCATAAAAGCATCAATCAAACCATGATTTTTTTGTTTTATAATTGTGAATGTTAGCAAGATTTGTTCTTACAAGCATTAAACACAAAATCATTTTGGTTAAATACAGTCAGCATACCAAGTTTCATAAAAAAGTAGCATAAAATCAGCCTTTTTTTGTAATTGTAATACTATAATTAATTGTAAATAAAGAAATAAAAATTATGACTGCCAAAGGGCTGATTATGTAACAGAACTATGTCATGACTCTTGAGATCATAGTAGAATCATAACTGATGCAAAGCAGTCGCTTGGAAGACTATTTTGGCCAATGAGCAGTAAATCAAGGCACAGAAACCCAGCAGAATGTTTGTTATTCTAACCAACATAGTTTGTAGACCAGTCAGGAATCTCCCAATAGTGGCTACAAGAGCGTTCTTGTACAACTAGGCCCCCTCAAAAAAAGAAGAAAGATGACAGAAGCCAAGTGACATGCTAAAGGTCGCATGAAGATGAACACAAACCCAAACTGCCTCTTCTGATAGAATGTCTTGCCAACCCATTGATGTTGATGCCAGCCAGCCTTACTGGTGTTGCTGACTGCCATGGCAGCCGACTTAGTTAATAGAACTTAACAGAACCATTATTACAGTACCTCTCGTTATCATACATTATCACATTGTATATCATACATGGTACATTATTATATATTACCTCTCATTATTATAGTACCTCTTATCACTCTCCAATGACAATCCATATCCATGTTAATAATAGAGTAGTAAATTAAGATTCTTAAATGCAACTAAGAATTAATCAACTTTTTTTAGAAATATTATGACACATTTCTATTTAAACTTATGTAATTTAGAAACTAACCAAATATGATTTACAAAATAATTTAGCAATACTGGCATAATAAAAAATATCTGAAAAAAATAATAAGAAAAGAAGAATTCACCATAAAAAATTATCTACAGAAATAACTCTAGTTGAAAACCAGCATGCACATTCATTTAATAATAAAGAAATTTTGAAATTGTAACCTGAATCTTGAAAACAGTCTACTTACTCTCTAGATTAAATTCACTAAACTATAGTACCTTATAACTGGTCTCACCGTTGTGTTTAACTACAAAAATTCTTAATAATCAGTTGTGTTTTCAATAGTTTCATATAATTGAACAACTTGTTAAGTTGTAACTGAAGTTAAATGTTTAAAGTTGGCCTTCAGAAGTAGAATTATGAGAGCAAGCCTGTTTTCGGGCTTACTAGAAAGCCCGAAAAAAGCGCCTGATATTTTTTCAGTATCATTTAAAAACGGTAAAACTGAACAAATTAATTCACGTGTACTAAAAACTTATAAAATATAACAGTTCTAAGATATTTATACTCAAAACTTGACCTCATTTAATTATTTATAAACTGTACTTTTAGGTAGTTCATATAAGCAGTTCACAATTGAATTATAAATCTAATGTGTAAAAGTAGTATTATAACCAAAGTTTAAGGTGTGCTTGTGTTTGTAATTACTGAAAGACATGCTTAAGTTTTCTCGGCTTATTAATCAGTGCAGATTAATTAATGGTCCTCAATTAAAAGTTAATTTTGACTTATCTTTCAGAAGTCAATTTAATGAACCTGTTAAAGGTAATTATTGTTGTCTTAGGTTATGTGTTATACATTTTGTGCATGTGTAGTTTTGCACCCCCCATCTTTTTAAATGTCATCTGTTTACAAATACGCCTTACCTTTTGTACTTTCACTGATGAGTTATTGTAATCTGTCCATTTAATCAATTTAAGCTAGTTCTAATGTATTTCTGGAACATTTTAATTTGTGTGTACTGTAAACAATAAGAATCAATTATTTTATGATTTTGTGCTGGAAGGTACATGAATATTGTACCTTATTTTTAAAATGAATTGATTTTAAAATATAGAAATAGTTTTGAATATACAAAGTTATATTGGTTGCAGATCAAAAATAAAATTATTATCCGATATAAATATTTCAGCAAAACACGTACACTAGATCCAGACTTAAAGTAATTTAATCCCACAAAGAAACTTGTATTATTATTTAATTGCTGCATGCATTTTTGTTTTTTGACTGAATTTGATCAAACTTCAATGTTCCTCAAGGCAATGATGCACAGCATCACTACACAGGTCCATACTGTCTTCATTTAATTATACCAACCTTTTTAATTTTATACCTTTATTTTTATTTGTAGTTTAATTTATTTTGATAAAATCTTTAATCATCCGAATAATCTTCACTAAAGACTCGTGTTTAGAGAATACCTATTATTTATCACAGTCAGTTTGTTTACTCAGTTACTTCTTTTCTTCATTACTGCAATACTAGTGGTGAGATATCCAACTTATGACTAAATATAAATAATTTAGTCAGTATTTACATCCACTTTTTTTTTACTCCTAAAATGAACAGCACCAGCTTATGTCAAGTCCAATCTAAACCAGTAGCATATAATGAATTAAAAGTACATATTTTATTTTTAAATTTTCCTAGGTATTTAAAGATTTATAAATTAAATTATATTTTGTATTTTGTTAAATACCTGAATCTTATATAATTTTATGGATCTTACAATTGTATAGAGGAATGCAGTACACATATTAATTATAATTATATAATTTATAATGCATTCAGATTTATGGGTTCTGTTAAAGAGCATAGAATTAAACAATTCTATTTTTATTAAAACTATCTTCATTTCACCATTCATTTATTAAATTTACACTACATCGCTAATTTTATTTATAACATTTAATTTGGTATAACATTTGTTTTTATTTTGTAGCCATAAATGAAGAAATAAAGAAACAGTTCTATGAACCTGAAGTACAGAAACTGCTTAAACAACTTACTAGAGTAAATTTTGAAAAAGTATTCAGGAGAAGAAAACTAGGAAAGAAATTAAAAGCTCCAACCTATAAATTTATGACTACACAGCAAATTGAAGAGGTTAGTTAGTTTTTTATTTCAAAAATTAAATACCTGCTAATATTACTTGGTTGTAGATATTTTGTGGTTATCATCTTGACCTTTTTCTTTCAGCTAAACAGAATTTATATGTCTGTGTGTATGACAAGCAGCCTGAAATCACATATTATATAAAGTCTAGTTATAATAGGTTTAGTTAAAGCTAACAAGATGTATTTTTAGAATTTTGTTGTGCATAGAGTGAGTTTGGTTAAAAAATATTAAATTTGTTTTTAATTATTTTGAAGAAAAATTTTAATGATTAAATGAAATAGCAGGTTGACAGAAAGATGTCTGGTTCAATTTTTTATGAAGAGAGTTACTAGGATTCCAGCTTGTCAGTATGGAAAGTTCAGTCTTGTGTACTCAGTTTATGTTTTTGTTTCTATTTGCTATCTTAAATAATATAATTCCACACTATAATAGTTATAAAAAGTTGTAATATAACAGATATAATATAAAGTTAGAATTTATTAAAAACTATACAAACCTTTTGCACCAAATTCTATTAATTTTAACTTCATTTGAACCTTCCTTCTTATTCTTATTTATTCTTAAGATTATTAAATCTTATAAGAATCATGATTCTTATTTACATAATATAAAAGTACATGATTATGTAAATTTTAATGATTTCAGAAAAAATCTCTGTGAAAATATAAATTTTTAGCTTTTGTGTGACTGCTTCCTTTGATTGACTACTTTTTATTTTTTGTTGATTTACTCTTCAGCAAATCTCTTACATTTTGCATTCTATATCCTCAAATATCTGATTCATGTACCTTTTGTACCTTTGTCTTTTACTGTTTTTCCCCCTTACTTTTTCTACTAGAGATGTACTCTCTAATATCAGATGCTAAGTACCACTCTTGCCCACATTTATTTGCTTTTATACTATGTTCACTAATGTAATATTTAATGTTAAACTAAACATAAAAGTTAAGAGAACAGGCTACATCCTTGTCTTACTTCTTTCTGTATTGCAGTTTATCTTTTTAATTTTCTAGTTTTATTATTGCAATCTGAATCTTTTGAAAGTTATACTGAATGCACAGAAAAGAATATCAGGGTCATAATTTGTATGGGCACTACAGTATTGATTTAAGGCTAGAATAAAACAGCAAATTGATTAGTTTTAGTTGCATGCATGGTTATAAGTTGATTTCCTTTTCTTCCTGCTTAACAGTGTTGCTAGCAAAGAAAACAGTTCCTGAACAGAAAACTTTCTGTGTTTTGCAGTTTGCTAAATATGAATCGTTGGGCCAATTGCTGGAGGACAGTCAGATTGCTAGGGTTCTATATGATGGTATACTTGACCTGAAGTGCCCTTTTAAAGCTGCTCTTAAAGTTAAGAAACAGCTTACAGAACTAGTGCAGATTGTCATTGTGAAAGGGAAGGTTAGGTTCTATGCACAACTCCTGAAGAGTAGTCACTGAGGAGGATACTGGATAGGTGTACTCCCTGAGGAAGGGAGTTGGAGAGGAGCTACAGTTATACTTAAGGGATCTTCTGTTGTGACAGATAAACCTAGGGACACTATTAGAGGGGAAAATTGAGGGAGACTGCTGAGAGAGAGGTGGGAAGCTTACATGCATATCAAGGATCTCATCTGGAGGCAAAAATGGAGGATGTCCAGGTGGAAATTGTTGCAGCGCTGGATGAGTGTAAGAAGAAGTAAAAATTTGAAACTGGCATTTGGTGGGTCACTGATAGCTACTGTGATTCCACCAGGAGGGAGACTACCACTGTATTAGGGAAGAATCAAATTAGGATTGGGTAGGTTCCTAAGTTGGGTGTTGCCAGAGAGGAGGAAGACAAGTGCTTCAGCTGCAGGAGGTGGGGCACATATTTGTTAATGTACAGGTGAAGACGAAGCAAAGTTATGCTTCAACTGTGGTTACAAGGGACACCAAATGAATATAGGCAAATAGATGACCAGGTATCCAGTGTGTGGTATTGAGGGCCGTAGATTTAGAGGGTGAAACTACAGGAAATCTCAGAAATAAGAATCCTACAGATAAATACAAATAGAAGCCCTGCTGTCCATGATGAGATAGAGTCAACGATTGGGGATCAATTTATCGATTTTGTCCATCAATTGTCGGCAGGTCCAGCTGGTTTTCCAATAATAGGAAGGCTGCAGCAATTGGTGGTACAAAAGGTAAGTTCCCGGTCAGAGATTATGGAGCAGGTAATGGCTTGCATGGGTAGAGCTGGCTGAGGTCACATTAATTAGCTGCTGCTAGTCACCTAGTGTGGATATTGAGCATTTCTGTGAAGATTTGGACGAGTTGGCTAGAACAGTGTGGTGTTGGGGTTGGTCTTGGCAGGTGATTTCAATGCCAAGCATTTGACTTTTGGGGTGCACATGACAAACGCTAGAGGATGGGCTTTGAAGGAGACAATGGTGGGACTGGACTTGAAGAGTGTCAACTAAGGTAATCTTCCCACCTTCTTCAGAATTAACAGTGCTTCATTTATTGATGTCATCTTCATAAACAAACACTTTCATAGCAGAATTCAAGAATAACAGAGGACATAATTTTAAGCGATCATAGTACCATCTGTTTTGAGATGATTGTTGGTACCCCCAGGTGTTGAAGGATGGTTTTCAGAATGTTGCTGTCTGGAAGGATCTATGTAATCCTAGAGTCGCTGTCAAAGGTAATCAGAAAGATTTACAATGAGATAGTGATGTCTGGGGATGGAAGATTTTGAAAGAGGATATATTGGTGGACCCTTCCAAAATTGTTAGTAAGAGATTGGACAGCAGGTTACTGGTGACAAACTAGATTATTTTCATTTGAGTGGTGTATTCTACCTTCTGCTGCCATTAAATATTAGATGAGGCTGGATGAGAGGTGATTTTTCAAGCATCATATTATGAAAACTGTCTTAAGGACTGCGAGGCTGGTAGGCTCGCTGGCAAGTATTTTGAGTAATACTGTTGGACCAAAGTATTCCAAAGAAGAACTTACTTCCATATTGCCAACGCTGTGATCCTCTACACGATGTTGGTATGGTCACAGGGGTTGGAGGTGCAACATGCAAGAATGAGATTGGAAGGTGCCCAAAGAAGGCTGGCACAATGTATCTATTGTAATTGTAGAACCATTTCCACATATGTAAAGTTGGTAGGGACTGGAACTCTTTCCACTGATCTGATGGCTCAGCAGAGGGCAGACGTAATCAGTAGCTGGGAGAAAGGTGAAATAGAAAACTTTTTTTAGGTGGTAGGCCAGATGGAATGCCTCAAAAAAAGGGAGATGGACAAGGTGACTGCTGCCTGAAAGAAGGCTGTGGGTTCAGAGGAAGTTTGGGGAAGTGAATTATATTACTCAATTCCTAACAGGACATGGGTGTTTCAAGGAGTACATGAAGGGCCGACAGAGGAATGAGTTTGATTTATGTGCTCCATTGATAGTTCGGAGCATGCGGTACTCAAGTGCACAGGTTGGGCTCACTTAATGAGAAAATATTATCAGCAGTTGGGTATCGTAAATGCTGATAACATTATAAGTTGGATACTTAAGTCTAGGAGGAGCAGGTATTTAATAGAGGGCATGATCACAGGGATTATTTAGGGGAAGCTAGCTGATGATTAGTGGGGGGAGGTCAGTCCTCGAGGATGAGCAACAGGGGCCCCACAGGGTTGTCATACAAGATCCACTATTAGCCCAACACTGCTGTCTATGTGAACAGGTGGTGACTGATAAGACTTTCCCTTTCTCTGATGAAAAATAAAGAAGTGTAGTTACAGTTCAACATGCATTTTGTAGAAAGTTTAATTGTGATCCTCCAAGTGACAACAACATTCTTTAATGATATAATCAGTTTGATTCAGCTGAATACCTGAGTATGGAACTATCCAGGATGTCTTAAGAAGTTGTTGAATGTGTCAGGTAGTCTTTCCTGCATAGTTCTAAAAATTTTATTAGTAAAGCTGGTCACAAACTAGCAGTGCTGGTGATACAGTATGGAGTGTTTTAAAGAAACACATATTTTTCCATACTGATTACAGTTATTACAGATTTTGAGGCATACATATTTGCGTGTGTGTGTGCA
The DNA here is from genome assembly GCF_047948215.1 of Lycorma delicatula. Lineage (NCBI taxonomy): Eukaryota > Metazoa > Arthropoda > Insecta > Hemiptera > Fulgoridae > Lycorma > Lycorma delicatula. The sequence goes on from NC_134456.1 coordinate 54,383,172, forward strand.
CATGTGCATTTGTGTGTGGTTGACATGATCCTGAAGACAGAGCTTGTTTGTGGTGCCCTCCAAGAACAGTCACTGTAATCCCAAATGATTTTTTCCTTTGAGGTTTTATAAAGGATCTTGTGTATGTCTATCTGCTATCTTTTAATCTCAGTTTGAAGCACAGGATTAAAACAGTTGACGCTTCCATTACTTCAGAAGACGTTGGTTAAAATATGGGCTGCACTCATCTATTGGTTGGATGTTTGCCAAAAAAGTGCTCAAATTAAACACTGATAAGGAAAACTATAAGAGTTATTCTTTGACTTTATTTTTGATTCATTACTGTAAGTCAAGTAAAGAAATATTAAATAGCTTTAAAACTTTGATATTTTTTTTGTACACCCTGTAAATAACTTTTCCTTCCCTATATTGCAATCCTATATTTCAAGATCTCTTAATGCTATGAGAAATTTCCCATTTGACATGTATAACCATGGTTAATGCATGTACAAATTTTTTGTTAAGTTAAGTGATGGTCTGTAAATACACTTTTAACAGTTACATTTTTGGTTAGAAATTGTTAACTTTTTTACCTACTTCCAAAGCTCATTAACTAATTTTTATACGTTAACAACTTTTATAAAACTGTTAATTTTAATGTGGCTTGATGCATTTGTCTTAAGTTGATTTTGTTTTTCTTCATAGTTTTAACAGTGTAACAATATCATTATGGAAAGCCAGGAAGCGAAAAAATACAGATTAAAAAGCTATTAATATTATATTTTTTAGAATAGATTTCAAAAAGTAAGCAATTCCTTTCTTTGGTATATTATCTCAGTAAATGTATTTTACAGTAAATTTCATTCAAACTTAGTAAGTTTGGAAGAAAAATGTGAAAATATTTTAAATGAAAAATTACATTATCTACATGGACCATTTGAAGATATTTTTTGTTTGTCAAAACCATTGTTTAGTGGGTAATTGTTAGAGTACATTTATATATAGCCTATTTCATTATAATATTTAAAGTATTTTTCAAAAAAATTCAATAAACTTGGTCAAAACATATTAAAAGTTAATAATATTCTTACATTCTAAAGAGTAACATTTTAAACAAAACCTATTTTTTTAGATTTTGAAAAAATTCATTTTTGCAAGAAAACAATAGTTAAACGTTTAAAATAAAATCACTCTTAAAAATAATATACTTTTGAAATTCTTTAAAGAAATTAAAAAAGGATTTTTATATTTGTAGATGTTTGATTCAAGATAAATGTTAAGCTTGTGTGTGGGAATATGGAATGGAAACTTTCTGGTATATGAAAAATGGTGTGCCTGACTTTAATTCCAATTACTGGGACCTACCATACAAATGAAAGGAGAGTGGTACTTTACACATTAACAATAGTAATTATTTACTTTTAAATATCACAGAATGGCTTAAAGTTTCTGTTGTGTGGATAACAAATGAACATAGTAATTCTTGATGAAAATGGCAGCAAAAATGTCCCTTTCATGAATTACACTTTTGTTCATAACATTTTATTTTTAATTTACTATAATGTAAGTTTCATTTAGCTTTTATGGGAATGATTAATTAATTGGTTGTTACTCCAGTATATATCTTTCTTTTACAGCAACTAAAAGATGCAGAGAAACGTGCTGAGGAAAAAATGCAAATGCCACCAGTGTTACCACCTCGTAAAGAAATAAATGAAGTACTTTCAGTTGATAAAGAATTAACTGGATTATGGGAGCCACATGTTAATTATGTTTTTACTGATATATCATTTGCCAAAACTGATGTGGTTAGTTCATTATTTTAATTTCTATTAAAACATACTTCAAACTGTTTTTGTTAAAATTCCTGAATTTTTACTGGTTTATTGTGTTGGTGAACACAATAGACCAACTATCATATTTTTTCTCTGCTCTATGCTTTTAACCTGTCAAAGTTCTGGTTTGTAACAGATCATTTGCAATTATTTATTCTTGTGTTATCATTGATGTAATATAATGCATTTGTAAATAAATAAAGCTTTAATGGTTTACATTGTATATCATTTGACAGGAAATACTTTAAAAATGTTTAAATTCTTAACTCTGTGAAATCTGTAAATACTTATCCATTAAAAAGTGAATTTTTAAAGAAATAAATAAAAAATCATCAATAATTTCCAGTCCACTTCAAACATTTTTTTGAGTTTGCTGCAGCTACATCACCTGCAAGTAAAAGACCAAACAACCCCTTCTGTTTTAGCTGATTTAGAACCAGGTCAATTTTTCTAAATTAGTCTTAATGAACTCAGTTTCTAATAAATTGTTTATATTACTAATTAATGATCTATTTATACCTAACCTTTTGATAAACTTTTATATTTTTAAATTTGTAGCAGATTAGCTGCAAAATATGATATTGTAGATTTATTTGGTGTAGAGAATAGATTTAAGAAAGAACAGTTTTTTGCAGTTAGGTTCTTCTGACACATTCTTTATTCATAGCAACCAGGCCTAACAAATTAGAACTTTTACTTTGGGTAGAGAATACTCCAAAAATTACTTTTCCTCAGTTTTAGAGCATTTAAAGTTTAATAGGAAGTACTTAATACTGTTATTTAATATTTGTTATGATCTACATTTTCTTTCTTCTCTAAGAAACCTGTAGTTTTTTTAAAATTATTCCTTAATGTATTATGTGTTTTATGAAATTAACCTCCTTATTTACAATTTGCATATGCAATTTAAGAAAAAATTTACTTAAGTCTCTTCACTGGGTTGAATTAATATAAGTCTTGTTAAGTTGTCTTTAGTTAACAGTTAAGTCTTCTTGTCTTATTTACTTACATAGAGATCTGCTGTTTGACTGCAATTTTAGCTAGTATTATGTTAAGTCTATAACTTGGTTCAGTTTTGATGAATGGTGTCTTAGCATTTTTATTTATGTAAAAAATCATCTCTCTCATAACCTTTCATTCAGTGCCCATAAATGACTTTCTATAGATAACAGCTCCAGTTAGACAGTAACAGTGCAAATATATGTATAAAATATCAGACAATTCCTGAATTTTACATTGTGAATGTCTTCAATATAGCTTGTTTGTGACCTTGCAGAGTTAAAGTAATGAAATTTTTTTTTAATATTTTCAGATCTAATTATTAAATTACTGCTTTTGTAGTTGTGTGTTTTATATTTTAATAAAGGAGTGAATTTCAATATGTTTATTTTTCTATTTTCAGCAAAAAAAATTCTGGAAGCAATCAATCTGCCTCTGTCAAAATAATGAAATTGAGTGAAATTAAACTAATCCAAAGCTTGTGCTAGTCAGATTTTAAATGAATAAAACTAGGAAATTAAGTAGAGCTAATAAAAACAGGCAAATGATGAGATAGAGGCAAATCAGTAGGTTTACTAATCTGTGTCTTGCTACCAGTAACCAAGATTTTATTGTCAGATAATTATATTTTTTATATATATATATATATATATATATAGATGTGTGTTTTTTTTTGTTTTTTTTTTATAGAACAGGGTTATTGTTGTACGAGAACCAAATGGAACACTGAGAAAAGCATATTGGAATGAACGAGAAAGAATTAATCAAATTTATTTTCCTGTTCCTGGACGTAAACTGATTCCACATAAAGTTTTTAAACCTGAAAATCTATTGGTAATTTTCTTTTAATAAAAACTAATTTTAATCTGATTTGCTGTAGGATCAATCCACTTGAAGTGTCAAAAAAACATAAGCTAATCGAATGACCAATTAAAAAAAAAAATTGAAACTTACCCACTTGTTTCAGGACCTTAAAACTATTTTTTTTTTTTAATTTTTTATTTAAGCAGTTTACCTATGGCAGCCACTTTTGTTACCGTTCACACACCTATTTTGTGATTGTAAGGGATTACCGAAAAAATCATAACTAAAAAATTATTGGTTCTGGAAGGATGAAACAGAAAGCAATTTAATCATATTTTTTCAAGGTAAAAGTTTGATCTACTAGTTTATTTACCTATCTCTCTTCTTTCTATTAAAAAATTACCATTTAAGTTGAACACGAAAAACTGTGAAATTACACTTTGGTCATTTTTTTCAAGAAGTAGGGATGGCATACACAGTTTGAATTATTTTTTGTATATAGGTATATGTTAGTAGTTTTACGTAAATAATATTAATGATGATATACTTAACCCTAAATCTTTATGAATTTTTGAAAACTAATTTAAAAAAAAAAAAAATTGAAATTTGATTTCAAATAACTCTGATAGGGCTGGTGATAAAAATATCAAATTTGCACAACTTGTAGTGTTTTTGTAGATGTTTATAGCAAATAAAAATGTTTCTTGTGTATTATACTAATAAAAAAGTTATAACCTCTCAAAAATCATGAAAAACCTGTTAAAAGTGATACCATTTTGACTCACTAAATTAGTGCTCCACTTATTGAAATACAGTATAAATCAATTTGATTAGAATAAAAAATTGGAGATTTCTGACTTAATTGTTTAGAAATTTAACTTAATTATAATGGTTTAGAAAATTCATTCAGGTTGTGAGTTACAGAATATTATTGAGGTTTATTGTTTATAATTTATGAATACAGTTTTATATGTTTTTATTGTTTTATTAACCAACTAAGGACGTAATTTATTCTTAAAAATTGCAACGGTTTCACTTATATGTCTTATTTTATCTAATTGTATTTTTATTTTATACTAGCAGATCCAGCAATGCTTGCTATTGCTAGATTTGAGTATATATATATATATATATATAAAATGGTGGTTATCTGTTTTTAAATTGTGTAATTCGATTAAACATGTTTTTATACACTCAACCATAAATTTCTTTATGAATTAATCATAACTTTATTTGCATGTAATTGAACATTTAATTTATGATAGTTATTGAAATAAATTCACCATAATTGGTATTTCATTTTATTTCATCATTATTGGTTAATTAAGTGGTGTAAAGTTTCAGTGAAGTAACATTAGTTTAAGCAACTTTGTTGATTTGATCACTGAAATTGAACAGTTTTGGGAACCTACTACCAGCATTTATTAATGGCTAATGACCATATCTGTTACCGCCACTTAAAAAAAGAAAGAAATACTAGTTTATAGTGCATAAAGTCCATTCTATACAATAAAAAATGGATTCTATTTATTAACGACTGTTTATTTAAAGGCTTTTTCAAAAAAGTCAGATTTACTTATTTTACTGGATGGATATCTCACTAGTTTTGCTTACACTCTTGTCTTTTTTTAAATTTGTGCAGTGGTCATTTTGTTGATTGCTGTTTCTTTAAAAAAATGCTTAATCATTATTTTTTTTTTATTAGTCATTAATAAACCCATATAAAACCACTGTCTTTGAGATTGTACATAATGTAGCTATTGAATTTCATTCTAAGTTTGTCTATAATAGTATAAAAGATCTTAATTTCATCACTTGTGCAGCAGATTTTCTTCAGAATTGATTTCAAAAATTTTAAAACTCTATTCAAAGATTATTGTGTAAGTGTTAATCAGCAAAAAGGAACTTCATAGTATTCACCAAATGCGATAGAATAGAAAATTACATAAATGACATTCAAGAAATTTCTTATAATAATTATTTTAGAATAATAATTATTATTTCTTAATAATTATTTTTTAAAGTTTTCAGTAACAGTTAACACCATCTTGCTGATTTCATGAAGTAGGATTACTTGTATTCTTAAAATTACTAATGAAAATTCAGTTAATAACTTAACTGGAGAGATTAAATATGCTTCTTTTCAAATGTTTTTCGTGACTTTAAGATGGAAAGTAAAGAACTGTTGAACTACTTAAAAAATATATTATATTATTAATAATAAATAAAAGCATTGTGATCTTCAGAGTAACAGACTATTGTGATTTTCTACTTATATATTATTGAAAATTTAAACTAGTTTCTTTATAATGTCTTTTGTCTTCTTTGTATAGAACTATTTTACAGACCTTGATTAGATTCTTTCTCTTTTGGCTCTGCATGTATTACATATTTATTTTTTTAAATATGTTGGGGAAAAAATAATAAAAAGTTCTGTCTTACCTTTAGGATCAACTGTTGAAGTTATTTATGCTATGTGTGTATGATGCTGTTTTGCATTGACCTTCATTCACTTCAACAAATGAAATATTAAGAACCACTGAAGTGCATTTTTATATAATGGCTGTTTCATTCCTGCTCCACTAAATAAATTAATTAACCCTTTGTACTTTTACATTTAAAATGTTGGGTATACCTTCTATAATGAATTTTTAAAAGAGGAATTATTTAAATTGTTCTAATTATTGAAATTAGATATGAAGAAATACTTTTGAGCAAAATTATTTTATTCTTCTTCACAAACTTGTCATTATAACCAAATTACAAAGCCTCAATAAAATCATAAATGTTCTCATCGCTTGCACATTAATTTTCAACATTCACACCCCTTTTATAGTTTCATAAAAATCAGATTCATTACTTATATTACTGTATTTCACTGACCCAGTGATTCCAGAATGAAGTCATAATAAAATAAAAAGTAACACACCCAACCAAGTACCAAACATACTTTTAAATAAATGGCAGAAAGGCAAAAATGGTGGCCTAGATAATACAGCCTTCTGCATTTCATATTATTTATTTTTAACACCTGTACAGTTTAAAATTTTTGGTGAAACCTTTTGACCACAGCATAATCAATATAGTAAAGGATAGAAAATTAATACCTTACTAGAAACCGACTAGTATGAAGTAAAGGAAATTGAAATCCTAAATATGCAAATCTATCATCACAAGTTACTTCTGCAAAATCATAAATACACTTATATGGTGGATGGTACTTCACGTGGTATATTACCCAAAAATTAAAATTGCAATCTTGTGTTGACCAAGACTCACTGTTTGTCTTTACAAGTTGGATATTATGTAGGGATTTTCCCTTATGCTTATGCTTTATTTTGTGGAGCAACCATTGACCTGCAGAAAATAGCAAACTGTGGTGTAATATACTAGAATCTACTAATCTACTAATCTGTTATTTATCTTTTATTAATAAAAATATGATGTGAATACTACATGACTTCCTTTTACACCTATTAAATTACATATACACATTTTTTGCTGTACTTCATTTAAACTTATACTGGTTAAACTTTATTTAATCAGTATACAGGAATTCACTAAATGGATTATAATTATTATTAACTTTTATTTATATGACATACCAGATATCTGAAACTTTTGTTTATATGCAACTCACGAAGATACGAATAATACTGATCTAGAATAGTACATTATGTAACAAGAGTTGTAAGAAGCTTATTTCACCCAAATGAAAAAAGTTACGTATTTTCACAAGGGCATAATATGTGTTACAAGTCGAGTTATGAACTATACTTTTTCTATGATCAGAATAACTTCCCCATAAGAAGAAAAAGATGTCATTTGAAAGATACTTACATTTTTATTAAATAGAAATATAAATTTGAAGGATAGAGTAAGTATTTTGAAATTAATTTACAAATCATTCTTTTTAAATGTAAGTAGTTTTTCTAGTGAAGTAAATACAATTATTTAAAAAAATATATTACTTGAATCCAAATGACAACAGTAATTAATAAAATAATTTTCAACAATCACTTTAAGTTGAATACAATTCAAAAATGTGCAGTTAGTTCCAACATAACATTATATTTTATTGTTCTGTCAAATAATTAAATAAAATTATTTTTTTTAAATAAATATATAACTTTTAGAAGATTTTTCTAAGAAAATCCAAAAATAATACTATTCTAAATATAATTTTCAATTAATATTAAATAATCGGATATAATATACATGGTTATTACAAACATAACATTCAATTATTCTAAAGTCGATTGCCCAGTTGATTGTAATCAAAAAGGGAGGTGCAAAACTAGATGTTACAACAGTCCTAAATACAAAATTTCATTGTTCTACAGCTAACCGTTTTTGAAAATGTATAAAAGGTAAAACAAGATAGGCTTTGGAAATAAAATTATTCTAATGTACTAGATCATACTTAATGTTTAATAAATAATTGTTTTTCATAAGCAAATAATTTCTAATTCTGAAAGAAAATAACTCTAGTGATATTTTTCTATAAAAAGTTAAATCGGTATAAGACACCTAAGACCCATATTACTGTAGCTAACAAGGGGATGGCACCGGCTTTAGGACACCGATTTGAACTATATTGCGTTGTGAATAGTTTGTGTGCCTTTATCACAAAATACTAACACGTAATATTCAATTATGCTAAAAAAAAAAAAATGGCCCAAGAATTTCTTTAGCATTTTATATTAGTCTCCAAAATCCAAATATTTTGGATTTTGGGCTTTTTTGGTTCAGTCGATTGCAATCAAATAGGGAGGTGCACAACGAGATGTTACAACAGTCCCAAATACAAGATTTCAACATTCTACGGCTAATTGTTTTTGAGTTTCATGAGATACATATGTACAAACATACAGATGTCACGCCGAAACTAGTCAAAATGGATATTGCTGTTGAAATCTGAAAACCGAAATTTTTCACAATTTCATAACTCCTTTACTTCGTATGAGGAAGTAATAACAACAAATCCACAATACTGAAAAACAGAGATTTCATTGTTGTATTTTTGAAGTCATTAATTAATTAATTCACTCAAAATTAAATCATCTTTTGGAGTGATATTCCAGCAAGTAAACCACATATTGATGCTAGCCAGCTGGAATTTATTTTGGCAATGAAAATGGATCTATTCAAACTGGAGTTTTTCCTAATGATTAATGTATGCTGAAACACATGTACGCTTTGTTTGTCCACAAAAAGGGATCTAAAAGGTTTTTTTAACAAAGTATTCTGTAACCAGCTGGAATCAAACTTAAATAAAACCCAATTTTTTTAGTACTTGTAATGTAGTTTCAAGAAGAATTACAGTATTTAGCTGGCTTCATGTGTTGTTTGCAATTATCTGGCATTTTCTTTGATTGACTCAGGAGAGTAGCTATTGCCTTCTTTTATTTTCCTAGTTTGTGTGTGTATCATTTGTCAGATTTTTCTTTATAGACTTTATCTAAAAATGTGTTGAATCAAACTTCTTATTGACCGTAAGCGTATAGAACTTGTATGTAGTAAGAAATGGCTTAAAATGCTCTGCTTAAAATGTGGATGAGAATTAGGAACAGGGTAACTTTGATTTAGTCTTAGCTCATTACTCTTCTTAGACTACATTAATAATTAACCCCAAAAATTTAATCCAAATTTTATACTTTTTTATAATGATTATGCTTCTAAATTTGTTAAAGCCGGGAGATTTTTAAAGCAAAATTCTATAGGGAAGTTGCTTATAGCTTGAAGTTATTTTTAAATGTATTAAGTATGTGTTTGATGGAAACTGCTTTATTTTGAATGACTCCAGGACCAAGATAATTCATGTTAAATTAATAAATGTTGGTCATCACTAAATTAAATATTGATTTTGCTGAATCTCACAATTTTCTAGACTTCTGGGTTAACAAAAATTTAAATAGATGATCTTGAATAGCAACGATAAATTTATTAATTTATTTATTGTATTTATATTTGATAATCTAATATGTAAAAATAATGAAAATTTGTTGTGATATGAAATTTTTTACTATAATAAATGTGTTTTAAGTGAATTAAAAACAATCTGATGACAAATCCTTAACTAGAGTAGAAAAGGACGGAAAAGTGCATGAAGACAGTCAAGCGACACTGATAAAAATATATAAATATTTATATTAATCCATTTCTTATCATACTAATTTATTTACGGTTTTGATTTATCTAAGTATATATTTTTTTAAATTTTGTTTAATGTGTTTTCTGTAGGATTTGTGTGAAAGGCATGAATATGAGTTCATCTTAGATCTTGCTTGTTTACAATTCGAGCCAAATGATGCAGATTATCTTCGTGTTACAGTTACAGTTTATGATCATGTAAATGAAACACAGTGTTTTGAATTGTTAAGATCAACACGTCATTATGGTCCTTTAATATTTCATATTGCTTCACAAAGGGATATTGATAATCTGATAATCGAAAATCTACGGACTGCCAGGTACTCCAGTTTATTAATTTGGAAATATTTAATCATAATTGCTATAGTTTTCCCAATATTTCAATAAGGAACGTATTTACATATTTAATGATGAAAATATATACAGTCTAAAAGATTACCAATTATATAAAACAAATAAAATATTTATTTATTCTTACAAACTATCGGCTATTCACTCAATGTACTCTATTTTTTTTTTTTTTAAGAAGCAATATATTCTTATATATTGCTTCTTTTTTTATTATAAAGATGAAAAACTCATTTTATAATATATACAAGTATCAAGTGTGATTGGGATTCGAACCTAGAGTCTTAATTATTAATGATAATAATAAATTAATTATTACTATTACTAACAAAATTATATTTTTCACAGTTTTGAAAAAACTGAAAAATTATTAGTTTTAAAAATAGTGTACTTTTTCATTTTTATATTTTGGGTTGTGAAAAGCTTTTCTTTCATATCTTATGAACCAGATGATCGATGAAATTGAATTTCATATATTATTATAATTTGTTCATTTTTATAGTTCCTTGATGAGTTGTAAATTTTTTAATGCAAATAAATAGGATTTTTATAAGATTTCACCCTCTGTTATTTACCTGTTTGCTTGGTAATGCAATCCAAATGTTCTATAATTTAATTTAAAAAAAAAATATGGAGAAAAAATTAAAGGTAAAGCAAGTTTAATGAAAAAGTTATGAAGGAGGTAAGAATTTCTTTTAAAATATTGGAAATTGCAGCAATCTCTTAGAAAAATAGTCATTTCATATTATTACTTAGAAACAGTTAATATTAAAAGTGCTATGTCTGAATTCTATTTTATGCTTACATTTTAAAGTATGCATGAAATTTTCTCCTTATGAATTCATTCATAAATTATTCTTTATGGTACAGCAGATTCCCAAAATAAATTCACCTTTAATTTATTCAGTTTGCTTAATTGATAATGTAATTTTAATTAAAAAAATATATTTTTATAGAAATGTATTATTAAAAATTATAATTTGTACCAAACAAAGAAAAACAATGAAGTCAGTTAAAAATGCAAGACATTGTACTTTTGCAATACATAATCTTTCAATAGCGCACAGCTCAATACTGTATGTAATGTAGCTGCAATGATGTTTTGATTCATTTCTTACCTTATGTACTTTGTATTAATCATTAAAATTGATTTTAATAATTTAATGTTTAACTGGTGTAATAGGAACGTTGAATAATTTAAGTTTTTAATACTCACAGTTACACACAAAATTACATTTGTTATTAATTTGTTAAGATGATTATAATGTATAAACAGATTAAAAAAATAAATAGTATTTTTTATTATTTTACTAGATAGATGAAAAATTGGTGACTTAATTCAGTCAGAATGCTATTTTGATTTCAAATTATCTTGGTAGTGTTTTAAGTTGAAGCCAGATATTTATTGTCACTATAATTTATGGATAAACTAAATATAAAGTAGTCACAAAATTAAGTTTTTTCTATTTTACTTCATCAGTTGAATCATCTTGAAGCATCAAACTAATAAATTGTTGGCATATCTGAAATACTTATTACATTATTGTACTAAAAATCTTGCTGAATATTTAAAAATTGGTATTAAAGATGTGCTTTATGTATTGTTAAGGTAATTGTGAACCTGAGCGTCCTCAACCGTAATCTTTTTCAAATTGAAGTATGTTGAAAAATATGTTATATAATTAACAAAAATACAAGTTTCAAAAGTCAGAAGAATGAAATTACCTCATTATTCTTCCTCAGAATCTATAATGGCAGTAGCGTTGTTAACCCCTACTGAAATCCAATTGTTTGCATATATAAAAATAAAATTACCTGTACATATAACTTATTGTATATAATTTTTATTTTTAATGTTAGTCAGACGAGGTTAGCGAGTGTAGGTTATGTTTGATTAGATTATGTTGATTCCGTGTAATGACGTATCGTGCACTATATCAATATAACCTATGCTCACTTTGCTCACAACTTTGTCTAATTAACATTAAATATACATATTTTACCTATTTAGGTGACCAGTAAACAGCTTCATTGTATCCTTACTATATGATGCAGTTGTCCAAAACAGCTGATAACAACACTACTGCCGTTACAGATTCTGAGGAAGAATACTAAGGTAATTTCACTCTTCCGACTTAAAACTTTTATTTTTATTAATTATATGACATATTTTTCAACATGCTTCAATTTGAAAAAGATTAAGGTTGAGGACGTTCAGGCTCACAATTACCATTATTAATTTTAAATAATTGTAGAAAAAGCCTGTTTTATAGAAACTCAATAATAAAAAATACATTGTATAATTTTGATTGTTTATAAATAAATTTATAGTGGAGATAATTTATGTCAGCATGAATTATCTCCACTAATATAACATAAACTACGTTATAACATAAGTAAGCTGTAACATAAATTATGTTTATTTTTAGGCATTTCTTTCATTTATTTTCATTTATTTTTAGGCATTCACTCACTGTAAAGATTGTTTATTTCTGAAGTTCAGTCCAGTGAAAGATTGATGATCTAGTGATATGTTACATAAAAATTAAATGAAGTCATACTTTATATTATCAGATCTACCGATTCACTATTTATATAGTTTTTTGCAATAAGCTCAAAATTAATTTAAGTTAAAAATGTTTCTTTTCTATTAATCAAATTTTAATATGTTGTTTATACTCTTTGTAACAGGTTAGAAGATGCAGTGTGGGCTATTACCTTACTTCATTTGTTGAAACCTGAAAGTAAATCAGCTAAAACAACTTATAAACCTGGAGATGAATTAGCATTTATTAAGGTAAATAATTTTTTAAATTAATTTTATACTCCTGTTCGTATCTTATCCCTACAATAGTTATGAATAATTAGAATTGAACATTAACAATTATTTAAGGGATGAGTTCTTTATTAAATCAACATATTTATTGTTTTAAACATAGTCATCACTAACTTCAACACATTTTAAACTTGTTTCCTCATTTTTCTCATTTTGTTCTCAAAGTATCTTCCTGTCAGTGATTTTAACCATCGTTTAATTCTTTATTATTTGTAAACCTCTGTGATATAAGGAATTGTTTAAGATGCTGAAAAAAGTGGTTGTTAATTGATACATATTTGGGGCTATGGGAAAGAGGTAAAAGGTTTTATGCCAGTATTACTACAACTGTTAAACATCTTGTTTTAATTAGCTTGACTATTGTGTCATTTCACAGTATCTAATCAGATTGGCAATATTATTACAAAACCTTATACCACAAAACCTTCAAAAAACAAATCAAAAAATACGAACCCCAACCCTGCTAATCAAGGATGAAAACCAAAATCTGGCCCATTGCACCAAAGACAATGCAGAAATCCTAGCTAGATATTTCAACTAACTTCTAAATCGCAAGAACTGACAGAAATCCCAACCTTTGACACCAGCATCCCAATAACAACACCACCATCGAAGACATCAACCCTCCCACAATAGAAGTACCAATTTCTGAGTGAGGTAAAGAATTATAAAGCAACCAGAAAAGATTAGACCTTTATAGACAATTGGAAATATGCAGGAAGACCAGTAAAAATTGCCCTTCATCAACAGCTTGTCAACATCTAAATCGAAGAACTACCAAAACAACACTGGATGACAGCCTTCATCCACCTGTTTCACAAAAAAAATGAACAAACTAAGATCCTAACTACTGCAAGACTAGAACTATAGGGGAATCTCACTCCTAAGTGCAACATACAAATTTCTTTCAAGAATCATCCTCAACAGGATCATTTACAACTCAAGAAAAAACTAGGAGAATACCAGGGAGGTATTGCTGTCACCAGAAAGACAGGCAATGGTGGATTGTGCCCAACAGAGTCATGTACAAAGTGTAAAAACCAATCACTGATAACATGCATAAGAGGAGACTAGGATTCTTTGAACACATCGTGAAGATGCAAGATTCAAAACTTTTGAAGCAGCTGGTACAGTACAATCTCAACAAAAACCACTAAGACATGATGCAGATGGATCAGAGAAATAAAAGAAGATCTGAAGGAAATTGGCCTTACACCAGAAGGCAAGAAATTAAATGAAAAAATCAAGGACAAAAACACTTGCTTCATATTTATAAGAAAGAAACTCATAACATGAACATTTTCAACACCAGAAAGGGCTTGGAAATCAGAACATATGAAGAGGTACTGGGAGGACCGCAAGGTCCAAACAATCTCTTTAAAGAGACTTGGATAACAGACTAACTAAAGTATCCTATGCAGTCATAAAAAGTGTTCAAAAAAACAAAAACAAATTAATCAGACTCAGAAGGAAATTAAGAATAAATTACTTAAAAGTAATAACAGACCTATTATTATCCTTTGTAGGCTATCAAATGTTAGCAGCGATTTAAGTGTTAACAGTTATTTTATATTTATACATTTTTTCTTCAGATAAGATGAAAATGAAAAGCTGAATAATTTTTTTTTTTTTAATTATTACATCAATGGATGTGCCTTTTTTTTATTATTTGCTCACCATCCAATCTTTTATTTCTTTAATTTCATAAAAAGTCATTATTTTCTATAGTCACTTCAACTTTCTTAATCGTTGTTAGCATTATTGATTAAAGACTCAAAGATCTCTTCAATTGGTCCCTGAATCTTTCTTTATTCTTCTATCATTTTCATGTGACTACTTTTTTTTGCCAACTCTTTTCCAATATTGGATAATTTTATCCTCACAAAGGTGTATGATGCCTTCTAGATTAAACATCACATTGTGAGGTGTTATCCAGTTCTTCAGTTCAGACCAAATTAGTTCAGTTGCATTAAATTCTGGGTCATTTACAGGAAGATAGATTATGCTATATCCTCTCACAGCTAATATTTCATTAATGTCCTACCAAACATAATGCAGTTTGTTCTCTTTCGTTAGTTCAACATTAAGCATTTTGTCTTTAAAAGGAATATTGTGATTTATTAACCAAGTTTTGGACATCTACTTTTTCAAGATGAACAACTTCATCTTGAAATACAACTTCATCTTCAAATAAAATCAATTTCTTGTTTTGTGTAGAATTTTTATAAATCTGTCGAGTAATAAACATTCATTTCTTTCAATCTTCTTATTTTATGTGACCAATTTTACTCTGAGTGTGGCTGCTTTTAACACAAGTTTTGTTGGTTTAGACAACCAGGCAACCTTCTTCCCTAAATTTTTGAATTTGTCCAAGAAATTGAAATTTTTTTTACTGTTTATTAAGTTCTCATACTAGAACTAACCTGTTTACAGTTTTTGCCACCTAATTCTATCAATTTTAAAATTTAGTTTAAGGCATCTTTTCATCCTGAAAACAATTTTTCCTACATAAGTTTCATAACTAATTTATGAAGTAGTAGAAACACATCCTCCAGGAATGTAAAATTGAGAACTTTTGTTTAGTAGAAGCCATGTTAGATATTACACATTACTTTTTAGTTTTTTGTGCAAGAGAAACTGGAAGAAGATGAATTGTCTTATCTTTTTTTTTACTGAGTTCTCACCTTTTTAATATGATTACAGACACTTTTGTGGATTTTAAAACTCAGTGTAAAATTTTTTGAAATCAATCAGAAATATCCCTTTCCATGCTTTCTTAGTCATAAAGTCAATCACATTTTTTTTTTATTATTTCCTTAGATTGTTTGCTCAGTAATTTACTTTTCCCTAATTAAGACATTTCCATTCAATTATAGTAGGTCTGCAACATAAATTTTACTTTTATTTGCATCGTAACTGTTTAATGTGCAATATCTGATGAGTTTATGAATATAATCTGAATCAATGTATTTTGTTTATGTAAATTAATTATTGGAGGTATGTAATAATAATCGGATCCTATTGGTAACAGACTATACTTGATTATTAAGGGGCAAGGTACAGGATTCTTTGAACATTGACTAGCATAGCTTGCGAGTGGAACTACCTATACAAAAGAATAGATCTGTGGAAGTCATATAACTGAAAACACCATTATACCTATGCCCACACCCACTCCTAGCATGAAGTGCAGAAGTTTTTAACTGAATGTGAGGTTATCCAGGTTTGCAAAGCATCTTATTCTCCAGATGTGACTCCCTACAAGTTTTGGTTATTTCCCAAGCTCAAAATTTTGTTTGAAAAGTCAAAATTTCAGAGTCAAGAGAGAATTATAAAATCATAATGCTATTTACACTTGATTGGCATTCTGAAATGACAGTTCAGAAATATTTTGAGTTACAGGAAGAGTGCTAGATTAATTTTGTTGAGTTGCAAAGGTTGTAGTTCGAAGAAGACAAGAGCTAGAACTGATAAGTGAAATATTTCATTTTAAAATTAAAATTAGATATGTTTTGAATAGGCCTTGTATTTATGTTATTTTATTAATCTTGAGATTTTATTTTCATTATTTTTTTTGTTACAGTCATACATTGAACTTGATTCAAACAAAAGAGGTGTTTTAGAAATGACATACAAAGCATACATTGATACACATGAAAACCTGCCTGGACTTCAACAACAATCTAACTAGATTAATGATGCTGTGAATAGTTATTTTATGTGTAGTTACATTTTTCATCATATTGTGCTTAAAATTGTAATAACATTACTATTAATTAATAAATAAGTAAATATTTTAAGGATGTCTTCAAAATCTTAATTTTTCAATAATAGATTCATATTTGCATGTCTGATTTATATATATTTGCTTTTTATATTTGTTTCAATACTTCTTTTATTTCTCTCTATTTTCCTTACAAATTTTATACCACAACATAAAAATTCTCTCTAGAATTCTTGTGGATTTCTGAATAATTTCTGTTTATTTTTAGCTCTTTCTCGAATAATCTCAGTAGTACATATATAGACATTAAAATAAATATATAGGTTTAAACATTTTAAGCATACTTTAAGCAAACTGTTTTCTTCTTAACTTCATTGTTAACAACAATAAAGAACCTCAAAACTAGTTTGTGGTTCTGATTAAGTCACATACCAATAATTGCCCATCATGAAGTCATCTATCAAACTTGGTGTCACCTATTCATTTCTTTTATCCTCTGATAAAATTTCTCTCCCTATTTTTCACTTAACATAACTAAATTTTCTGAGAAATAGCCAAGATTAGAATGCAAAAATTATGTTACTTAATTCATCACAGTTACTACACTTTTCAAGCCTTATTTTCACAGTATGGTTTTATTCTTTTCTACATGCTTCAATGCAGCATTCTTAATGGTCTGGAAGACCTGCAGATTGTCAAAAATACCTTTCTTTTATTTTTACCTTATGGAAATTTTTAAATGAGGTTCATAGCAAACACCATTTTTGTCCATAGGCTTAGAAAATGGTTTTATTATCCCCAGTTTCATTAAGGAAGGTAATAAAATATTAAAAAGTTAATACGTAATTTATTACATTTTTCATCCAGCATTTATTATTTTCTTTTGTGCTGTTTGTAACTGCTCAAAAGAAAACTTCCCTAGCTCTATTGTCCCACTTTATAAAAAGCATAATGTCAGTTTATCCTCCTTGTCTCAATAAAAATAATGCATACTTTTCTATGATAATGTATAAAGTTTGGCCAGTTTCTTTAATGAATGTTAAATAAGTGATGACATTGAAACACGTTTCTTCTGACACAGTCCATAGAACTATTTCAGTAACACATAACATTAAATGCAGGCTTACAAATATGGTAAACAGAGATCAAACTATGCCAGTCATATTAAAAAATAAGTAATACCCCATTTCAAAACAAGAATACTAGTCAAATTAATAATAATAATAATAAATAATTATTTCATACACTTAAAAAGTTACACATAATAAAAAATTGTATAGAGATGTAATTAATTAACCATAAATTTTGATTGTGATATTATACATCTAATTTAATATTCAGTCTATAGTACTAGAACTAGATTTGCAATAATTTTATAATTATAAAAAAGTAAATAAATAAAATAATTGATTGTAATAGTAGCAAGATAATCTGGTAACTACTTAATAGTTTTAAGTTACATCGGTCCAAAAAAGGCCACAGAATTGTGTGCGTCTTTACTTAACAACTGTTAAAGCTTTAAAATAAAAAAATCATGTATTTGAAGTTAAAAAAGTTGTGGGCTATAAAAGCCTAAAAATATTGTTTAAAGACAAGTCTGAATATCACATTTAACTCCCAAACTATTTATTAAATTTTTGCTGTTTACACAATACTTCAAAATAGAAACAGTTTTAATCCAGTGAAAGGTTAAGGAGCATAGTGTTGTAAATAAAACTATGGATATAAAAATCATTTCTATCAAACATGTGAAAAAAAAATCCTTAAGTAAATTTTATGCAATATGGTAACAGCAGTTATGCAATATTGTATCAGCTGTAACTGAGCAAGTGAAGTTCTAATTTATGAATATTCTCTTTGGTTGTAATAACAAAATTTTATAATTGTTCATAGTTTTTTAAATAAATATACAGTATCTATCATCCTACAGAAACGTGTCTATCATGGTAAATTAAGATTAATCTTTGGACTTAGTTTCATTTCAAAGAAACCTACTCCATGGTCTATTAGGTTTTCAAGACTTTTATCATATCACTGGATAATTGTCCTAATAACGTTTAAGTTTTAGTCATCAGATAATATGTGTACCTTCACTGTAATCCCATTTTAAACAAAATTTTAAAGTATAATATAGATCAATTCAGTTGCTCTTGTTAATATTTTGATGCCATAATAATATAATATTAGCCACCACATGGTGGCTCTAACATGTACATGAATGCCTCATAGTTTGGCATTTTTAATGGTGACAAATTCATGGAGGAAAGAAATGCCTAAAAGTGATAAAAAAAGAAAGAGAAGGGAAAATAGGAAGAATATTTAATTTTAGAGACAAAAGATGTAGCAGAAAAAATTTCATGAAATTATTTTATTGAAGAAAATTAAAGTAGTTTAAATTAATCATGAAACAGAGTGTGCATAATGCCAGCAAAAAATATTATCAGTGACATTTTCAGTAATACATTTACTGTACTAGGTGGTTTAAATTAATCATTCAAAATGTTATAGTTAAATGACCAGAAAAATCTAAAATCTGGATATAGGAATAAAATTACATTTATTTCTCATCTTACAGTAATTTTTTATGGTGCAAAGTAATGAGTCTGTTATCCATCTCTTGTGGACAATTTCAACAGACATTTAAAATGGAAATAAGCTTTAAATTACTGCCCTAGAAGCAGGATTATTATTCATACAATGGCAGTATATTTTTACTATGAAAATCACATTTTTAACTATTATAATATTCAGTGAATGTTTAGCTCCTTGCAGTGATGTTATTCAAAATTACTTTCAACATATAATTTTTAATTGAAATAAAATTGTGTGAAGAAAATCTGTAATATTAGCTATTATAGAGACTTACTAATTATCTGAAAAAAATTAATTTGTGTGCGTGCATGTGCGTGTGTGTGATTAAATGCATCTAACTTCTGACATCTTTGAATTATTTAGTAAAAATTCATAATGACCGTATTTTTCTTAATCAGTTTCAGTAAAAGCAGGATGTCTCAAATTTGATTCTTCTCCAAATTAATTGATTTTGATGATTCTTTTTTTACTTTATAGAGCAGTATCCTTGTGGATCCTGCACTGTCTTGAGTCTGATTGAAACTTTCCTTGACTATTAATTGTCCTTGAGGCTGAGGTCTGATGTATAGCATCTTGATTAACAATCAAGATCCTGTACTTCATCCATTGGACTAAAATAATTTGTGTTAGAAATAGAACTAAAATAAGTTATAGATAAAAAAAGTTATAAATTTACCATAAAAATAAACTCAAGAATAAATTTTAGATTTATAAGGAAAACGTTAAATGCTGCATGCTTACACAGCCCAACGGGTACTGAAAATAATACAGTAAGGCTACACAATGAACAGGTTTTGTAAAATTTTGATTATGTGTATATGTATCAAATGTAAATCAATGAAAATATTTACATATAAAGTGGAAATATTGAAGATCAGTTGGTAGATTTTAAAAATCTAAGAAATTATATGAGAAACTGATGTTACAAAGTTCATTATCAAAAAATTGAGAATTACTGCTGTAATAAAGACTGCCCTTACCACCTCTAGGGCCTAATGATTTAAACAGAAATTCAGTTCAAGAATAATCAGACTTTAATGTTAAACAACTGAGAAATGACAAGTTACATTTTTAGAATAAGAGTCCAAGAATGTTTAGTTGCCTTGATATATCTTATATATCATTTATTAACTTCTTTCGTGAGTGAACTTGAAGAAGATTAAGGATGAAGATGAAAACTTAGGTTAGGAAAATCTGTATAAAAAATTATTTGTTGGCCACTTTTATACATAAACCTTCATCATACAATTTCTATTTTAGAATTAAAATCTTTGCTTCTTATTCAATTGGTCATGAATTCTCAGCAAAATCAATTTTTGTTTATTTTAATCAGAAGCATTCTCTGTGCATGAGGTTATTTATTATAAGTGAGTATATAAATAAATAAACATATTGAACATTATGTAAATAAAATAAAATGCCATGTTATTATTGAAATGAATTGAATTATTGATCTTCATCTTTGTCAAAAAGTAATGATTCTCTGAAACATTGGTAGGACTCCAAGAGGTGAGAGTGAATGTTTGGAAGTGAATGATAATGGTTAAAAGATTTCAACACTTAGCAATTAATTTAGCTTCTAATGTTTTTTGGAGAAATGAACTTATGGTAAAGGGATAGAAAGAAAAATTTGTAAATTCGTTCACTGGTATTGTGCTCAATTTGAATATTCCTTTTTTGTCCAAGCTCCAGGTGTTTAACAGAGTTTTGAGAGAAATAGTTTGCTATGCTCAGAACTGGAGCTATAAATAAGTAAAACATTAAAAGCAGCCCAGTGTTTTTTGCTCTGTTGGAAAGACCTTTTAATTTGTAAACAAACTAAATTGTGTTTTGTACATCAAGGTGTTCTGTTCACCATTTTCATTTTTACCCAAAATTCAATTTAAATTACACCAGAAGTGTTAAGTAGCAAAACAGAAATTATCCTTATATTTTGATTAAAGGGATTATGAAAAAGAAACTCTTTTGGTTACAGAGTGAGGGTAAATCTAATAAAAAGTATGATTTGGGGATAAAGTAATAAGGTTAATCACAAATATTAGTACGGTATGTCTCAGTAGGATATGCTACTGAGTTTAAAATACTTACTTTACTTGAAGGTTTGGATGTGGATAGTGTGCTTCGGAATGTTAAAAATATAATAAACAGTAACTTTCAAGTTGGTTGCAGTAAGTAATCTAAAGATTATACATTTATAATGAGTTGGATGTATTTAAAAAATATATTTACAGTGAAGAAGATTTTATGCCTAACAGCTGGCTTTTTAAGACTTGAGTGGAATTAATATATCTAAATAAATATTCTTTTATTGGTTCATCATACCTTTGCAGTTTGTTTAACCCTAAAGAAGAGGAAGACATGAAAACTTTTATTCCTGTATATCCAATACTGTTTGAGATAAGATTCAAGGACTCCGCCAGTGAATTAAGAAGTTTTTAAAGGAACTTAAAGTGTACAGTTTTGAGTAAACATTGTTATGAAGCATCAAAGTATAGATCCAATTTATTTATTTTTTTTTTTTTTTAATTTGTATTTGAAATTTATAATTTTTTTTTACAGTACTATAATAGCCTGATGAACTCTTTCTTGTTCATCAGACAAATTCAAGGGAATACAAGAGTATTGCCTTGAATTTATCTTTAAAAACTATAATTTTTTTTTTGTGTAATGTAAATATTTTCTATGTAAACAAAATCTTTATTACTATTACTCTCAAAATAATTTTAAAAGTAATATTAATAAAGATCTGTCTTTTTATCATGTTTTAATATTCTTTTATCATTAAAAAATGGCATGAAATCAAAGACAGAATTATTCCACTATGAAAACATCACAACATTATAATATTTCTTATACTTTTATAGTACATCTTTTGTTTTTGAGAAAAGGCCTTTTATCTACTTTTATTTCTTTAAATTGTCGGAAAACAATTAAGTAGTATGTTTTCTTAGAAATGCATAAAGTTATTAAAGTTATTTGTTTGTATTCTTTCTATTTTCTGCCATTAATTGTTGAGAGATTGGAATAAATTTAGTTGTTACACAATTTAATAACAAAAATCAGACAGTTATTTTGACAAACAGATTTTATTCATGACTTATTTATTTATGTTTATATAATAAAATGTTATTTGCTGTTGTTAAAAAATTAACTAATTATTCAACTTAGCTTCCATCATTATCTTCATAAATTTTTTATTGCGTTTCTTCTTGAATATTGTGCTAAAAAAAACAAATCAAAGAAATTATTTAGCAAAACTTAATTATTACAAAAAGTGGCAGCATCATGAGCCACTTAGAAATTTTAAAGCTGTCAAATGTGTATTATACATGTATTGCAAGAGAAAGGTTTCTTTGTAAGAAATGTTACAACCCCTTAAATTTATTTGTTCCATCATTCAAACAATACAAATAAGTTACTACGTCTGTATGTTTGATATTCACATCTGATTTATATTGTGATGCATGCTGTAGACTTTGATATATGAGTGTAAGTCAATTATTATCCGCAATTTAGTTATATTTTTGTTTATGTTGGTAGTACTGTCGTGTTGCATAGATGATGCAACACGGTTGCGTAGAACCAGTTTAATTATTGTTATATCTGTGCAGGTTGATGCTGTTAGGTTAGTTCCATTATCGCTGCCCTGCTGTTAACCATGGCTGTTCCGCTTTATGTTTGCACCAAAGAAGTGCAATGTTCAGTGATCCATTTTTTGTGGTCGAAAGGTGTATCAGGGGCCGAAATTCATTGAAGACTTTCGGTACAGTACAGGAACAGTGTGTTGCCGCAACGGAGTGTCTACAAATGGACTGAAAAATTCAGAAATGGTCGCACAAGTGTTACGCACGACGAAGGAGCCAGATGACTGTTTACCGCCACAAATGAGGAAAGCATTGAGTGTGCACGTGACATGGTTTTCTTAGACAGACGAGTAACTATTGATGAAATGGCGCATATCTGCAAATTAGTCACTGTTCTGCCTATGAAATCATCCACAACAGACTTGGTTTCATAAAGTCTGTGTAAGGTGGGTCCCAAAACAACTCGCACAGTTGCATAAACAAATGTGCATGTCCAAAAACATTTGGATCGCTATGGTAATGAATGGGACATCTTAAACAGAATCATCACTGTTGATGAAACATGGATCCATTATTACGAGCCAGAGAATAAACGACAGAGTATAGAATGGAAACATCCAAATTCGCTCTGCAAAAAAAAGTTCAAGACCCAACCATTCGCAGGAAAACTGATGCTTATGGTTTTTTGGGACTCGCAAGGCCGAGTACTGGAACATTATGAGGAAGGGGCATGACAATAAACAGTGCGTGTTACAGTGAGATGCTTACTGCCAAGCTGAAGCCTGCAATTTGAAGCAAATGCTGAGGACTGCTGTTGAAAGGTATTGTGTTGTTGCATGACAATGCCCATCCACGTACTGCTGCCCACACTGCTGAAACGCTTCAAAAACTCAACTTTGAAGTATTGGCTCATTCTTTGTATAGTCCTGATCTTGCCCCTTCGGACTACCACTTGTTTGGTCCACTCAAAGAGATATTAAGGGACCGTCGATTTACCTCTGACGAAAGAGTGAAAGGAACGATGCATTCCTGGCTTGCAGCTTAACCGAAAACCTTTTATGAGGGCATCAGGAAGCTTGTGCAATGATGGACCAAGTGCATTGAAATGCAAGGGGACTTTGTTGAAAAATGATGCACATGTAAGTTTCCTATTCGTATTGCAATAAAATTTGTAACTACATTGCGGATAATAATTGACTTGTGTAACAGTCAAATAATGTCATTTCATGTCAAGCTAGACATGTCAGTAAGTCAACATTCTTCTTTCTTTTTCTTTTGTTAAATTATTAAATTATCTCAAAGTAAGAAAAATTTAAACAAAATCATTTCAAAGAGCTTTACCTGACCCAAATTTTAATACTATCATTACCTCAGTTCTGTGTTCCAACCACTGTGTTGTACAGTTATAACACATACCATTTTAAAAAGTTAGGTTGTAACTTAAGTATATCTACATTGTTAGTTCACTAACAATGCAGCACACAGCTGCTATTACTAGTGCCAAATAAAAAAAAATGTTGAACCAAATATTGTTGAAGCATTCAAATTATCATTTAACTCAATGACTCAATGACTACAAGCAAAAGCGCTTCAAAGGATAATTTTTATAATGTTTCTAATCTTCAATTTTAATACTGACAACTGTATCCTTTTAATTACTGAATCACTTTTTTCCATGTATTTTTCTACTTGAAATTAAAAAGTATTCATGGCCTTGGATTTCAATTTAATAATTTTAATTGCTTATTATGTTTCATCATACTGTTGAACAAATCCACGTTCAGTGTAAATTTTGATCCTCATAATCTCTTCTGAGTCAAAAAGACAAAATATAAAAATATGGGTTTTCTTTTGTACTGAATTATAAAAATTACTTTCAAAGAGAAAATGTTTTAACAAAATAAATTAGATAACTAATTAATTAATGTAAAAACTCACTTCTAATAACAATATTGCTTTTGATGACCAGGCTTCTCAAAATATCCATTTTCACTTAGAAAATGTAAAATTATTGCCACCAATATTACCCATGTTTCCAACAGTAGCATTGTTTAATACATTTTGAATGTTGCCAATATCTTTGAAATTATGAGTCATATCATTACTGTTCTCACCTGTAAATAATATTCATTAATTAAGGAGTGTTATTCGTAAGTTGTTTTTTTCCACAATTGCTTACTCTTGGATAAAAAAGGTTTTTCACAATTAGAGTGAATTATTTATTATACTGGTCAACATAAAATCTGGAACTGAAAAGGGAGAGAATATAGTATATTATATGCTGAATCTGGATATGTATTCTGAAACAACCCATTTCGTATAATGTTACAACCACTTAAATTTATTTGTTCCATCATTCAAATAATACAAATAAGTTAGTACGTCTATATGTTTCGTATTCACATCTGATTTATATTGCAATGCATGCTGTAGACTTATATTTGATAAATAACAACCAACTGATGTCATTTCATGTCAAGCCAGACATATAGACATGTCAGTAAGTCAGGTAACGGGTAATTCAACATGATGAAATTTTCTTCAGTATGAGTTTAGCTCTTGGTATGCCAAGAGCCTTGATATAAAGGCTTGGTAAGCCTTGGTAGAGGTTTTATCATACCATATTATAAAGATTGTTACGTAATTGTTACTATAAATTTAGTGAAAGATTTTTATGACAACTTTTAGTACTATTTTATTGAACATCAAGATTTGTTAAGTTGCGTGTGTGTATGTGTTTTGTGCTGTGTTATATTGCACACCATGATGAAACAATATTTTAAGTAATAAAGCATTTATAAATTAAAACTTAAATATTTTTTTTATTAAGTAAGTATTTCTATAATATTTTGGTTTACTTTTTTCATTCATTAAAACATTTAGAATTTTTCAATGAATTAATATCAGGCTTGTAAAGATTCTCCAAATATCTTTTGCTACGTTTGCAGAGAATTCACCACAAAAAATCAATGAAAACTAGTGTCGAATCTGCTGAAAACTGCTTACAAACAATTTGACTGTCCCTTGGGAGACCAAGGTAAATTCTGGGCAAAACATGTAGCATGCATCAAGTGCTACATGAAACCAACCCAATGGTTAAAAGGAAAAAATAAAAGCATTTATTATCGCCTATGATTTGGCTAGAGTCTACTAACCATTATGATGACTGCTATTTTTGGTTAACAAATGTTACTGGTTTCAATTCAAACAATAAAAGTAGTATTGCATACCCAAATGTTCATTCAGCTACCAGTAGTTCATGGTGTTGATTTACAATTCCGATTACTCCAACTTCTTAGAAAGAAATTTCTGATTCCCCAAAAGGCTCAACCGATGATTCCTCAACTTCAATAGATATTAATTACAATCCAGAAGAATCAATACTGAACCTCACCTCATCACACAAGCAGAACTGATTGACCTAATTCATGACTAAAACGACATGTAGAACTCCTAGGTTCACATCTTCAATATTGGAAGTTTTAAACAAGGATATTAAAATTTTAGTATGCAGAAATCGAAACTAAAATTTACTGAAATACTTTAGAAGAAATGGTGTAATTTGTTGCTGCCATGATGTTAAGGGGCTAATGTCCAAACTGGACATTGAATATGTTATTCATGATTGGCATTTATTTATAAACTCATCAAAAAGAAGCTTAAAGGCAGTGTTGTTACATAACTTGAATAAGTTTTCTATACCAGTTGCACATGCTGTAGGAATGAAAGAAACATATTAAAGTGTGTCAAAAATGTTAAAATCTGTTAAGTACGATGAACATTCATGGCGAATCATTACTGACCTGAAAGCAATACAGCTTCTTCTTAGTCTCCAGAGTGGCTTTAGAAAATATATGTGTTACTGGCCAAAAAAAAATCAGTTTATCCCAATAAAGGAAAATGTTGTCAGGAATCCCCATGTTGAAGCAGATTGTCTTACTTTACCACCTCTACACATAAAACTAGGCCTGATGAAGAATTTTGTAAAAGCATTTGATAAAGATGGAGACGGCTTTAAATATTTAGCTGAGGTTTTTTCACAATTAAGTGAAGTCAAATTAAAAGAGGAAATATTCATCGGGCCACAAATAAGAAAATTAATTTATGAAAATGTATTTGACAGTAAACTGAATCCTAAAGAACTAGCAGCAAAGATGTCATTACTGCTTTTCTTGTAAACAAAAAAGCTGCAAATCATGATTAGCTTATAAATAAACTCTTAGTGAACTTCAAAAATTTAGGCTGCAGAATGTAATTGAAAATTCATTTTTTACATTCTCATTTGGAATTTTTCCCCTTAAACTTGGGTGACATTAGCGATGAACAAGAAGAAAGATTCCACCAAGATATACTGCAGATTGAACAATTTTATCAAAACAGATGGGATGAATCTATGAGTGATTACTGCTGGATGATAAAAAGAGAAGACTTTACTGAACACAAAAGGAAAATAAAAAAAAAAGAAGCAAGATAAACGTAAATGTCTGCAGTATAGATAAGAATTTTAATTGTAATTTTTATTATTTAAGAATTTTCTCAACATTTTAACAGGTCATAACTAAAAACTGAGGGTGATGAAGAAAAAGTAATTTCATTTTAAGATCAGCATAAAAAATACATTCCAATAACTTATTTTGGTTGCAAATTTTTTTTTGTTGACCTGTGTTATTCTTTTTAACCAACTATTTTTTGTTTGGAAATAGGAGTTACAGAAACAAAAAGATGAAACATTTCTTTTAGGGAGTTGTACTCCATACTCCATTTTTTTCTTAGATATTCCATTATTTTTTTTTATTCAGATTGGATTGTTCGCATAAAAAAAAACTTATGCAAAATAGTTGACATTATTCCTGACAAAACTAAACATAATTGATTTTTCTTAAAAATCTTCAAGATTCTTCTTTGAAATTTAGCATTTTATGTGTTATAAAGTTGTTTTTCAGTTATTTTGTGAGAGTTGGGTCATCTAAAAAAATGTAGCCATACAAAGCGTGTTGGGAAATTAGGGTTTTGTTGTAAAAATAAAGGGCCTAATTAAGTTTTAAAAAAGAAAAAAAAGGCGTTTAAAATATTTGAAAAATCCCATCCCTGATAGAAATTTAAACCGGAACCTTGTGTATGTAACACAGAACTGTTACTTGGCTGATGATTGCAATACTACAAAATATGGTCTTGTTTTTAGAGTAAAATAGATAGTTTACCAATCTGATATGATCGAGAAATTTGACCAAAAATAACTGTTTATGAATTTTGGCCACTTATTTTTAATTTGATGAAATCAATAATATTTTACTTTTAGGTGTTTTTAAATATTTTGTTAATACGTTGAGCATAACAAAAATACCAGAAAAAACTACATATTCAGAAACAACATCAATAGTGAGTGATATTGCTGACATTTACGGTGGAGTTATATGTCTACTTTATTTGGAAGTTTTTTGCATTTAAATCTAAGGTTTTACGTATTTTACATATCATACCAGTGATTACAAAACTGTGCGCCGCAGCCTCTTCACAGGGGCGCTGAAAAATATTGAAAAAGCTTCATAATTTATTGAACCAAGACATTTATAATTGTTAATTTAATCTTAATAAAGTTAAAAAAATAATGAAGATTACACGAGTTTTATTTATTTTTATCTCTTACTTACGAGTAGTCACACTTTTACTTAGGGTAGGGCGCCATGGAAAAATTTTAATTGAAAAAGGGCGCCGCGACTCGAAAAAGTCTGTGGGAACCATTGCACTATACAATAAAACGTCATATAACAAACATACTCCTACACAGTCTCCAAACGTTTGCTGATGATTTTATTGTACAAAAATAAATTAAAAAACGTTGACATCATAACATTATATTAGATCAGATGATTTTGTTGCTTAAAAATAATATACATCAACAAATATAGCGTATATGTATGACTCATTTAAAAATGTTTCTTTTCTGTATTTTATTGTATGCACAAAGCAGTATAAAAATTATTGGATCTATCCCGTTGTCTGTCAAAAATTTATTTTTTATTTTAGATGACGGGCATCGAATGCTTTAGTCATTTTTTCGTATGAGAATAGAAATTTGTATAATGTAAAAAAAATTGTAAATTTGTAATGAAAAATGCTGTCTAACCCGAATTTGAACCCGGACCTCCGAATGAAAGGCATCATGCAATTTGATAGTTAATTAGGGTACGTACGTGTGGGATCCGAGATGATTTTATTTGGTTAATGGACTAATAAAACGTAATAATGAGATTGGATTATTGCAACGGTAATTTTACAGAATTCTAGGAAATGTTATCGCGGCCACATATAATTTAATAAACTGCATCGTGGTTTCGGTAAACGTTTACGTAATACGGATGTAATAAATTTAAGCGATTGAAGCAGGATATCTTTCTCACTGGATCTAAATTGCCGTTACACAAAATTTATTCAATATGACCTATGTATTTACTTTTTTTAGAAAATTTTACGAAACCGAGATATAAATTATAAAATACAATAGTAGACCGGGCGAATTATATGCGAGAATGCATGCCCACTCCGTGAGTCTGTGACTCCAGATTAACTGTTGAAGCAGATGAACGTCTTCTCACGTAGGAAAAATGATGTTAAGCGATTAAACAGAGGATGCTATTTGTGAAGAGAATAAGTTGTGATTTTTAGTTACAGGAAGAAAAAAACAGGGCTGTCGCTGCCGATTAATCAAATCAGGGACTGCAACTGTTTCAGGTAGAGAGGGAGCATATCGGGAAATTCGAAATTTATCCGGCAATTACGATCGCCGAACACTTAATAACACAGAAACTTTTGTCGGCCTGTACCGGTTGTAATACGTAAATGGTAGAAAGCACGAAGAGATCGGCATACACAATAAAATGGAGTGCGGCACGAGCAGAGCACTAGTAGACACGTAACGTGGCGACACCAACTTCACGGTCGCGATTCATGAACAAATACTTGCAGTATTAGTCCTTACAATAAATATAAGTAGATGGTAGTTTGTTTGATTTATACATTATGCAATAAATTAAAAAGATAAGATGTATGTAAAAATAAGGATACAGAAAGCAAAGTTCTTGATAGATAATGAGACATGTACCTAAATTCGTGTAGAATGTGCTGTATCAACATTCATAATAATAATAATAATAATAAATTATAAACAAAATCTTTAATCTGGATACACACGTATAAAAGTTTATATAAAACTTCCATGAAAAAAAAAGATACATCACACTTATTCTAAAACTTAATCTAACAATATTATTTATTTTAGAACCACGATTTTAAACATATACAATAGATTGTTTAAAATTTTGAAGATAGTGTATGAGAATCGAAACCTAACAAAATAAGTGTATAAAGGATAAAATTACTAACACATTGTCCCAATTCTACATAAAATTAAGAAAAGCTTTTAAAAAAAATAACAGTTTTAGATTAAAAAAAAAAAAATTATATATATATCTTTAAGGCTTGAAAAAACTGTACGGAAAAGGCAATACATGAAATATATTCCTAAAATAATTAGAATAAATAAAACAGAAATAAATTCGATTGGTAAAATTGAATTTAACGATAAAAACAGTGGGTTACACTTACAAAGTAATAAGTGCAATATTACATCACGGATTTTCGATTCGTTAAGGTGCTTATACTAGTTTTATTAAAATAGGGAAAATATGGTATGAAGTGAATAATATGACAATCAACAAAAAAACTTGGCCGTGAAATTCAATTTGTTTGTTCTAAGGCAATAAATTTTAATAATAAATCCATAAGATAATCAGTAATTCATGTAAAAAATAAAAGAATAATGTAACAAAACGCAATGATGTAAACCGTACGGTAAAAGTCTCGCAGACTTAATTTTGTAATTTTGTAATTTCTTCCGCTGAAAAAACAAAAAGTTCTGTAATATAAATAAAACTGTTTTTAACAAAACGATTCTGATATCAGAAAAGATAAACACTACATTTCTATTATCAAAATTTATTATTAATTTAGAATTTTCTTTTAAAATAATACATGTTAAATATACGTAATAGACAATAGATATACAGCAATAGATAATAAAAAATATTTAAGCGTTCCATATAATATGCAAAAAAATTAAAAACATTACTGCAAAACTCTTACCGGCCAAATCTCATTTATATGTAATACATATAACATTTACAGAAATAATACAAATCTTATGATTATTCGTTGTTTAATAAATGAAATCGACCGGTAAGAGTTTTGTAGCAATTTTTTTTTTTTTTTTTGCTTATATGGAAAGCTTAAACATTGTTTATTATCTATTATTGTATAGCTATTGTCTATTTAATATATTTAGCATGTATTTTTTTATATTTTACTCGTGGAAAATTTAAAATATAAACAACTTACTGCTAGAATTTTCCGAACTATTCAATTCAATATCCAATTGAGGATGTGCTTCTGTATTCCAGTAAGCTAAAGAAAATGTTAGAAGAGCCAATAGAAAAAATGTTGACTGTCTCATGGTCGATGTTAGTTTTCTTATAATAATACTTATAAAGAGATTTACGAATTATCAAGCTCATAGTTTATATAGAATATTTTATCATTAGAAAAACCAATTTCCTTTTAATGAAATTGGATTTTTTTCATTATGATATCGTGAATAAATAAACCTGAATCCGAATATTTCCGGTTTTAAACACAACAGTTTCCTTGCCTTCCTTCCTAATGTTTATTTTAAGAATATTAATGCGTAAAAATATGTAAACATTAAAATACTGTTTTGATAAAACCTTTTTAGATTTATCTACAATAATTTTTGGATTATATTTGTAATTAATCGTTTATCAGATCACAGTTGTTAAATTTCAGAAATATTCTTTTTCATACATATGAATAAACCAAAATTTCTTTTACTCCTACAAAAAAAGATTAAATTAAATTCAATTGCCTTAAGACTTCCATTGTTATTCTCCACCATAAGATGATTTTGTAGCCGACTGGCAAAGTATTGCATGACTTTCCCGGCTGTTAATAAAAATTAAAAGTTAGAGGCAAAAAAAAACAATATATATTTTTTAGAGGAGGGAAATAAATTTTAAGAAAAAGGTTTTTAAAATATTCATATATAGGTCAAGCTTAATAAATTTGGTTTAGTCAAGTTTCCTCTAAATTTACATCCCCAACTCTAAATAAAGGCCCCATTATATATATATAGCCAATATTATTCATATAGAACGATTTTTAGTAAATTAATTCTGACATTTTGATCCCTTTATTTTACGAATGTACAACCTATTTTTTTTAAAAATAAGTAATTTATTTCTAAAAATAATATTTAGTTTTATCAAACAAGATATAAAAACTATTCACAACATAATTTAGCCTGCTATGGTAGTCATTATTCTTCATTTTATAATTTTTCATTAAATTACTTATAGATCTAAAACAAACCCAAAACAATATATTTAAAACTAGATTAAAATATTTCCTTTAACAGAATCAATGTTAATTGTTTGATGAATTTTTAAATAATTCTTAACAGATCAATCTTTTTTCCCCTGTTTAGCTTCCGGGAATCACCGTCAGGTATTACTTCAGAGGATGATATGTATGAGTGTAACTGAAGTGTAGTCTTGTACAGTCTCAGGTTGACCATTTCTGAGATGTATGGTTAATTGAAGCGCAACTACCAAACAACACCGGTATCCACGATCTAATATTCAAATCCGTATAAAAGTAACTGCCTTTACTAAGAATTGAACTTGAAACTCTCGACTTCGAAATCAGCTGATTTTTGAAGACGCGTTCATCACTAGACCAATCTGGTACGTTAACAGGTTAATCTAAATTTTTTTTTGTCGACTTGTTTAACATTTACTTAAATAAGTATTCAAAAATTTAACCAAAATGCCTTCAAATTCTTATCTTATTTTGTACCGAATAAATTATTTCATTATCTTCACATATCTTTGAATCTGTAATCGTATTATTAATATAATTAATATTCATTATATTATACTTTGTAATACTGCTTCGATTAAGATTGTTTAATAGTATCCCTTAATTCTTTTAAACATATATACAAAAATAAATAAATTACTCATTATAAAGCAAAGACGGCTTACCTAATATTCCTGATGTCATCTACAAGCATCTGAAGTATAATTAAATTATTTAATTAAAGATTATAGTACTAATATTTAATTATTAAGTTTTGTTAATGAGATTTGAGAAAGTTTTTGAAAGAAACATTTTTAAAAATTTTGAACAGGTTTTAATGTTCTTGCATTTGATGATGTATGCAAATGTATTTTTTCCAAGAAAGAATATAATTGAACAAAATTAAAGATGTAATATTTAAAAAATGTATGTATAAAAAAATTGTATTATCAAAGCCACTTTTTACTACTTTGTACGACGTAAAGGAAGTATTGTGATCGAGAAAAATTTCGGTTTACAGATTTCAATGGAAATATTCATTTTGACCATGAATCTATTTTGACTAGTTTCGGCATAACGCTTGTACGTACGTACGTATGTACGTACGGTACGTATCATCGCAGAAATAGATGTTCTTAATGAATATAGGATTTTTTCGATAAGTATGTGATAATCTTTGTAATTCCATGTTTTTTAATATGAAAACGTGAAATTTTTGTTCTTCTAACCCTGAGTTTTTTTCATAACCCATTTACGAATCGCATCGCTAGATAGCAGTACTTGATAGTACTAGGTAGCGTGTACTTTAAATAATAAAATTTAAAAGAAAAAGTTAAAAGAAATTATACTAGTTTTATTAAAAAAGGAATAAAAGAAACAGAAGTAAATTGGTAAAAGTTTTATTCTACAATTAAATTGGCAACAGTATTTATTCTATAATTAAGTTTTATTCTCTTATTTTTTTATTTGGTGGCGCTGTGGTCATGATATTTCGAAAAATTGTTATTTTTCTAAAACAAAAGAAGAATTTTATTAATTAACAGTTGAATAGGTATTGACTAGACTTGATATATCGTCCAATCAATCAATCGATCGCATGATTTCAGATGCAGTATATTTCTCCTGTTCTTCTTGAGCGGAATATTTCTCTTTAACGTAATTAAATTTTTTTCAGTGCATTTGGTAAAATCTTTTTAACTTGATCATCAGCTACATTGTATAAGTTTCATAGGTAATTTGAATTATAATTCTGATGCCCTCATTCTTAACAACATTAACACAAAACAAAAATACTTTTTAGTGCAACATAACCTATCATTTGAAGTTTTTACCTTTCAAAAAATAAGTACATATTAACAATGAGTAATATTTAATGTATTTTAATTAGGTCTTTATTAGTTTGATATTGTACATATTTATACGTCCAATTCATATCTTTTCAAAAACTTGATTATAATTTTGAAAATCAGTTTAGTGATATAAGGCTAAACTAAAACACGTTCTTAAAATAGCATAATTATAAAATGAAATAGATTATAGTAAATAACATAATTTTAACATTTTTGTAGTCATCAGTAGACATATATCGTGGTTAAAAAACATCTGAATACGATTGTAAATTTTACAATTTCAATGGTTTTATTTTGAATAAATAAAGTTTGATAAATTCGTGAAAGTTTGATAACTTTTGTAACAATTTCGGAACACTTTCATGATATATTGCTTAACAGAGAACACTAAAAATGTAATCTTCTTAAAAACTTCATTGAAGATGGACTTTTTTCTGGTATATCTTAAGCATTTGTTAGTCAAATAAATATAATAAAGATTTTGATATTTCTAATATTTTAATGAAAATAATAATAAAATACTTTTTTGTCTAATTTTAAAATTAGAAAAGCGTTACTTTTATAATCTTGAAAATTATATTTTGATTTCTACACATTTTCATTTTTTTTTCGGCTGGCAGATTAGCTACATTTTCTCTCCAAGTATTTCGTATACTGCAAAGCGGTCGTAAAACTCGGTTTCGTATATGAATTGTTGTTTAAACATATTAATCAATGCTCCAAGATTTTTAGCAGATTCTAGTTGAAGCGTTAGTTGCATTCCATTAGCTACCTAATGTAAAATTTATCGAGAAACGTTTAAATCCATGTCTTGTAAATCATTATAGATTAAATGTGAATATTCAACCTAAAAAATACTATTACGATTTGTTGTTGTTACTTAAACCCTGGAGAAAGTCAGAAACTTGAAAGATGGATACAGCACAGGTGCAGAATCATTCCAGAGTTTACAATATAGTTTAACAAAAGCAATGGCATACCATGAAAGACTAGTGGAAATTCAAAAGGCTTTTGAGCATATAGAGGAAATTATTAAAAATAAAATAGAAGAGTACGAAAAAGACTGAAATAATCTATGAATCATTAGAATGTTGCCCTATTGAGGCCGATAAAGCAATTAAAGATTACAGAGAAATTGACATCAACTTGGAAGATTTTAAGATGGACAATATTCTTGCGCAATTAAATGAAGATCAGAAACATATGCTTGATACAGTAATAAAATGTGTAGAAAACGATAACGATCAAATTTTAAGATTTTTCGTTGGTGGTGAAGAAGAGAACGGTAAAAGTTTTCTTCACGCAATAAGATATTGGGTTAAACAACTGAACAAACGTGTTTCTGTAACTGCTCCAACTGGAATCGTTGCGCACAACATCAAAGGACTAACAATCCACAGACTCTTTCAACTGCCTGTAGAACATGATGCTACTCCAAAATATAGAGCATTGTCAGACATGGCATTGAAATCAATATAAGAAAACTTGAAAAACACGCCTTTAATCATTATTGATGAAATTTTGGTGATACCTAACGTACTTGCATGTATATAAATCTTAGATTATGTGAAATATTCGACACTTCTTATGAACAAGGTGGTTGGTTTGGAAAACGATACATTTTATTATTTGGAGATTTTTTGCAACTTCAACCAGTGCGTGACAATCCAACTTACATAAAAATTACTTCAAATGAAATCAACTAACACTTAGGTTCATTTGGTTCCTTTGATTTATGGAAGATTCTTTTCCATTACGATGAATTGGCTATCAATGTGCGATAAAAAACGATTTAGAATATTCAAAAGTGCTATCTCAAATTAGAATCGGTTACTTGAACAATGATAACAACTTAATTCTAGAAAATTTGTTTTTACAAATAGTGACTACTATAAGAAATTGCTCGAATTTTGCAATTACATGCAGAGATAGCTTATCAATAGATAAGCTATCTATAGATACGTTATGTCTTCTTGCAACCGTTACATGTGTGAAACAAATACTGAAATGTTAAAGACGCATATCTTCTGAAGAAATTGAATTAGGTGATTATGATTGGACTGTGCAACCTATTTGAGGAAAAAATCAATAAAGCTTTAAAATCAGATTAAAATTCTTCTACGACTGGAGGTCTTCTTGAGGTCATTACTATAAAAATTGGTGCTAAAGTCATGTTGACTAGAAATATCGATGTATCTCAAGGATTTGTTTATGGTACCGTAGGTATTGTAAAAAATAAAGTTGATGATATAAAAGAACGTACAGTTGAAAGAATAAGTGTTAAATTTGAATTTATGAAGAAAGTTTTCGTCATGTTTATAAAAATTACAAGGATTGAGTTTAAAAAAATGCCTTTGTAGATGCTGGTAATAATATTTTTACAGTTGGTCAAGCATATGTTGCTTTTTCAAGAACATCTATTGAGGGACTGCATTTGATCAATTTTAATCCATCCACGAAAGAGGCCAGTTCTGAAGTAGTACATGAATACAATAGATTAAAAGTAAATATAGACCTGATCTTCTAGTTCTTGAAGAGGAAAAAATGAATTTAAAAAAATCAAGGATGATATTTGGGTTATGCCTAAACATATCAGTGAGTACCAAGAATCGAATGATGCAAGTGATATAAACCTACACGGATTATCTAATGGTGATTCAGATTCGTATTATGCTAATTCAGTTATTCAATGTTTGTTTAATTGTGCATTATTAAAGAATGAGATCCTGTAATTACCGAAAAATCATATATTACATACGTCACTTAAAAATATACAAATAGAGCAAATGTAAATAGAAATAATAATAGAAATACATAATAGAAATAAGAAAATTTGTACATGAGAATTTCAATATTCAAGGACAAGATGCTGATGAATTTTTCACATATTTGACAAAGTTGATTCTTTCAAGGACATTACCGAACACAATATCCAATACACGATTATCTTTCAAATGATAAATCTAAGTATGCATCAGAACATAAAGAAAATAATTTAGTTTTACACATAGATATTAAAACACGATAGTTTAAAGAAAAAGAAAAGTTTAAGCCTTCATGATTTAATTCATAATTTTAGTGGAAAAAAATTCAAGTTGAAGGTAGATGTGCTGAATGTGGAAACACAGATTTCATGCATAGAATGGAAATTCATTCTTTAGGAAATCTGTTGATCATTCAAATAAAATTATTCGAAAACGACGCAATATGTTTATGCAAAATAACTGAAACTAAAGGAATAAAAAAAGTGTAATGATGCTTGCAAACTATTCCGGAAAAAATATGAAGTTATAAGTGCAATATTTCATCATGGGCAACTAATGAAAGGAGACTATAGTAGCATGATCAAAATTGGGAAAAATTGGATTGAAGCTAATGATTTAATTGCAAAAAAAAACGTTGGCCACGAAATTCCAAAAGATGATTTTTTTCTAATTGACTTTATTAAATCAATTTTCTACACGTTTTGATAATAAAATGTACGCATTTATTGGTAATTTAACAAAATTTTTGTACTTCAAACCTAAAATACGTTTTTCGTCACAGAATGTTCAGTATTTTTCAAGATATTCAGTAGTATAACATCAAAGTGTTTGTTTATATGAAATATTTCAATGCGCACTCATAATAATGAAAAAAAATAATTGTTTAAATTCAGTGTAAGTGTAACGTATAATATTTGTGAAGAATACTGGTTAAAACAGTGATTACATCAAAAATGTATTTCATGTTTATATTTTTTTTCTTCTTTCCTTATCACCCACATCCTGCATGTGTTCAGAGCTGTGTTATAGACACAAGTTTGTAATAACCTCTTCTGATCTACACTAAGACTATGTTAGACATTAACAGATTCTTCAGCAAGCAGAATGCTTGAGTTCCTGATTTATCTTACTAATCATGTGTTTTTTCTTTTTTTTTCTTTTAGCCCATCACTGTGATTTTGCTCCCAAAATATTTAAGTGTAAATTTCTTTACTTCATTCTTTTTCCCAATTTTCATTTATTTGAGTTTCCAGTTTCTTTCTTTCTACATATCATTACTTTAGTTATTAACTTATATTCTTTTTTCATTATTTTCTCCATTTTATCATTATTAAGGTCTTGTACATATTCTTTTACTACATTAATACAATTTCTGAAACATAACATGTGTATCCACTTCCCTTATACTCTTATTCTCATGGTTGTTAACCGTGCTACTTTGTTGACATCTTCCTGTTCGTTTTACTGGAAGGAAAGAAACAAAAGGAGGGGGAACCTGTCACTTTTGTATTTTTTAAAGTTTTTGCCTCTAGATGCTTATTTTTATTTTTAATTAAAGCCTTTTCATTTTATTTAGTTTCCAAATAATTTGTTTGATATAGGCTACTGTTAAATACTTCTTTAATAAAGAAAAATCAGAAAGTTGATTTCTTGATAATTATTTCAATAAATTAACTTAGATAAAATTAATATGATGAGAAAGTATGTAATTATAAACTAAACTATAAAAAATTATAAACAGTGAGAATCAACAAAAGTGCTTAGTTTGAGCTCTAGAATCTACACCAGTAGGCCAGCAAACTAACAAAAAAAAAAGAATAGTAAATAAAAAAACCTGTGGACTATCTTGTGGTCAGTACTAATATAATATAGATATACATAGTAATAGATGTGCATTATAATAGGATCATAAGAATTATGTACAAAGTATCAAATGTAGGTTAACTATTTATAAAACAGTTTATTCTCGTAAAACCAATTTCCTCTGAATCGAAAAACATCCGTTTTTATAAAAATAAACTTGTTGCCTTATTTTCTATGAAATCTATATTTTAATCATGCTAAAAATAGTTATTCTTGCAACAATTAACCACATTAATGCATAATATTCTATATCAGTATGAATATCGCTTTATTAAACCTATAACATATTTTCTGAAGGAAACACTTCCCGGAAGGAATT
Organism: Lycorma delicatula; assembly: GCF_047948215.1. Lineage (NCBI taxonomy): Eukaryota > Metazoa > Arthropoda > Insecta > Hemiptera > Fulgoridae > Lycorma > Lycorma delicatula. The sequence goes on from NC_134456.1 coordinate 54,422,252, forward strand.
TTTAATTTGTTAATACGTACTAACACTTCCTATAGGAAGTGTTAGTACGTATTAACGTATTAACGTTAATATATCTCGCCTATAGGAATATAACACTTCCTATAGGAAGTGTTATGGTAAAGGCGAGATATAAGGCCTAAACTGCTTACAGGAAATATTAAACCTTAACCCATCCTGTAGGAAGTATGATTAAAAAGTAAAGGTGAATAATAAAGTAATACAAAAAAAAGATCTGGTTAAACAATAAGACTGTTTTTAATTAGTTGATATTATTTAGAAAATTTTTGTTTTTTAAAATAATGATGACAATAATAATTATTAGAAAAAGTTACATTTTCCCATAAATTTTATCCAACTACTTCTGCAAGGAAATCCAGAAGAAAACTTCTTTATGTGATGTAACCTATAATTGTCATACACAGTCATTTAACTATAGTTTTATTTCAATTTTTTGAAGTTTGTATACTTTTTCCTGTTTTTGCCTTCGGGAATCATCATCAGGTATTACCTCAGAAGATGAATGAGGATGATATGTATGAGTGTAAGTGAACTGTAGTCTTGTACAGTTTCAGGTCGACCATTTCTGAGATGTGTGGTTAATTGAAACCCGACCACCGAAGAACACCGGTATCCACGATCTAGTATTCAAATCCGTATAAAAGTAACTGCCTTTACTGGGATTTGAATGTTGGCACTCTCGACTTCGAAATCAGCTGTTTGCGAAGACGCGTTCATCACTAGACCAACCGGTAGGTTGAAGTTTATATATTAGGCCAATGTACGAGCTTGTGACGTCAGGAGCAGACTGCATATTACTACTCGGCCTGAAAACACAAACTCCGCGTTTCAAATCGAAGTATTACTTATTATAAGCAATACGCAATTAATTCTTTTATATCCTTTATTTGTACTAAATTATTAATTTTTAATAATAAACAAAAGCTTACTTGAATTTTCTTCATGCATCTAATTCAAACTTCTAGCAAGTTCACCATCCTCGCTAAACGAATCTCTATCACTATCAGAGTCTACAGATATAATAAAACGTTCTGTCATTTCATCTATCAGTAGTTCCAGTTTTTCACTCTTTTTCAATTTTTTACTTTTTCACAACAGAGTTTCCTGTCATATTCATTTATGGAATTAATTTTCTCCGTAGTTAATTTTTAATCAATTTTTCACAATTGTGAAAAAGTGTGACTCGCCACATGTGTTTTTACGGCTGACCATACCATCTCGATCGGATTCAAATAAAGTTTGGTACGGTGGGAGTCTAAGAACACAATGCCCATGTTTTTTTTCAACAGTTCATCCGTGATATTTTTGTACTTTAGTTTTATATAATTTTACTAATTCATATAACTGTGGTTTCAGCATTTTTTAACTATATGGAATATGGGTTTTCTCCAGCCAATCGGTCATATCTTTTCTTCTGGAGTTAGAATTTGGCGCTTTATCGATACCTGTATTGTGGTAAAGGGCGTTATCAATAACTTTTAATGACATTGGTGGAAGATTTGGAATCAATTTTTAACGCTCTCATTTCATGTAATTGTCTGTAGTTTTCATTAATTTTCATGTTGTCATGGTAGTCGCCACTTTTCGAACTGGCTTTCCAAGTTAGTAATGCGTTCTGACTAAAACCGATTTCTCCTCCACCATGAATTACTAAAACTGTCACCTTTATTAATCGGCACATGAAGTCACCTAACAATATCATCAACCACGACTTTGTCGAACAATGCGAACTTAAAACGTACGTTTCACCCAAATAAACAATTGTTTCATTACTTTGTCTGTACTTAGTCATTGCCTGCAAATATTCAATACTCTTCCACCTGATATTGGATTTCTAAATTAATCGTTTTCTGTTATTTTCAGTTTTACGCCATTTGAAACCTAACTCTTTCAAAATAACAGCTAAAGTTGATTCACTGTCTTTAAAATCGATAGATGACTGACGTTCTTGCCTTATTTTTTTTAAAGTAGATAATTCACTCTTCTTTGAATGAAATTCATTAACTGCTCTTTTAACTACACCTAAATTAAAACTGTCCAATCCACTGACAGGTTTTGAACGTTGTTTATACTTTTTCGGCGTGCTGAAAGAACACGATTGGGATATTGAATGAAGAATCATGTCTTTTTTTTTCTTCTGAGTTTTTGAACCTGTGTTCTTGATATCGTATAACTAGCAGCGGTTCTTTCTTCGCATTCTTGAATTGGCATTCAAGAATGCGAAGAATGTTGATGGTCAGTTAATTTACCTACTTTTAGACTTCTTTTTTATAAAATCATAAAAATTATTGATAATTTCACGTGCTTGACTACTATACGTGCTTTAACTAGGATTTAAATTCTGCCATAACATACGAACAAAAATAATACATTACAAAAAATTTGCGAAAAACAATGAGTAATTATAAGATAATATGACCGCACAAAAACGCTATCCGAATACTTTCAATGTACATGATATAAACTGAAATAAAGTGTATTTCTTTATACACACATTGTGTACTACTAATGACGGAAAGAAATATAATCGTGACGAGACATCATTTCTAACTGCATGTATACATTTTTATAGGCGTATACATAGCATTATTGTACAGAGCCTTAGTCATTCGTTAAGGAATTGTTATTATTTACAAGATTGAAGATTAAGCATTTTTATACACGTAATCAACTCAAGTGAAAAGAATTGAACACACAATAACATAAATGTAGTGTTTGGGCGCCCGTATTGTTTGTAAGTCGAAAATCAAATAAAAGTAATAATTACTCAAAAAGTAATGTTTTGGAAAACAATAATATAATGAGATGTCAGCACGTGACGTCACAAGTTGTAGTACAACTTTAGTTAGTTGTAGTATATTAGTAACAGGCATAATTTATGAATAGGTCTTCTTAATAGACTGTTAGCTGTTTACAAAAAAGCAACTCTTTCGAGATTGTTCAAACCTGGATAAACTTGTGTAGCAATTGCATGTTTCCAGGAAATTGGTGGAGAATTTTCGCTTGTAATTAATACGAGGGTTATTTTTTTTCAAGGTCTGATCGGTCACGAAATTAAAACCACAGTGAAAATAAAATATTTTTTATTTGTAACAAGTACTTACATAGTTACGCTATTTCTCTACATAGTCGCCAATCCGATTTAGACATTTGTCGTAACATGGTACCAACTTTCCAATACCCTCGTCATAGAACGGAGTCGCCTGTGTTTTCAGCCATGTTTCTACGCGGGTCTACAGCTCGATGTCTGTGCCAAAATGTTGTCCTCCTAGCCAGCGTTTCATGTGAGCTAAGAGGTGAAAATCGAATGGAGCCTAGTCCGGGCTGTATGGTGGGTGATCAAACACTTCCCAACGAAAACGCTGCAGGAGCTTCTTTGTTACAGCTGAGTGTGCGGCCGAGCATTGTCATTGTCAACATGAATGTGATTTTTTTTAGCTTCTTACTAATGAGTTAGAGAATTCATCTTTATTTTATACATTACACACTTTTTTTTTTCAGTAATGTTTGCCAATTGCCTGTCAACTATTTTCTGTTTTGAAAACTTTACTTTTTTGTAAAGAGTGAAACATTTTTTTTGCCTCTTCAGCCAGTTTGAAGAATCCTTTTAGCACTTAAAAATAACTTCTCCCTAAACCAGTGATGGATTGTTACATCAATCCCCATGATGTCTTTAGATAATTACAAATAATAAAAATAAATATTTTATAATAAATAAATATTATAACAAATTATAAATAATATTCATCCAAAGAACTTGTCTTCTTTATCTCTAATTAATTTAAAAAAATACTTTTTCAGTCTGAAAGTAAAAAGAAAAACATATTTTGTTCCTACAGTTAAAAGTAAATCAATATTTATTTTAACTTATTTATAGCTATTAATCAATTTATTGTGGGTATTATTAATTAATGAAATACGAAAATAAAAATCTTTAAAATGAATCATTAATCTAACTTTCTTGAATTATCACTGATAAAATAAGAAATCTTGTTAACTTGTTTGTTATATTTACTCTATTTTCTGTGCTTTTAATTTAGAAACTCCCACAACTAAAACTCAATAAAGATAAAATTACGAAAAATTAGTAATTTTTTCTTTTCTAATTAAGAATAAATTAAATTGTTTATTCTTTTGTATTTCTTCAGTTGATACCAGAAGATATTTCAAATAATCATTTTACTGCACTACACGCACTTTTATCAAGTTATTTGGAAAAAAAATTTATCAATTTATGTTTACCTTAACAATTTAATTAAATGAGCCCTAATAGGAGCAAAATGTTTTGTTTTAGTCCTTATTTTTTGAATAATTAACTACATTTCAGTCAAATTGTTTCCAATAGATTGTTTCTATTACATAAGTAAACACTTAATGTGATCAACCAAGTTTTTTAATTATTGAGTAATATTTGCTGCAAAGTTTCCTTAAATTAAAGATAAAAATGCATTAATACAATTTTTTTTCAGTTTCCTGCATACAAAACATATATTATTTGTTAATTATACAAAATTTATTTTCCTCATTTATTAAAAGATTTATTTAGTTTTATAAAATTTCATCACTTTACTCATTTGAGTAATTATTTCCTAAAATACAGATAAGTTTGCAAAGGAGCTTACTTTGTTTCTAAATGAGCAATCATCAAGTGATAATTAGAAACTTAAAGGTTTTTTAGATTAAATGAAAAGGTAAAACGGAAAATCAGTCGAATTAGATCAAACTAGGAGGAAATAATTTGGAATAATCTGTTCTTTCATGACATCACGGATAACAATTTTTTACACAGTTATATTTAAATTTCATTTTTTTAAAATTAAAATTCATTTTAAGTTAACAGATTTATTTCCAATCCTATGAATCAAATGTATTTGTTATGCGCGCGCGCGCGCGCACACACACACACACACACACACACACACACACACACACACACACACACACATATATATATATATATATATATATATATATATATATTATACACATTATATTTATTATATTATTATACACATAATTATATACACATTATACACACATTATATATATATATGTAATTTCGCAGAAAAAAGTTAGCTTATATTTTAAAACAGAGATATTTGGTTTTCTTATCAACGGTCAGTGATACTTGTCCGAGAAATGTGTTTTAATTAGAAGGAAATGGGTAACTTTTCTGATAACATTTTTCTAAATAAATTACTTAATTTATACATAATTTAATTTTAATATGGTAATTTTTACATAGGTAGGGTAGTACTAATGCAACCCTAATAATTATAACAATAATTCTATTATCTACCATGAAACAGTCGACAGCACTTCTTTTTGTCTTTCTAACACTTTCGTTAGTTTGCTGGAGTACAGAAGCAAACCCTATGCAGGAAAATGAACCGAGTAATTTTATGACTCTGACAATGAGTTACTTAAAATCTAAGTTATAAATCTGTGTAGCGTAATTGTAGAGTATATTAATTTTCAAAATACTACCCAAGAAATTTATTTAAACACGTCTTAATAATTAGATCTTAGTGAGAATTCCTTTATTAAAAATTATCCTTTAAGGAGAACCATTCGTTCATTTTTAATCATTTCGTACATTTTTAATCTTGATACATTAAAGTAAATCAAAAAAACTTCAAATTTCTTTTATAAAGGGTTAACAATCTTTAGCAGAGATAAGCCGGAAAAAATTGTTCGTTTTTCTTCTTGAAATAAGTAGAAAAAATATTGAGTTTTTTTACTAAATGAGTTTATTACTTTGAGATAATGATATTATTTATCGATTTTTTTAATACGTAACAGAATTTCTGATTTGGGAATTCTACTTGTGCATTTTATTTAATTATTAAAAAATAGTATCAAAAATACCATTGGAATTAATAAAATTCAAAAATAATTTCAAATGTTTTAATTAAATTCTACAAAAACTTTATTAGCACAAACTATAAAAAACCACATTAAAGCACACAAAAACGTTTTATTCAAAAAGTTGTATTGTTCTGTTTAAAAATATTAATCAAAAAAATTATCCAACTCATTTTCAAACTCATTTTCTTAAAATTGAAATGTTAATTTTTATAAAACTGAATTTCATATCATTTTCTTACCTTTAACATTTTTATAAATACCTTCAAAAAATGTAATTCAAAAAATATCAATTTTCCCAGATGATGGGAAAAAATAGAATGTTATTACATGCCCCTTTTTAATACAAACAGCACTCTTGGAATATTTTAAAACATTTTTTGGCAAATTATTTTTTCCTGTTAATTATAATATTATGTATCAAAAAGAAATAATTGATTTTAAGTTAACATCCCATCCAGTTAAAAAAAAATTTATCTGTAAATGTAATTAAAATAAGTGACTAAATGGTGGTAGATCAACTATCTCTTTGATTATACTCATATTATTTCAATTTGATATGTTTAATCAATAATTACACCACATAGCTCTTTTGTATCAATAAAAAGTCATGAGTTGAAGAAAATTAATTCTGAATGATTATACATTTAAGTATTATCATTATTATTATTATTGTTGTTGTTGTTGCTGCTGCTTAGGTTTATGTAAATGTAAAAATTATATATTTTTTTATTTTTGATCTGAAGTCTGCCAACAGCAGAGCTTATCATAATAAAATCATAACTATGTTACCTTATCCATGACTTACTATTAATCAACTACAGTTCTGAACAGAACTTTAAAAGCTGGTAAACTAGATGATAACTAAGATAAGATCATTTAACAGCCAATCACAGAAAATTTATTTATAAATTCTGTTACACATAATTTATTGTAAAATTTTATTTATTATTTATTGTAAAAAATATGTATTTACAACACATTTTATTTACAGATGTGTACAGAACTAAAAGGTATCAAGTTATAACCACATTGGTAATATGGACAACATATTAAGGAATGCAAGGGTTAAGGAAATGGGTAATGGTGGAATGACTTTTGGTTTCTAAATGAAAGTTGGTGCTTTAACAAGTCTGGTATCCATATGCTTAAAAGTAAGGGATATATTTTATAAGATTCTTCTAATTAATTTAGTTTTAAACATTTCAGTAAAAGAATTGAAATTGTCAGTTTCATTCTGTATACTAAAATTTCTAACTTGTCTTGTCTTTTTTATTAGACAAGAGAATATTATAATTGAAATTTTTACTCATCTTTGCTGATGAGTAATGACCACTCTAATGTAGACAAGTAGTCTTAAAGGAGAATGTGTTGCAACAAATTATTTCAGTAGTGAAGAAGAATGTAATACTAGCATCTCTGAAAAGGATGACGATGTAAAAGAAAACAATAATAAAAAATTGTAATTTCAAAGGTATCTTTCAAAAGCTCAATTTTATCAAAGGCTAAACAGTGAATGTGGTAATGAGTTCCATTTTCAGTCTCTAGGATTTCTGTTAGAAATAGTAGATAATTTATAAAATTAAATCTTATCATTGTTACATCCTAAGATTCTTAAGGGCATAAGGAATTTTTTAAATGAAATGCTACAAGAAATTGTGAGGAAAAGTATTTATCATTTCTACTTTAAAGTTGAGGAAAAGATACAGTTTTAACTTGAGGTTATTTAATACATTTTTACCATTATCTAATGTATTCCTCATTTGAAACTAGATTTAAAAACTTATTTTAACAGCCAAATAATTTGACTGTAGAAGCTTAAGTAAATTATTCTATGTATTGTACAGATTTCATAAAGTTAATGTCTGTCACATCAAGTATAACCTGAAAAAAAAATGATGCATTAACTTTCTGTTAGGTCATCATTAATAAATTAATGGTAGTTTAAGATACATTAAGCTATTATCTAATAGCTTAACACAAATTTGAGAAGTTCAACTTTAATTAAAAACAAAACACAAACTGGATTGGAAAAAGTGATATAATTTTAAACAGAAAAATTTTCATCAATGTTTGAAAAATGTAATGAAAATAAAAACAAAAAGAAAACTTAGCAATAACAGGAAAAATAAATAAAAAATAGATTTAAAAATAAAAATCAGATTGTAGACAATGTAATAGGTTTACAATACAGATACAAACATGAACCCAATGGGAATAATTCAAATAAATAAATTAAAATTTTGAAATAGGTAATTTTATAAACAATGCATCATTAATTTATTAAATAAAGTAGGTAATTTCTTGAAATAGGATATACGATTTTTTATTAAAAATTTTGTGTATTTAGTACATATATTCATAAGATTTTGTACACTCATCCTTACAGATACATCCTTTTGTCAAAGAGGATATAAATCTTTTATTAAAAGATTTGATTATTTTAGTAATTTTTCATTACATACAGTAAATTTTGATGATGCAGATTAATTTTTTAAAATAATAATTAGTAACACCCTATTGAAAAGGGTGTTTATATTAAGCGTATGTCTTTCTTATTTTATGGAGAATAAATTTTTGATAAATATGTGAGACCATGAAAAAATCTTGAAAATTATTATACAGAAATTTAAAGGTGAATAATAATTTTATTTGTAATGGTGGTAATTATTACTTTAAAATAAATCTTTAAAATTCCTTTTACCCAATGGTTTCAAAATAAATAAATCAAGTGGATGGATGATGGAGAAATCTATCAATTCAGATAGGTGTATTTTTTATCTTTCTCTATATCTTTCTCTCTCTCACCCTTTCCCTTCACACCCTCTCTCTCACTCATATTCTCATTCTTTCTTTCTCCAATTGTGTGAATAGTGTAATCACTAAAAGTTATAGTGACTAAATGCGTATTGTAATGTTTAAATTGTTTCATAACAAACCTGAAGCATGATTAATCTTTCTGAACAATCTTCTTGACCATTAAGGGTCAAGGGCTTTTCAAAAAAGCCTCTACATTATCTGTTTTATAAAACAGAACATTAATAAATTGTATTGATTGTAAATTCAAAGATCAGGAAACAAATTTGTTGCAACTACCTACAATACCCACAAAATTCTAAACCGCTTATGTGCATGTGTGTGCTGTGTATGTGTGTATGTGTGTCATAGACATATACACAACATTTTTTTGATTCTTTATTTTTATTTTTTGAGATGTTTAATAATCCTTGGATATGTGAAATATTTTTGATGGAGAATTTTACTATTGATTGTTTTTTAGCTTATAAAAAGTTGGATTTAATAAAATTGAACAGAATATGAATGTGATAAGCCCAACCCCAAACATGACAAGCATGAAGCGATTGAATTTAAGAGAATAAAAAAAGTACAGAAACAATTTACTAACAGGAAGTAACATTTCATTTGAAATTTTATTTAAAAAGAGAAACAAGCAAACTTTCAAACATTTTTCTAAACTATTTATTTCAAAAATTTATTATGTATTTTAAAGGAAAATTATTAAAAAAATAATTACTTATCATTGTCTTTCTTTTAAGTATATCATTGTAGCACATTTTATTTACAGATATCTACAGAAGTAAAACGTAGTATCGCTACTATAAAGGACTCTGTAATATGAATGATTTGTTAAACAGTACAAACAATCAAATATTTGATACTAATAAAATAGATTTAAATTTCTAAATGAATGAATGAATGAAAATGGTTAATAAATTTTGCAGTTTATAAATTCAATAATTGGAGGAAAAACTTTTGCCTTTATATACCTAACTGACAAAACTCTAAAGCAATTCATTACAAAACTGTGTTAAGAATGCTGTATAAAAAATATGTTCTTACTGTTTTAATTTTCATACACCGACAATAATCAATTTTTTTTACATTAGGAATAGCTCAATTAATATTACTACACTGGGGTTTGATGCACTTCATCAAAATGATTTGATGAACGTCAAAGTTAGCTAACTTGCACGTTCTTTACTTAACTTGGATCAAATTCTTTTTTTATTATTATTTTAATTTTTCTGTCATTTAAATCTAATTGGAAACATTTAATGCATTTTGAATTGAAATAATAGAATTCTTGGACAGAAATAAAACCATTATTTTTTATCAGTAAAAATATGAAATGAAAAACATATAAAAAATAATAATAAACGTTTAAATACAGCAGCAGTACATTTTTTATTAGCCTGTTACATTGATAAAATTAAAATACATTGATAACCCTAATTATAACTTGTTGATTCATGCTGTAAATATTAAGAAATATTACAGTAATTCTTTCATTCATTCATTTATTTGCTTTATTCATTTTTATGGCAAATATGTTAATTGAATTTTAGATCGTTTCTAATTGATTTAAAAAAAAAATAAATTCAGCTGCCCTTTTAATGTATATTTGTATTTTATTTGAGCAAATATAATTACATTTCATTTATTGTTTTAGTTAACAACCAAGATGATACAAGTTTTGTAAAACTACACCACGTTTATTCGCTTCAATATTTTTTTCTTAAAATAAAATTAACAGTTTTGTTTTTTAAATGGGTAAACTTCAATTGAGAATTCAAAACTTATAAGGGTTTTTGAGATTAAGTGAAAAAATTATTTCATTTGATCACAAGTAGTGAGGTATTAATAATAATGTTTTGGGTTCAGGTAAGAATTACCAGTGTCATAAATAATTTTATGACATCTGGGATAATGTCTTTTTTGCATGGGTTTATTTAAATTAAACTTTTGATAATTAAATTGCAATTTATTGTAACAAAATTATTTCCTGTTCTATGAACATAAGGGATTTGTCAGTTCGACTAAGACAAAATTTCTAGAGTTTAATTTCAAGGTTAACTCTTGAAATTTCGTTAAGATCCTTAACGAAAGGGTAACTTGTTTACGAATTGAAAATGGGTAGGGCTAAATAATTTTCAGTTAAAAAAAAAATGAATTGCCAAGTCAACCACCCATGTAAGTGAAATGAATATACAATGGTCATTTCAGAATGCCACTCTTTAATCAGGTAATTGAAATATAGTATATAATTTTACAGACTGAAGACGTAACATGTCCCATTAAACTATGGGCATAATGTTTTATTATTTTTCTTTTAATATTCAAACAAAAAAAAATTATTTTCATAAGATTAAATAAATATCAACTTCATCAAAGATGGAAATAATTTTACGATGTGAAATATTAAAAAATCATTGCCTGGTTTTATTCAGAATTTCTTATGGTGCTTTACTCTTTATTATACTAAGTAACTTCGATGAATTCAAAACTTATAAGGGTTTTTGAGATAAGTGAAAAAAGATGTGAAAACTATTCCATTCGAACAATTTTCAACTTTTTAGTTTTATTAATCAAAGCGAAGGTTTATCCTCTTTAAGAATAACAAATGTTCTTGAAACATAATTTATCTTGATTTCATTTACTGCCACACATTTCTTCTTTTATGGGAACAAGATTAATTATTTATAGCACAATCTAATATCAGATGATTGTCACACCAGCATTCCATATTGCACCTACTCATTTAATAGTAAATTGTTACGTACCCAGGTGTTATACATTTCTTTTTTGAAAGATTGTTTTATTCTGATCGGACATTTTAAAATGAAATGTGTTTATAAATCCATGTTTTAAAGAATGTTATAAACATAATCGAATCTGTTAAATATTTTTAGGAAAAAACTGAAATATTAATAAAATAATCCACAAAAAGCGCGCGCGAAAGTGAACTGTGTAAGGTATTAACTGCAATCTTAAAAATAAAATACATTTTTTTAATAACTTCCTTTTAAATTTTAAAATAATCAGAGATTACAGATTAGAAACTTAAAAAAATTTCGCTTACTTTTAAAACGGAAATAACTGGTTTATCTATCTGATTCAGTGGTACAAGACCGGGAAATGTGTTTAATAAGACCGGAAAAACTGGGTTTCCTGTAGATAACATTTTTGTATAAAAAAGAAAGTTTCGATTTTCATTTTAATGAGATATATCTTATAGATCATCTACTACTATCAATCATGAGACAATCGACAATATTTCTTTTTGCCATTTTAACTTTCTCGTTAGTTTGCTGGAATGCAGAAGCAATACCTATGGAGGAAGAACTGAGAAGTTTTGATGAGCCTGACAGTAAGCTATTCAAAATTTATGTTACAGTCTATTATTTTAAAGTAATAATTTTTTTCATATATTTTACATGAAATTCATTCATTTAATGACGTTCATAATTTAGCGAAGGCATATGTATTTAATGATTATTACTCTTTAGATAAATTTACGTATTTTTCTGCACAATTTTATAAAGAAATAAATGTAGTAAATGAGATATTTATTCCTGAAAGTAATTCCTCCATGTATGATTAAGTAAAAAAAAATTAGTTATTTACCGTAATATTAAAATATGATTATCGTTTCTGAAATAGAAAATATTATAACAGGCAATGAACTTTTCCAGCTGCATTCTAATGATGGTTTATAATTATTTGTTGTTATTAAATGATCTTTATCACAATAAGACCATTAAAAAATACTAAAAAAACACGACTAGAATTTAAAAAAACCTATAGTTCAATGATTTAATCTAAAACATAAAAACCTACAGAAAAGTTGTATTCTAAAGGAGGTAACATACGAAAATATTTTATTACATATACTTATTGAAAATATTTTTTGTTTAATTTTTAAACGTATTTCAAAGTATAGTTATTAAGAATTCAACTTTATTGCATTTTCTTATTTTTAAATATTTTGTAAAGTAACTCTAATTCACGTAACTCAGATAAAGTATTTATTATTTTTATCACAGAAGACGGAAAAAATCTATATGTGCCGCTTATAAATTAAAATTTTTTCCCAATTACTTATTCGTTTTCGTTAGATAATTTTTTTTTTTTTTTTGTTTTTTTTTGCGTCGGTCAAAAGTGAATAAGAGACGGATAAGACAAACTGAATGATTACATATTAAAATATTATTTATTTGATTTATATAAATAATCGGATTCTATTTTCATAAATTAATATTGATATATTGTTGATTTTTTTATCTTAATTCTTTCAGAAGTACAGCTCACCGTAACAAAATCACAACTACGGTACCTCATCCATAATTTACTATTAATCAAACGAGGTATTAGGTGAATTTACTATTCATTGAAAAACGAGGTACAGTTCTGTATTTGTATTTAAAAAATTAGTAAATTAAAGAATTACTATGACAAGATCTAAGACAAGATTGGCGCTCACACAAAAATGATATAAGTTCGGTTACTGCGACTTATAAATCATTAAATAAAAAAGTATGTATTTACAACACGTTTCATTTGCAGGTGTCTACAGAATTAAAAGGAGTCGTAGAATAAATAATGCCGGTAATATGGAAGATGTATTAACAAATGCAGAGGTTAATCAAATGGGAGATATTGGTAACATGGATTTTACTTTCTAAATGAAACTTGACGTTTTAAGAAATCTGGTCATCCGTAAGTGCAAAAGATAATTTTTATGATTCTTTCTAATTAATTTAAAAGTTCCGCAGACCAAAATTCATTCTCCGTACCAAAAATTCTGACTTGTATTTGCCACATATGAAATTATATTAATTGAAATATAATTTTAAATTTTAATCAATCTCCTCACGAGTATTGTGAACACTAAAGTAAAATAGTAGTCGTAAAGTACAACTTGTATCAAATTAGTTCAGTAATTTAGTAGGATGTTAATAGCAGTAATCACCATTACAAAGGAAAATTATATAAAAGGAAAATAATAATAAAAATTTTAATTTCAGAGATATCTTTTAAAATCTCAGTCGGATCACTGATAAAAGCACGAAGAAATGCTATTATGTTTTCAAAGACTCTAGGATCTCTGTATAAAAACTCTTGTTTCTCTGGAATACTTAAAAATGATAAATATTTTGGTTTAACACAAAGCACCGGTAAATTTACAAATAAAGATACAAAATACAAATAATTATTTCTAAAAGTCCGAAATGGAAACATTTAAAAAAAATCTTCCGACATTTTTATCATGAAAACGGTAAATTATCATGAAAACGGTAGATTACCCTAATTCGCCCTTTTATATTAACATTTCACTTTAATTCACAGAAAAAAAAGAGTATATTAATTTGTTGATTAGAATATTTACCTCCATCAAAAGCATCCGAAATACAGAAAAAACCAAGCACGGTTATTTTCCTTTGAAGTAAAGATGTTTCCTACACAGCCAAAATTTATGGTTAACATAGAGAAGGTGTGCTGTGGGCCGAATTCATTTGCATTTCGGAAAGGTTGACGATGACAACATACAACCACATAATCGTATTAGATTTAGCGAAGAAAGAGATCAAAAATCACTTCTTTCCTCTACTTTACTGTTAAACTTTTCGTGATGTGATTTTTATGTGTAAGGACGACTATTTCATTTTCAACTGTGACTTATTATTTATTTCAGATCTCTTACAGAAGTTACAGTTATTGTCCTTAACATACAATCGATGTCTTTTTGAATCTCTTAATAGAGATTCAAAAAGACATCCGCTTTAGAGTAATTAATTTAGTTTAATTATTAATGAAATAATTTTAAGAATCCGAGTAATAAGTGAAACGATAGTATGCTATTTAACTGATCTTAATAACTAATTTGTTTAATTTAAAGGTTTTTTCTTTACGTAATTTTTTTTGTTTTATCTTTACAAAATTAAAAATTCTTTAAGTATTCGTTAAAATATTTTTATTTTTTTTATAGATTATGTAGGATTAATTAAATGGTAATAATAAGAATAAAAACAACATAGAATATTCAAAGTATTAAAAATGTCCATTCACAGATGAACTTGAAATTAAATACCTTTTATGGGCTGTTTTATAATTACCAGTAAATTTTACGTTAATATTTTCTTCATTTCTAATTTTAATTTCTAATTTTTCTTCTTACAGAACAATATACAACCTGGAAAACTAATGATGGAATTATAAAGATGATCGTATAACCCATTTTTGCTGATTATTTTATTTCTCATCCGCATCAAAACATTTTCTGTATTCTTATTTTGTTAAATAAGTCAAAATGCAACAATAAAATATATGCCTAAAATAATCTCTTTCACGCGATTTACAAAAGTTTCAAAATGTATTTTTTAATTAAAAGTTAAATAAATAAAT
Source organism: Lycorma delicatula (assembly GCF_047948215.1). Lineage (NCBI taxonomy): Eukaryota > Metazoa > Arthropoda > Insecta > Hemiptera > Fulgoridae > Lycorma > Lycorma delicatula. The sequence continues at coordinate 54,437,339 of NC_134456.1, forward strand.
GAATGAATAAGGACAAATAATGTAATTATTTTTATTTACATACAGCATTATTCAATATGTTGTAATTATGGCAATGAAAACATTTGATAAGCATAGTTTACTTATAATTAATACTTTTACGGAACTACCCATTAAGAAACACACAGTTCTTTATATGTGTGCAAAAGAATGGTATAAAAAAAATTTCGGTATCATAAAATAGAAACGACTGAGACATGCCTGCATAAACAACTGATCTTCAAATTTCTTCAAGAATATGCACAAAAGAACAGTCTTCGTGCTTAAATATTGAGAAAGGTGAAAGAATTTCAAATCAGGAATTGCTATCGACTTGCTTCTTGTTATTATTACCTTTATATGGATTATTAACTGATTTTTTTAAACTATTTAATTATTTTTTTTGTAGTCAAAATAGTAAACTTTATCATGATTACTCAATTTTGGGACATAAAGTGAAGAACAACATATTGTTTTTTACGTATTACACAATATAAATCTAAAAATACTTCTTTAAAAAAAACACCAGTTAATAAATTTCCATAACATACCTGAATCCCTTCTAATCTTTCTTCTTATACATTACTGGTATTTTCAAGAAAATCTCTTCACTATTTGATTTATAAAACAGATTTTTTGATAAATTTTCTGTTTATAAATTGAACGATCGGAGAGAAAAATATGTTGTCATGATTCTGTTGTTGTCAGAAAAACGTCATAAAAGTCCGGATTCTATAATTTAAAGAAAAAAAAACAATTGTACACATTTCTTAGTAGCTCTATATGTGAAGTATTAAGTCTCAATATTTTTTAAAAAGTATTTAAACAGAAAGAAGACAAAGAAAAAGAACAAAAAACGTATATTTCAATTTTAATAGTGATGGGGGGGGGGGGTTGCATATATATTTTTTTAATTTGGTTTATATATAAATGCATTGCAGGTAACAAATTTTTTTTAATGAAGTTTACTCTAAAGTAGAGTGAAATTAATTTTTTTTCGATACCCCACCTTCTTAACGAATTAAGAACAAAATAATATTATGAATGCCCCATATATAGAAACATTTGGGAAAAATTTGAAGAAAATCAGTATGGTTAAAATTCTGAGATGAAGGCTAAAAGCAGTGAGACACACACACATATAGATTTTTTTTTTGGTCTAGATGAACTACTCGTTGGACATGAAAACGTAACAATTTGCAAAAAACCCGATACCCCTTTTTTGACACAATCATCATGCCTTTCCCTTTAATATAGCTATTTTAGCTATATTTGACGGAAAGTAGAAATAGGTTGAAAAACTTTCGAATCTGCTCAAAGCAAATCAAAAAAAAGATCCCTTTCAGCACACCGGAAGGCGGAGGTAGATTTCACCGGTCCTAAGTAGGGGATAAAAAAGATTTCACCTTAAAGTTGAGATAAACTTCAGATTTGCTCAATACAAATTTACATGTGAAAAAAAGTTTCACAGATTTAGCATAAGACAAGCCCCATCTTCTTACAATTGCAATAGTTTGGTCATCCTTTTCCGTAAGAGTTGGTCCTCAAAAATTGTTACAGACAGAAGTTTTAGGTAATGTTTAGAGGACTAACGACAACTTTAAACAAATTTGATACTGTGCCTATTAAGGGTGGTATGACTTTTTTGTCTTCAAAACCCCATTTTTTCATCCTCTGGGCCAACCAAAAAAAGTTTACTGAAATAAGTTTTAGGCCCTTATCCAAAGAATAGTAGAAACTTTAAGGAATTCGATATTTTATTTAATAAAAAAATTATAGCAATATTTGTTTTTTTCGGAAAAGCCCTCCTATTTCCACCCCCATGGTCCGATTTTGCACAATAAGGAACTTGACTGAGATTTTAGATCGTTATATTTTATGTATCAATTTGAAAGTGACTATCGAAAAATTACGGCAGTTATCGTGTCCACAAGAGTGATATATATATAAATATATAAATTATAATGTAATATATAAATTATTTATAATGTATAAAAATATATAGTATATAAATTTATATATATAAACTTTTGAACTGACGGTATTTTTGGGGTGGGGCTTGTGAAACGCAAAGATATTTCGAAATTTTACGGAAGTCAAATCATGGTACCTATTACAATAGGTAGCTTTCTTATGAAATCTACCTAATTAATAACATTTTAAATCCAGTTCCTAGAAATAACAACTGAAGCCATGATTTCATAATATAAAAGGTAATCATTTCTTTGCTATATGAGTTAAAACTTGATTTTGATAGTTAAAATGCATATTACTGTAAAAAATTACTTATGGGGATTTATGTTTAGTTTTTTTTTTTTTTTTTTTTATTAAAGGGTAAGAATTGGGTGCATTGCAGGGTTGAGGTATAGGCGGAGAATGCCAGATGCATGTAAAAACTATCATTTGGCATGATTAAATGAATTAAATTCAATCTAATTTAGTTGAACATGACAACTATACATTATTACGTTGAATGATGGTAGTGCATTACCTGATATAATATTATATAACTGATGATGAATCCATGATTCATACTATCTTGTTGTGTTCATATGTGATTTTCATTGATAATTATCAAACATTAGAAAATATATATATATATATATATGTTTTCAACATTATATGAAATATAAACCACCGAAACACAATAATTAATAAGTTATACTGTCCATATTAATTTCCAAGAATTGATTTTCATGACATCCCGCATCTTCAGTTGGTATTGAATTCTATAATTACATTATATATACTTCTTTTAAAATTTTTTTATTTTAGATTGCTCTCTGTATAGCAAATTTTTTAAAAGAATTGTATGTAATATAATTATAAAATTCAATACCAATTGAAGATGCAGGATCCTGTGAAAATCAATTCTTGGAAATTAATATGGTAAGTTTAACACGAATAATTACTGTTTTTTTGTGGTTTATCCTTCATTTAATAATAAATTTCATTAACACAATCGTCAGTATATTAATGAAGTAATTGAATTTATATATATAATAAACTTCTGATAATATATACTGTTTTTATTAATTTCAAAAGATAAAATCAGAAAGATTTTATTTTGGTTCTGTTAGCACGTCTGCTGCACTGTGCAGAAAGGAACTTCATGTGACAGTTCGCAAATGATCATCACCATGTTGTCCGTGCGGATGATCAGAACTTGGAAATTTATGTTGCAAGTTCATATTTTCAATGTAGAGATAATGCTGATCGTCAACTTGAGCTCTGGTAAAAAAATCCTACGATTCTTAGGAGCCAGTCGATTCTTTGTTTGGGCAGATGTAAACGCTAAGTCACGTTTCTGGAGTAGCGGCTTCACCGATGATGACGGTGAATCAAATGAGGGCTTTTTGCACAACATAACTTGCAGGTATATAATGTACCTGGTGAGTTGCTTGTTGCCCACCTAAGCAGGTATGGTGATGGGCGTCGTATATTTGTTTGATTGATCGAATAAATGGGCAGCCAAGAGTTGGGGAAGATAGTATAAAAGGGTTGTCCGCCGGGCAATACGTTGGTCAGTTATTTCGTGTAGTGGAGTTTGATTCACTTCTGAGACTGAAGTTGCTCAGTGGGTGTCGCATCGTGTCTTATGCTGACGATTGTCTCCTGCTGGACGAGGAAGGATCGTTGAAGGAGGTTGACTTTCAACCCGATAAAGCATGCAGGATACACTAGCTAAAGGGTCATTGACATAAGACGTCTTATTAGGTCGCACAATTCTACCATGAAGTTCATCAAAGACCGTTTGACTGTGATACGGACAGTCGGCTTATTGATGTTTCGAACACGAAATATATTCTAAATCCTCACAGAGACAAGTATAAGGGGGATCACGTTTTCTTAATTTTCTGACTTCCCGTTCGTCCCAGACCAAAACCACACCGTATCTCCACCGATCCGGGCCTCTGCTATCTCCTGACCGCAAATCCAAAAAATCACCAAAATTTCCCCGCCATCAAAAAATTTCTTCACCAGAAGGAAGGATTTGAGCAAATCCTTCCGTTTGTAGCCGTTACAAGCCATTTGTGCGCTATTCGAACCCTGACACAATATATCCCACCAAAACGAAATGTGAAAAGCCTAGATTTGGCCTGGCAAAGATTTTTTTGGTGAGGGGTAATTTTTGTTTTTTTTTTTTGGATTTCAGGTCACGAGATAGCCGAGGCCCGGATCGGTGGAGATCCGGGATGGTTTTGGTCTGGGACGAACAGGAAGTCGGACAAATTAGAAAGAGTGATCCCCCTTATAATTGTCTCTGTGAGGACTTTGAATATATTTCGTGTTTGATACATCGATACACAGACTCCCCGCATGAAAAATTAGCTCGTCTATCCACAATCAGTGGCTTGGAACCTCCGCGCATTAGCCGCCCTCGACCAGCAGGAGATCACCGTCAGACAATTTGTTGTCTTCCAGGCGAGTTCTGAACTATTTTAAAGCGTCCAGTCAGAGGGCAGGTAGTTTATTGACTTCTGTTCGTGTACGGCCAAAGAACATGAAGACGTACAACGTTGGGACAAATGCCACCAGTTGAACACACAGCTGAACTGTGTAATCATCTGGTGGTAGTGTGCTTCCACTTTCAGGATGAGAGTCATAAACGAGAGGTGTATCATAAGAAGTCGGAGCGCTCGAATTGCGTTAATTGCAGACATCTTCGGAAGGAACATAAGCACTCAGTAAATAGTAAGTATTCAGCGCGTTATAGGCGAGCACTCGTAATGTGTTAGAATTAAAAATATTTTGATGGTTAAAGTTCGGCAATTAACTGCGTACCGGGGTTATATTGCACAGAATGAAATTGCCGAGATCGTCATGCGTAATGGGTTGGATGTTGCCTTGTTGCAGAATCCTGTGTTGTGTCCGGTGAACTGCCAGGACTTTTTCGTTGGAAAGATTTTATTTTGGCTCTGTTAGCATGTCTGCTGCACTGTGAGAAAGGAACTTCATGCGACAGTTCGCAAACGATCATTACCATGTTGTCTTTCCTGAATTATATATGTATGTGTATTGTATGTATTGTATATGTATTGTATATGTATATGTATTTCCTGAATTATATGTATATTTTATAAATGATTTGACAAAATAAATTTAAAACTAAATATTTTCAGGTCGTAAATACAGAACACATATTTTGTGTTATTAGTAGCACAATCAGTATAATTTTTTGCATCAAAAACAAAAAAATTGTGGTGTGTACTTTTTGAGTATATTAAATGACTGAATCATGAAAACCACATCTTTAATCTTGACTACATAATTAATCTTTTAATAATATAATCCCAGTGGATTCTGTTATTTTTAGGTTCTACAAATTGAAAATTATGTCAATACTGAATAAATCTACATGGTGTTCTGTTTGGAAAAATAATACATGCAAGACAAATCATTTTGTATTTTACAAATAATGCTACTTGCAGAAATTTTGTAAAATAATATGTTAAATCTATATATATAAAAATGTTAAGTTCGTTTGTGTACGGCTTAAAAACTCAAAATGTTCTGCACCGATTGAGCTCAAATTTTAGCACAATATATAACCCGCATCAAAGATTGTTTTTATCTATTTTTCGCATCAGTCACATACCCGCGACCGCAAGAAAACAGTTATTTTAACGGTCAGCTGTGTACCAGTAACCGCGCCATCTGCCGGAAGTGAGGGGAACATTCGCCATACTAGCTAACGACAACCGCAGTTACATGTGAAACAATACCTGTTCCCAATTACATTGTTTATTAACAAAAAAAACAAAAAAACGTATCCACTTGCATCTGATTCAGATTATTATACAATCTGAATTAAATATTCACTTTAATCGAGGTACTTTTGTGTGATCGTGTCGTGACTGACCTGCGTCTTTCACCAAGCTCTGAATTTATTAGAAAACGACCAACAGTGGGATATATGTATTAATGACGCGTGCAACACTGGACATCCAAACCAAATTCGCGCATTATTCGCAATTATATTGACCGCTTGCTTCCCTTCATCTCCTACAGAGTTATGGGAAAGATATCGATCGCATATGGCTGAGGATATTTTGCATAGAGTACGCCTAGAAAATACCAATATGACCATGGAATTTGCAGAAGGCATTTACAACGAAGCATTGATAAATATTGAAGACAAGTGCTTAGATATTGCAAATAAAGTTCTTAGTCAATTGGGAATGCCAGCACCCACCCGAGCTGCGATCGCTTCATTTGATGTGTATTTACGCCGTGAACAGAGTTACAACATTGGTGATCTTCAGTCATATGTCCAATCAAACATTCCCAAATTAACGCGTGAACAGAAAGGCATTTATGATCGCATAATGCAAATGATAAATGACGGAGTTGGGGGGACCTTCTTCTTGATGCGCCAGGAGGAACTGGGAAAACATTCCTCATTAGATTGATTCTAGCAACGGTTCGATCAAAAAATGACAATTATCCTGTTGCGGAATATTAATCAGCCAAAACTCTGCAACGGCACGCGACTTGCAGTTAAGAAATTGATGAATAACGTAGTGGAAGCAACGATTTTAACGGGGCCTTTCAAAGGTGAAGATGTCCTCATTCCTCGAATACCCATAATCCCGACCGATACACCATTTTAATTTAAAAGATTGCAATTCCCAATTCGATTGGCATTTGGAATCACAATCAATAAAGCTCAAGGTCAATCTTTAGAATTGTGTGGTTTACATTTAGATGCGGATTGTTTCTCACATGGGCAAGTGTATGTTGCGTGTTCCCGAGTCGGCAAACCAGATAGCCTTTATATCTACGCAGACAGTGGAAAAATAAATGTTCAGATTTTCTTGAAAAAAAATGTTCACACCCAATTTACAGAAAAAGTTTTTACATAAAAAGTATAATAATGGAAAATTATAGTGAGTAATTCTTATTAGATAATTTATCACAAATAGGATAGCATTACTGAAGAAGTTATGATAGGAAATCCAACAGTGTCTGTTGTCTACTAATGCCTAACCCAATCTCTTGAGATGGTGTGAGGAATGAGAAGCGTGGTGGACACGTCTCTTATGAGTTCCAAGTTTTTGCAAGAACTAGTGGCTTTAACGATTCATTGTGTCAAGGTGTTTGTCGTTCCACCAACGTGCAAATTTCCCAGTTTTAATATCAGGATTACAATCCTTAAGGAAAATATAACTTGTTTATATATTAACAAAGGAGAGGAATTAACAAACTTCTGGTAAACAAACGGACCGGCAAGTCAAAAGAAAAATTAAGCGAATTGACTAAGAACTTAGACATTTCAGATATTCAATCAAAATTACACTCTTAAATCAGATAATTGAAATGTAGAATATAATACTAAAGTTAGTATATGCTAAGTTAGTAATACTAATGATATGTCCCTTTAAGCCTCTGGTATTATGATTTATATACTAGTACGATAACAAGTACTTCCTTAAGGCTGATAATTATCAATTTTGTTATAGGTGGGATTTATTTTAAACTGTAATCAGACGTTGGTAAAGATATAAATCATTACCTGGTGTGATCCAGAATTCAAAATGTAAAACATTTTGTTTCACGTAAAATAATTTCGGAAAATTACTCCCGTTACGAGCTATTTAGACATTATTTGAATTGAATTTTTAAACAATTTTGTAAAAAAATGTATATTTTTTGTTTTGATAACCGAAAGAAGGGGTTTCCCCTCGCCAGATTAATTAATTTCTTGTAATATAATTGTGGATTCAAATTATGTTATTTTCCTTCCTGAATGTTTTATTTGGGTGACTTTTAAGGGAAAATGTGAGTTTATGGGATTAATTTGAACCCTAAAAAAATTAAACCTTATCTTAAACTTTTCTCTACAACTTTCTATAACTTTTTTTTAATGTTAAATTAAATTTCTCAGAATATCACACATGAATGTTATATACTTTTAAAAAGGAAATATTTTGTTAACTTACAATGAGTACGCGATACTAGACTGGGGAGTGTGTTTTAATTAGAAGGGAACTGGTTTTCCTGCTGATGGAATAATTATATAAATAAAAAATTAATTTCATCAATCTGAGTATTAATCAATATTTAATATTGTAATAAGATAAATCTGTTAGATTATCTATTACTATCAACCATGAAACAGTCTACGGTATTTATATTTGTCTTCAACAATCTCTTTACTTTGCTGGAATACAGAAGCAAAAAGATAAAGAACGTCAAAAATATAACTTGCAGCATCATAACTAACCATAACTTGCCCCGCTCAAATTTTTTCGACCTTAAATTGAACGTAACTCAAGAACAACTCAACCAATCTCCATAAATTTCTCTTGCGCAAAACTTACGATACACTGCTACAACATCAACATATATAAATTTAAATGAAATTGATTGAGTAGTTTTGGAGAATTTTTATTCACAAAACATTATATGTAGGCCTATAAATATATAAGGAAACTCCCATCCCACCAAAAAAAAGATAGAATTAAATTCTTCTTAACTACTGAAATAACTTGTTGCAACACATTCTTCTTTAAAACTACTTGTCTACATTAGAATGGTCATTACTCATGAGTAAAATTTCAATTAAAGTATTCCTTTATCTAATAAAAAAGACAAGTTAGAAATGTTGGTATACAGAATGAAACTGACAATTCTTTTACTGAAATGTTTAAAACTAAATTAATTAGAAGAATCTTATAAAATATATCTTTTACTTTTAAACGTATGGATGACTAGACTTGTTAAAATATCAACTTTCATTTTGAAACCAAAATACATTTTACCAACGTCATCCATTTCCTTAATCCTTGCATTCTTTAATATATTGTCCATATTACCAATGCTTTTCTAGTTGCGATACCTTTTAGTTCTGTACACATCAGTAAATAAAATGTATTGTAAATACATATTATTTTTACAATGAATATTACTATCTGTAACAGAATTTATAAAATAATTTTTCTGTGGTTGGTTACCGTTATCAACTCTGTGGTTAGTTGCTGTTTAGTTTATCAGCTTTTGAAACTCCTGCATAGAATTGTAGTTTGATTAATAGTAAATCATGGACAGAGGTATCACCGTCGTGGTTTTATTATAATGAGCTCTGCTTTTTGGCAGATTTCATATCAAAAATAAAAAATATATAATTTTTTTTATAGAAGTAAAAGCAATCATTTATGTAAATCTAAACAACAGCAACAACAATAATAATATTTAAGTGTGTTAAAATTAAAACTTAATTTTGTCCATCTCACTGACTTTTTATTGATACAAAATTCAATAAAAGAGACTATGTGGTCAATTATTCTAACAATTATCAACAGATTGAAACAAATTGTGAATTGTAACAATTATTGAAATCAAACGTGCCAAATTGAAATAATACGAGTATAATCATAAAGATTGTTGATCGATCCATCATTCACTTATTTTGACTACACTTATTGATCAAATTTCTCTTAATATGGATGAGATTTTAACTTATAATGATTATTATCGACTCGATACATATTATAATTAGCAAAGAAAAAATATTTACTAAAAAATCGTAAAAAATTTTCTGGGGGTGTTGTTTGTATTACAATAGGGGCATATAAAAAAAGTATATTTTTTTCATCTCGTGTGAAAATTAATATTATTCTTTGGAATAAATTTTTTGAAGGTATTTAAAAAGACATTAAAGGAAAGTAAATGATATAAGTATATTTTCTAAATATTAACATTTAAAATATATTTTAGCATATTAAGAAAATAAGTTTCAAGAATGTTAACAAAATTTTGTTGATGACTTTTTGAATAAGATTTCAAATAAAAAAATATTACTCTTTGAATAAATAATTTTTTTTTGTAGTTTAACTAAAAAAAATTTTTTTTTTAAACGTTAATCACGTTTTTGTGAGATTTAATCAAAACTTTTTCAAATTATTATTTAATTTTATTAATCCAACGTGATTTTTGATATTATTTTTTATGAGCTAAATAATGTGCACGAATAGATTTCTCAAATAAAAAATTCTGTATGTATTAAACAATCTATAAATAACATGATTATCTCCAAAGTAATAAACTAAATTAAAAAAACATCTAAATTATTTGTTTACTTATTTCAGGAAGAAAAACAACTATATTTTTTGGCTAATATCTGCTAAAAATTGTAAACCCCTCGTGAAAGAAAGCTGAAAGCTGACGTTTTTTTTACTTACGTTAGTATACCAATGTTAAAAATGTACGAAGTAATTATCCTGTCAGGAGAATTTTTAATAAAGGAATTCTCCCTAAGATCTAATTATTAAGACAAAGTATTTATTGATAGCTTTATCGTGCTAAACATCGCATAACATTTGGGAAATTTTCTTGTATGACGTAAAATAACCATTTAAAAAATAGTGCACATATGCTTAATGTTATTGCAAACACATTTTTTTCCTTTTATGCTACATAAATCAATTTTCAAACAAACGAGATCATATGAAATAGCCGTAAAGCAAATATTGGAGAGCGGATTATGGTGATTTCTGAAGTATATGTCGCTTATAAATTACGATCAAAATTTTAAAAAAATAATACATTTTTTTGGTAATATTTCGAAAATTAATTTACTCATAATTACGTAAAATTCGACAGAAATTAATCTTAAATTTGAAATAAGTTAATGTCAGTGTCATCAAAACTTTTCAGTTCGTTTCCAGCATAGGATTTACTTCTGTATTCCAGCAAACTAATGAAAATGTTAAGAAGACAAAAAAAATTACTGTTGACTTTTTCATGGTTGTTAATAGAATTATTATTATTAGTAATAACTGTAACACTAATGATTAATCTAAAAATTACCATGATTAAATTCTTTATTTAGGAAAATGTTATCAGTAGAAATTTTATCAGTAGTGTATTTCCTTTTAATTAAAACACATTTTACGTCAAGTATACCTTTGATATGAAAACCAAATACTTCCGTTTTAAAAACAAGCTAACTTTTTTCTGCAAAATTATATGTTAAGCAGATAAACATCTCAACGCCAATTAGTAGATTTTCATAACTTTGCTGAACCAGTCTACAAATCTTTATTTTTATACCTACATTACTGGTGTTGCTACATTTCTGGAAAACCTCTTCGCTAAATGATTTATAAAACAGATCGGTTGATGGATTTTACTGTTTAAAGATTCAATGATCGGGGAAAAACAGGTTGCATCTAATACGTTTTCATTAAACTATACTTAAAAGTGTGTTAAGAATGCCTCATAAAGAATACTGTTATGGGATTATCGATTTTCATACACTGACTTTGTAGGCCTTCGGCCTGCTCATCGCAATAGTTCACCCCTAGCAAAACCCCGTCACAGTTTTTCTTATCAGCCAAATCTCTTTGCTAAATTGCTCAGAGAGTATCTAATCATAAGATTTCCTCACGGCGAGCAAAATCATCAAGGCTTTATATTTAGGCTCAGAAGGTCTACATGGTTTCCTCCTAAACCTTATCCTCTTTCCATTTTTTCTTGAACATCTGTCCTGTAACAGTAGATTATGATGAATCATCCTGATTCATAGCGGATTATAATTATTATTAGAACATTTTGTTCTATTCTTTTATTGTAGCAAACATCTACTTTTCTACCTTTGAACTTTTAATTACATTGTTTAATTATTTCTTTATAAAAAATCTGTTCTGGGGAAGAGACCTGCGCATAAAAATTGGTAAAAAAAAAAAAAAAAATCACTGAGAACTAGTTTAGAAACAGGTATGAAACAAAGTAGTAAATATTAATTTTGTCATTACTAATTGCGCCACCGATAATTCCATTCATTTGATTGTAAGCGCTCAACGATTTTGTAATAAATAAGAATTTAAGAGTTATTTTTTATGATCATTGTCATTTATGACAAAGTCATATAGTCGTATTATGAGTGCCATCAGGAAAACCACTTTAAACTTTGTGTTTAATATCAGTCGACAAATTTTATTATTTAAAAATTGAATAATCGGAAAACACACAGAATGCCACAAATTCAATTTGCATACTTTCTTTTTTCTAAGTTGCATATCTTTTTAAAAAAAAATTAATTTCCATTTTTAATTCAAATTTCATAAGACACGTTTACTCATTCTGAACTGAAATAATACAATTATTTTTCATCAAAAAATTTATAGAATTAAATAATACTTTACTTATTATGTGTTACTATTAAATACCAGGAGTGATACACAGTAATAAATACGTATATTATAAGTAAAGGAGTATATTTCTCAATAGGTTTTATACAATTGTTAAAATATACGGTATAGGTATGTGTACATTATAGTTGTCAAATACATTCATTACCAAAATTGTAATATGTTGAATTTTACTGAAAGTAGTAATAAATAAATTAACTAATTGTCCTTATTCATTCATTTATTTACTTCATCTTTAATAATTATTGCATACATGTTAATTTATATTAAATCATTTTGAAGCTTTTGTAATTCGTGTGAAAAAATTATTTTTGGCATGTAATTTATTAATTTATTTAAATAAATACGTATAAATAAAATAAATAAATTTGGATGACAAATAAAATAATCAGTAAAGATGGCTTTTACAAACATCTTCAAAGATTTCCAGGTTGATATACTGCTGTAAAAAAAAATAATAATATGAATATAAAAAAATGAATATATAAAAAATGAATTTATAAAAAATTAATTCATATTATGTGAATGTAAGATTAATTTACTGGTAATAAAACAGACAGCCGTTACAGATACCTGATTTCCGGTTCATCTGTGAATGAGCTTTGTTAGTTACTTTTAAAAGATTGTTTAATAATTTTAATTTGTAGTATTGTTTCTATTACTACCAGTTAAATCAATACTACATAATTAATTTAAAAAATAATATTTTAACGAATAGTTAAAAAAAAATTTAATTCTATAAAAATACAAAAATACTAAAAAAATTGTAATAAAAATTACATAAAGAAAAAAATGTTAAATAACACCAATGACTTAAAACATCAGTTAAATAAGTTACCTTTGTTTCAATTATTACTATGATTCTGAAAATTATTTCATTATTTATTAAACTAAACTAATTTAATTTAATTAAACTAGAGCGGTTGTCTTTGAATCTCTTAATCTGTTCATTGTATGATAAGTGTCATAACTGTAACTTATGAAAGAGATTTGAAATAAAACATAAGTCATAAGTGAAAATGACGCAGTCATCCTTACAATAAAAAAGCATTCATGCCAAGTTTAATAGGAAAATAAATGAAAGAAGTAATTCTTTATTACTATTAAACAAAATATTATATATATTGCTTCAATTCAGTAAGATACTTAAATTACCATATTAATGTATACTGTTAATTTGTACTGTTATCTATGTATACTGTTATATATACTGTTGCTGTGTACTAACATAGCAAGTTAGTAACAGTGCTACGTTGCATATTTTCGTTTTTTGAAGGATGTATAAATTACTTTATATTGCCGAAAAAAGATCCTTAAACAGAAGTCCTTAAGACTTTGAAAATATCTAGTCGGTGATCGAATTGAGCTTTTGACAGATAGCACTGAAATTAAAATTTGTATTACAATTTTTATTATTTTTTTCCTTTTGCATCATCTGCCTTTGCAGTGTTCATAGAATTATACTCTATTAAATTACTGAACGAAATGGACACAACAAATTCTGTTTCCTGAATTCTTTTTTATTTTAAAATAGAAACTACTTAAGAGAAGAATAATTAAAATTTAAGATTAAAAATAGTTTCATATAGAACAAAAAAGACAAAATAATTTTCCTATTCAAAATGAAAATTAAAACTTAAATAGCCTCAGTAATCTTTAATCTTTTCTCAGTAAAACTTTAATAGAAAATAATTAGAATTTCTTTTACATAATAAATAATGTCTTACATTTTCTCTAAATGGTGATCAGACTTCTTATAAATTCAACTTTCACTTAGAAAGTAAAATCCATTTTACCAACGTCACCCATTTTATTAACCTCTGCATCGTTTAATACACCATCCATAACACTGATTCTTTCATAGTTGCGAGATCTTTTACTTCTGTAGACATCTGCAAATAAAATATGTTTGAACTTTTTTCAGTATTTAAGATGATTAGTTGCAGAATGATCTTGTATTACCGACCTCAGCATACAAACTTTTAAAAAACAAACAGAACTAAAGTTCATTTGGTAATGAATATTTAATCAATACCACACTATTAAAAAAAAGTCTTGATTTGTGTTTGTATTACGTTGAGCAGTGGTAACAATAATAGTAATAGTAATTGAAATCAAACGTATCAAATTGAAAGAATGGGATTTTTTACCTATCATTTAGTCACATATTTTAACTGCACTTTCTGATCAAAGATATTTAACCTTGATTCAGATGTAGGGTAGAGATTAATAAAAATATTTTCATTGAGCCCTGATCATACTTGATTAAAAATTATTTTGTCTTACTTTTTTGTCATTCACTTTCTCTCGATTCATAATACGAATGAATTAATGGGGAAAAAATCTATTATCTCTGAACTCCTGATAGGTAAAGTAAATATTTCCTTTTTAAAAATAATTAATACGTAGCTTATTTGTATTCTGAGAATGTAGTAATACTTATATTGAAGTTATCAACAAAAAAACCGCTGTTTATTTTTTAGGCATCAAATTAAATCCATAAACTCATATTTCCCCCGAAATAGTGACAAATATTAAATATCGTGAAAATAAAGTAATATAATTTCAACACCAAATTACTTTTCAAGAAATTAATTAATCTACCGCAGGGAAATCTCTAGTTCAATTATAATGACGAAAAAGTGTTAGTTTTTCTACAAAAATTGTTTAAAAATTTCCTTCAAATAATGTCCTAATAGCATCCGACGGCGGTAATTTTTATAAAATAGTGTGAAGTACCATAGGAATTCTCGGTAACATCAAATACGGATTTGTTTACTTTTGCAACGTCTGATTAATGCTTAAAATTAATTCCAACTCTGATGAATTTGGTAATTGTTACCCTTTATGAAGTACTTGTTTTCGTACGAATATTAAATTAATAATAATAAATTAAATATTTTGTCAATTAAGAATCACCAGTTAAAAGATAATAACCAGAAGCAAGTCGCTAGCAATTCCTGTTTTTAAACTCTTTCAACTGTCTCAGTATTTGAGCATAAAAAGTGTTCTTTTGTGAATGCTCTTAAAGAAAGGTGATGATCAGTTATTTATGGAGGCATGTTTATAATGAGCCATTTCTACTTTATAATATCGGGTTTTTTGATACCATTAGTTTACGCATTAAAACAACTTTGTTTGTGGTCACTTCTAAAAAATGATATGAGCAAATCAATCATTTATTTAATCATAAATCAGAGAAAATTTTTGAGAAATCTGAGGTAATAAGAGAATATGAGGTGCATTCAATACTGAATGCAATAAATAATTATTGTATTCAATTATTGTATTCTGTATATTATTATACAAAAAAACCTGTTAAATTAAAATGTTTTCTTAAAACAAGTCGTTAGCGCCTCCTCTGGCATTTATGACAACTTGACCGTGAAGCAGCGACGTTACCTCAAAAATCTTTAAAATAGGGGTTTCGGTACCAGGAAAGATTTTGATATGTGAATTGTGTTTAAGAATTCAGAACAAAATTTATTCTTATGCGCAAAACAGTTTTTCGAATAGCATTCATGTTTTTTTTTTTAATTGGAGCGCATCAAAGTCCTTTATACTCTAAAAATATACTCTAGCATAGACTGGTATGTAGAAAATAATGTCTTATGTTGAAATATAAAAGAAAATTCATATAGTAGGAAAATGCCCGATTAAAGTTTAAGCTTCGCAGAATGTGTTTTGATTTCATTTTTTGCACAGAGTTGAAGATGGAATTGTCCATTCGATTAACAACATTACGAAAACTGAATGAGTATATACAAAACCTAATTATTAATTATATTATATTATATTACTAGAAATAATAGTTTCTGTACAAAGTGTTATTTTTTCTGTAGAAAGTACAAAAAAGAAACAAAAAATAATCCTATCACGATAAAAAAAGGCGTCGTATTGAAACGATGAAATAATTTTAATATTATTATGAAAATACTGCAACAAAATAAAGTTTCCAAAAACGTTTATTATTTAAGAATTGTCTTAAATATATCAAATTCCCTCAAAATTACACTCTTAAATTCAGATAATTGAAATTTAAAGTATAATTTTACGGTCTGAAGATGTAGTGTGTTTCATTAGCCACCGGTATCATGGATTTAATTTAGTATTTACGCGAAAACAAGTACTTCCTTAAGGGTAAAAATTATCAAGTACGTCACAGATGGAACTCTACAAATACTTGAAGAGAATTATTCCCGTCGGATGCTATTTAGCCATTATTTGAAGTAAATTTTTAAACAAGAAAAATTTACATTGTTTTATTTTTACAACCGAAACAAGGGGTTTTCTCTCGCTAGTTAAATTAATTTCCTGAAAAGTAGTTTTTTTGATAAAATTATATTATTTTATTTTCTGCATATTCAATGTGTGAATTTCGTGGGGGTAATGTGATCATTTATGGAATTAATTTAAGCCTTGAAAACTAAATCTTTAAATCTTTTTTATAACTGTAATATGAATATTATTTAATTTAAGGAAGGAAATATTTGGTTAACTTTCCACAGATACGCGATACTAGACCGGGGAATGGGTTTTAATTGGAAGGAAATTGGTTTATCTGCTGATAAAATGTACGTATAAAAGAAGATGATAATTTTAGCAATTTATATATTTATCGCTATTTATTCTTGTAATAAGATAGATCTGGTAGATCATCTAGTACTATTAAAAATGAAACAGTCTACAGTATTTCTTTTTGTCTTTCTGACAGTCTCTTTACTTTGCTGGAATACAGAAGCAAATCCTGAGCTCGAAAACGAACTGAGAAGTTTCGAAGAGCCTAACGGTAAGTTATTTAAAATTTATGTTATAAATTGTTACAATTTATTACATAATTTAATGTAAATTAATATTTTGTATTATTTTCTCAAAAATGTTATTCATTATAAAATAAAGTTTATAATTTAGAGGAGGCGTATATTTTATCATTATTACAATCTAAGTATGTTTACGCAGTTTTCTTCGCATTTTTATAAAAGCATAGACAAACTTCATAACTCACCATCCAATACTTGTTTGTGGCTTCTTATTGAAATCTATTTGGTCTAAAATTTCTGGTCTAAATGATTAAGTAAAAGAATAAATGTATTTGCGATAGTGTTAAACAGATGATATCGTTTTTTATGTAGAATATGTTATGTCAGAAAACGAAATGTTTACATTTGCAAATCCACTCACAGTCCGTAAATTAATATCTGTTATTATACGATGTTTAGCACGAAAAACTATTCATAAATTTACAGATGTATAGGAAAAAATTACCCCGACTATCCAGTCTTAGACAGAATCTAATACATATTATCTAAATCAAAAGTTGGCCTTTAAGGAGAATTCCTTCATACATTGTTATTCTTGGTAGTCTTGCGTACGTGAAAAAAACATTCAACTTATTCCATGGAGGAATTTACAAATATTTATTACGATAAACTAAAAAAATAATTTTTTCAGTACCTAAACAAGCAGAGCAATATTCAAATGATTTTGAATATTTTTCTTTTTTTATTGTTTATCTACCTTTTAATACTTTCAGAAAATTAGTTTTGAAAATTTTACTCGTTCACATTCAAACCATAAAATTCAAAATCACTTCTAGGTTTGAATAAACAATAAAGTAAATAATAAGAAAGAACTTGCCTATAAAAAACCCATTTCACTGGTGATTTACTGTAAAGATAAACACATACAGAAACGTTTTGCTGAAAGAGATTTAATATTTTATTTGAAATTTTATATTTAAGATGAAGAAACATTTTTTAAATTAATTTTTTTGTTATTTTAATTACTTGCTATAGTCATGCTAAGTATGTAATTAAACAAAACCAATCATTATTTCGGAAAAGAAAAAAATTAAAATGTTACTACTGTATGTCTTTGATGTAATTTAATTTTTTCCCCACTATTTCTTCTATATTACGAATGGAGAGGAAGTGAAAAAATCATATTTTAGCCAATTAGGACTGGAGCGCATTAATATAAACATATACATGATAATATTTTATTTCAGTTCTACCTAAAGCAAAGCTCACCGTAATATAAACACAACTGCAGAATTTTATTAATAATGTAGTATTAAATAATATTGATAACCAAATGACATGTAGTTCAAGTGATTAAAAAGGTTGTATACTGAAAATCAATAAGACAAGCTCATTCCCCAATTAATTATTAGAAATCACTGAAAAAAATATTTATTTACAATACATTTTATTTACAGATGTCTACAGAAGTAAAAGGTACCGCGACTTCCACGATATCGGTAATGTTGAAGATGTATTAAACGATGCACAGGTTAATGAAATGGGTAATATTGGTGGAATGGATTTTACCTTTTAAATTAAATTTGAGGTTTACTTTTAAGAAATCTGATCACCATTTAGCGGAAAGGTAAGATGTTATTTATTATATAAAAGAAATTCTTCTAGTTATTTTGTATTAAAAATTTTATTGAAAGATTTAAGTTTTTATTTTTATTCTAAACATGAAAATTACTTTATCTTTTTTGTTTTGTTTGAAATAATTTTGAACTTTACATTTGATACTTCATCTAATAAGTAATGTCTACTCTAGAACAGGAACGAAATCAGAAAGCAAAATTTGTTGTGTCCATTTAGTTCAGTAATTTAGTAGAATATACTTATATCAACACTTCAAAGACAGATTATGTAAAAGGAAACAATATTAAAAATGTTAATTTCAATGGTACTTTTCAAAAGTTACAATTAGCAACTAAATTTAAAAAATAAATAATGAATACACACTCTTTGATGATTTGGAAATCTTATACCGCTGACCGCCTTCCGGTTTCATAAATTACCTCTTATTTAATCCTATATTCATAACACAACAATATTTTAATAACTTTTTTAATTTTTTACAGCATAATATCTACACTGATAAATAATGAAGATGATCGTAAAGCCAACATGAGAATTATTATATTTGTCAACCATCAAAATAATTTCTGTACTCGTATTTTTTTAAGTAAATAAAAATTATTTAATGAAAATATGCCTAAAACAATTCCTTTCATACAAATTACAAAAGTTTCAAAATGTATTTAACATGTATGTATTTATTTATTAGAAATTAGATAAATAAATGAATGAATAAGGAAAATTATTGTAATTATTTATTACTACTTACAGCATATAATTCAAGTTACAAGTATGGTAAAGATTTGTTTGATAAACATAATGTACTCCTAACATCTTATATACACTAATGTACGTAATTCGTTAAGAATACTGCTTTATTTATTAACATATTGATTATTTTGTTATATCTGTATTTGATAGTAACACATTATAAGTAAAATATTAAATAATTTTGTTAAAAATTTATGATAACATTTTTGAGACGAAATAGGTGCCATCTAATTTTTCAAGAGAGTATTATTTCATGGTACCACAAAAAATATTTTTAACGAACAGATCGACAATAACTAGTTTTCTGATAATTAAAATATAACTTAAGGTAGTAAAAGTATTTTCCATTCTATAAGCCAAAGTATTTGTCATATTCACCGATGTAAAAACTTAAAACTTCTGATTTCGAAATAAAGGTTCGTAAAAAAATTAGAGATAAAACATTAATTTATTTATTGCAAAAGGTGGAAGATGAATCACTTTTATGTAAAACAAACCTGTCTGGCAATTCAAAACCACAAATAAGCAAACTGACTCGTCAACGAGTCATTTCAGCAATACGTACTCAAAATTTTATTTTAAATCAAGTAATTGAAGTATAAAATATAGTTTCAATTATTGAATACATAACGTGAACCACTAAAATACGGGTTTAATATTTTATAATTATTATTTTTTTAATCGAACGAATGTAAGAAATTTTCGTAAGGGTTGCAAATATGCATTTATCACAAGTGAAAAATACTTTACGATGGGGAACTATAAAAAAATTATCTCATGTTTTTTTCAAAATTTCTTACGGGGCTTCACTCTTTTTCTAGGCAATGTAATTTCGGTGATTTACTCTATTCTGATGCAATCTAGATATTCTTTAGTGAATTTTTAAACAATTTTGTAAATAAACTTTATATCTTTTACTTTTTTTAACCGAAGTAAAATGTTTCTGTCTTCCGAATAATGAGTGTTGTTGAAAATTAATTTATTTTGATTTATTTGCTACCACAATATTTTTAAATATTTATTGACTCTACTATCGTCAGTTATCAAACCAGCTACTTTGTACTGTATATATTCCGTAGAAAGAAAATCATTATATACAAAGAATATTTATAAGGTTAATCACTTCTTCATTAAAAGTAAATCACTTAACATCTGATTTCATATCTTTTCTAGCTTATCTTTAAAACGGAAGTATTTGGTTTACCTATATGGTCAACCAGACATCTACATTAAACAGGTGAATGTACTTTAATTAGAAGGAAATAGGTTTTCCTGTTGATAACATTTTTTTATAAAATGAATATTATCTTCGCAATTTGTAATCTTCGCAATTATCATTATTTGTTATAATTAGACATCTTACAGAAGTAGGTGTTCTGCAGGGTGTCTCTAATTATGAAATTTTTCAGATGATAGGTATCGACTGCTACGGTCAGTTTGCTCTATGAGAGAGGAAATTTATAGCGTACGAAACATGGCATGCCTGATCGGGATTCAAACCCGAAACATCCGGATGAAAGGCTGAGACGCTACCACTCCGAAACGGAGATCGACTGCGTTATAAATTGTTACAACGTATTACGTAATTAAAAGTATTTTTATTTTAAATATTTCCCTGAAAATGTAATTCTTTAAACGACATATATTATTTGGAGAATCTGTATAATTTTATGATTATTATAGTCCAGATAGGTTTATGCTGTCCCTGCTCAGTTTAATGAAGAACAGACAAATCCCGATATCCACTATCTAATATTTGTTTACAGCTAATTCATACAATCTATTTTGTTTGAAAGTTGTTTTCTGTATGATTAAATAA
Organism: Lycorma delicatula; assembly: GCF_047948215.1. Lineage (NCBI taxonomy): Eukaryota > Metazoa > Arthropoda > Insecta > Hemiptera > Fulgoridae > Lycorma > Lycorma delicatula. The sequence goes on from NC_134456.1 coordinate 54,458,458, forward strand.
AAGAAAATATGTATTTGCGATAATGTTTAACATAATATTAATTAAATAAAGGAAAAACGGATTTACGATAATCTTAAACATTGGTAACTGTTTTTAAAAACTTTACAATACTTTACGTCAGGCAATGGAATTTTCCAGTTGATAATTTACAGATAGTCAGTAACCGTTATCTATTATCTGAGATGTTAGAACAATAAAGCTAACTTACAATATTATATAGGAAAATAATACCCGATTTATCTTGTGTGAAAGGATGTCTTTAATCGGGAAAAATGTTATTAAGAGATTCATTTCATTCATTTTCTCCCTTCTAAATACTTAAGTTACTTCGTAAGCAAATAAAAAAAAAAATTCATTATCACGGAAAATGAAAAAAAGGTTATGTGTCCACCCCCAATGTTATGTTATATACATAAACAATATTTTTACATTTCTAGAAAGTTTATAGTCTAATTAAAAAAAAAAAAAAAAAAAAAAAAACATTTCATATTATATCTGATAAACTGTATAGAGAAAGTGAATTACAAAGGAACAATTTTTTAGTCAAGCAGGATTAGAGTTCAATGTAGATATTTTAAGTGAACATCTGATGTATATACTAATCAAAATTATGATAAATTTGATCATAAAGTGTAATTAAAGTATATGACTGAATGATTGATTGACAATTACATTGTTTACATTATTCCAATTTCATAAGTTTAAATTCAATAACTGTTGTTATTATTAGTGTTATTTTTTTCCTGTTTTATGTAAATGATGGGATTTTATATCATAAATTTAAAAAAATATATGTGTATATATATATATAATTTACCTTTTATCTGAGTTCTCCCTAAGGTAACTAGGTTGAAAATGTTGCTTTAACGACCATTTTCCAATAATATGATATTAATTAAACATTCATTGTTATATACACTACCGTTCTGGGCTGGTGTATATAAAGTTTGTATACTGAAGTTCATGAAAATAAAATCATTTTGCAGCCAGTAATATGAAAATTATGTTGTAATTCCTGTTACTATTACTTTTGAACTTGTTAAAAATAAAATTATGAATTTATAACAAATTTTATTTGTAGGTGTCAACAGAATTAAAAGGAATAACTATAAACATCTTGGTAATATGAATGATATATTAAGAGCGGTGCAGAGGTTAATGAAATGGGTGATATTAGTAACATGGATTTTACTTTCTAAATGAAACATGAAGTTTTAAGAAATCATCTGGTTATTGTTTAGCGAAATTGTAAGATATTTTTTATAAATAATTTTATTGATTCAATTTTTAAAATTTTAAGTTATTTAAATCAATTTTCACTATCTTATTTATGTTTTTTCTCATTCAAGACAACTTTGAAGTAATATTTTACGAGTGGAATAACTTGAAATTAAAAGCTTAAATCCAGTAATATAAGAGCTGTATAGATTCCTTAGAGTTAACGTTTGTCACATTGACTAAAATGTTCATTTAGTTTCTCCACACTGTCAAACTAATTAAGGAAGCTTCTAAATAATAATAATAATTATGATGTTGATGGTGATAGTAGTGGTGATGTGATAATTAATAATAATTATTATCTCAATTATAACACATAGTTAATTAGAAAATGAATTAACTGCAGAAATGGAAACAAATACTATAAAATGAAGATATATCTTAATTTGTAAAACAATATGGTAAATTATGTCTCCTAGTGAGTTGAAGCAGCATATACCACACTTTGCTTCATAACAGAAAGGATTACATAAATCTATGGTTTACAACATTTGTCCCATTCTTTCTTACGACTGAACTGCATCTAAAATAGCTGAGGTACAGAAGAAACCAATCAGAGTTGCTTTCTCTGGGATCAACATTATTCAAATCCAGCAAGCCCTTGTTGTTAATAGAATGAAGATGTTATTTGAAACACCTTTAAATAACTCCTGCATTTCAAATGGCTTAGCAGTAGAGATTCACAACCGTACACTCAGATTTGGGTCAATGGAAAGAGGGCAATGGAAAACCACTTCTTTCCTAGTAAACCTGACATGGAATATTTTTTTAATTTTAAGGATAACTAAGGCATTTTTACCCATTAATTTTGATTAATGTCAAATGGCCTAAAAACCGTTATATTAAATTAATGCTGTAAATTAAGAAATTCAAAAAGACTACCATTCTGTTCTTTCCTATATTTAAGCAATAAGTTTGAAAATATAGTAATAATTATAAAAATAAGTTATTTAACTGATCTTAATCACACACTGGTTTAATTTAAAGTTCTTCTCGTTGTATAAATTGGCCAAAAAAAATTGGCCGTGAAATTCATAAAAATGTATATTTCTTTGTTCTAGAAAGACAATGAATTTTAATAATAAATCTATAACATAAGAATCAGTAATTCATTATAAAAATAAAATAAAATTATAATCTAACAAAAGACAATTAAAAAAAATTATAATGACATGGTAAATCGTACGGTAAGTCTTGCAGTTATCATATCTTCCGCTCAAAAAACAAATATTTCCGTAATACAAATAAAACTATTTTTAACAAAACGATATCAAAAAAGATAAGACACTACGTTTCTACCATCAAAATCCGCTATTAATTTAGAATTTTGTTAAAAAATTCTAAAATTGTTTTTTGATATCTGCGAGACTCTTAGCGTATGGTTTACAATTCATTGTAATTTTTTTGGATTAAAGAATGCGTACATCTGTACGCTGCCTGTTCCACAGAGATCACCAGTAGATTAATCTCATAATTAATAAGCATTTATCTTTTCTTAACATTTCTGATTTTTTTACAGTACAACAACCTAAAAGTGAAAATTAATGAAGAAATTATGAAGATGAATTTATGAGTAATTAATAATTTATAAATTTTCAAGATGAATTGTGTAACCACAATAATATATTATCTGTGTTCATATGTACTGTGTAAATAAAACATAAATGTATTTAAAAAAACAACCATCTAAAATTCACTTGTTTCATATCAAATAGAAAATTCTAAAATATAGTTACCATAATTAACATGTATACAATATTTTTTTTATTTTATTTTTTTTTTTTTCATAAAGTTAAATAAATGATCGGATAACATCAGAAAACAAACTACTGTAATTTATTACTACTTGCAGCATAATTCAACAAATTACACTTATGGTTATCAATGGATTTGACAATATGCATTGAAGTAATCCATTAAACAATATAATTTTTTATTTATTAATTAGTATATGATTTTTGTATTTAGAATGTCATTTAGTAATGTTTTTTTACTTAAAAAAATTTACTTTAACATTATACTGAAAAAATGAAGAAATATCTTAGACAGCTGCCTAAATCATTTTGCTGGCAGCTACAGATAATAAATTTCCTTCTTTAAATAAATGAATTAATTGCATTAAGCAAATTTAATGTGAACTTGATAAATATACTTCATTAATAATAAGTTGATCCTAACTTAAACTACTTAGTAAGATGTCTCCGACATTTTATTACTTCTATCATGAAGTTATCTAGTGGCTTTCAATTACTTCTATTTAATTAATTTAACAATTTAGAAATATTATCTTATAGCATTACTTCCTAGATACAGCCTAAATTCTTGCCTTACTGGGCATACAATGACAGTACAATGATACATACAAAGATACATACAATGTATAATCTGGTAGTTTTCAATGTACAAATTCCATACTTGAATATTCTGTCATTAATCCAACGCTGGCAGTTTAAATTCAACAGCTCATTCAATTTTTTATGAATCAAACTCACCATAAAGTCGATTTCTTCAGCTATACAATTTTTAATCCCAATTTCTTGGACAGAGGATAAAACTCCAGCGCATGTATCCTAGCAGTACTCCCGTTTAACCAGTCTTGTTCATTTTTTTATGTTAACATCCCCACGACCACAATTCTAACTTATTTGTTACAGTACTGTAAGGAGGTTATAAAGCAATGTCATGGTTTGTTGTAGAAGGAGGGAGGTTGCATTAAATGGATAGAATTTGCATCCTGCTGTTTATGGAAATCCTAGAGATGTGATTCAGGATTGTTATTTGGGATTACACTATATACAATACATGAAATTGTACTGCATTATGTTGTATATGTATTGTCATTTTGTGAATCAGGTATGAAGCTACATTTTAGTATTTTTAACCTAATAAAAATACTAAAGCCGATATTTGAGATTTAAAATTCACTCATTAGTCATTCAGTAATTGACTTGATCTATTTACGATTTTTTCCTTCAATGATTTCTTTTTAATCATCTTCCTTTATTTAACTATGTCTAGAATATTACTAATCTACCATAAAACGTTATGTGAAGAATTTTTTTCATGATTATTTTAGATGAAATATTTCCCATCACAGATTGATTTATATTTAGTCCTATATTTTATTTTAGTTATTTCTATGAGAAACCATGTGCAAAATAGAAGTTTCAGAATGCAAAGTAGAAATGATAACTTCTTTAAGAAAAGTTATTTTAAAAACTATTTTTCTTTAAAAAAAATATAATAATCATTTTTATTATTTTTTTATGATTCATTCACCGCATAAGCTTGAAGCATGTCCATGGGAATATGAAATGGAAATTCCAAGCGTATGAAAAATGCCACGATTGACCAGGATTCGAATATGGGACCTCCGGATGATATTATTATTTATTACTATTTATATTATTTATACACTATTATTACATTATAATGTGTTGAAATACATTGAAATACATATTGAAATACATATATACATTGAAATATATTAATACAATTTTAAAATAACAGTTATTAAATGCTTAAATTATTGCAATTGTCTTATCTTTAATTTTTAAAATATGTTAACAAATAATTTCACTTGTAGAATGTTTGATCAGTTTCTCTAAACAAAAACCAGTAATAGTCGCCCATCATTCCAGGATCCCATCTTTCTTGGAACTGAAGCTCCATGGTCAGAATATCGCGATGGAAAGACTCATCGCTGACAGTGCCCAATTCTTCAGAAGAAACGTGTAGGCGTGAGTGTAGGAAATGAATTTTTAATGACATCTAACATCCTAAACGATTTTAGTTTTCTAACAGTTTATTAACCAAAAAAAAAACATATTTTCATTTTTTCTATTGCCTAAAAAACCAGCAACAACGTCTTTCAAAGATTTCCATGCTGCTATTTTACATCCGCTAAGTTTATTCTCTTGATTTGGAAACAAATAACTATACTTTCCTTCAGCTTCTCATCACTCAATTTAGGAAAACTTATTTTCAAATTTGCAGTTAGCTAAAGCTAAAAGAAAGCTTAGCTAAAGCTAAAAGCTTTTTAACTAAGGAATGAAAAATTTAAAAGACTCCGCAATCTGGAACCCACAATTTAAACTTGTTGCTTTGATAACTTTAAATCGAGAACTAAATGATTAAGTTCATGTCGCTGAATAAACTGAGAAAATCTCGTATCAGCTACAGAAGAAATTTTTCAACATCCTGTACGTCATCCGCTTCATTTTCAGATTGTTCTTCTAGCAATGTCGAAAGAGATAGTGGTACAGGTACAGGGAACTCCTCTTCGTGTGGTGCTGGGTTTAGAGCTGAGTATATTACTGCATATTTTATGAACTTCTATTTTCGAAGGAAAATCCAAATATATATGTCATACAAAAGTAGCAGTCAGTATGGTGGTAAATTGGTTCATGCCAAACCATCAGTACCTCAAATGGCATGACTCGCCTTCAACCAGTCGGTTAGAGATACTGAGCACGATGTGCAAATAACATGAAGCGCCTAGATTTTATCTTGATATCTTGGATCCACCGTATTGATCAAACGTAATTTTTATAAATAGGAGGATAGATATATGACACAAGATTTCGATTTAAAATTTTATAAAAGAAACAATGGTAAACCCGTTTTTTTTTTTGTTTTTTTTTGTTAATACCTTCATTATCGAATTATAAGCATTCAAAGTGCAATGACGAAAAAAATCCTGTTAACAATAAAATGAAGTAAAATCCGCTGCATGAACAATTTTATCGCATTATACATTCATAATGCACACAATTACGAACTTTAAACAGCGCTATGATATCGATAGCAATAAACAATAACTAATAATTTACAACTCAATAAATGAAACGGCTATATCAACTGATATCCAAGAAAAACAAAAATAGCCAAACAAAAATTAAAAACACTCCAGAATTCATATTCTTTTAACTACGTAAAACCCCATATCTTTCTACCTCCAGATACCTCTCAAATATGCAGTATAAAACTGTTTACATACTTAAATACCACCCGGTAAATAATTTATTTCTTTTAGAGTAAACTATCAAGGGCAGAAGGATAGACCAAGGTAATATTATAATGATATTAATATTATTATAATGATATTAAAAGTAGACCAACGCCAATTAATAAATATTCATAACTTTGCTGAAATCCCCTGCTAATATTTCTTCATAATACTTACATTACTGGTTTTTCTAGAAAACCTCTTCACTATTTGATTTATAATACAGATCGGACGATAAATTTTACTGTTTATAAATTCAAGTTTAAAGGGAAAAATAGGTCGCATCTACACACGTTTTCATTAAAATTCACTTAAAGTGTATTAAGAATGCCTCATAAATGATACTGTTTCGATTTTCGTTCACTGACTTTGCAGGCATTCGGCTTGCTCATCGCCGTTCAGCTCTGACAAAATCTCGCTGTCACTAGTTTTTCTTAACAGCCAGATCTGTTTTCTAGATTCTTCAGGTCGTATCTCCTTCGGAATTACGACCAGTATCTAAACATAACTTTACCTCTCGGCGACCAAACCATCAAGGCATTTCACTCAGGCACAGAGCATATCTTTGGTTTACTCATTAACATTTTTCTTCAATTCTATCCTGTACCAGAAGTTTATGATGAATCATCGAGGTTCAGAGCGGATTATAATTATTGTTATAACATTTTGTTCTATTATTTTATTGTAGCTAACATCTATTTCTTTAACTTTGAACTTTTAATTACGTTCTTTAAGTGCCGTTTGGAAAACAATCTTCTGGAGATAAAAGATGTGCGTAATAACGACAGGTTCAGCTACATAAAGTTCACCGAGTACTAGTTTAAAAACAGATATGAATCAAAGTAATAAATATTATTTTTATCATTACTAATATCGCCACCGATAATTCCATTCATTTGAATGTAAGCGGTTAACGGTTTTCAAATAAATATGAGTTATTATGGATGATCATAGTGATCAAAAAATACGGAAAGAAGCATGAACCTGATACGTGAGACATTATGACAAGTTTTCTTCAGTATTATGAGTGTAATCTAGAAAACCACTTTTAACTTTATGTTTCAGATCAGCTGACAGATTACATTATTTGCAAACTCAATAATCGGAGAACACACAGATTGCCAAACGTTCATTTCCTAACTTGAAAACTTAAAAAAAAAAAAGATTTCCATATTTAATTCAAACATCATAAGACACGTTTACGTATTCTGAACGGAAATACAATTAGCGCAAATAATTACCATTATTTTTCATCAAAAAATGTATAAAATTAAGTAATACTTTACTTATTATATGTTACTATTAAATATAAGGAATACCGTTAAGTAATAAATGTATTATAAATTAAGGAGTATATTCCTTAATAGGTTTCGTACTACAGTTAATATATACAGTACAGCTATGTGTACACTATGGCTGTCAAATACATTCATTACCAAAATTGAAATATGTTAATTTTACTTTAAGTATTAATAAATAATTACGGTGATTGTCTTCATTCATATATTTATTTAATTTTTTATGATTATTACATTAATATTAAGTACATAGTGAAGCTTTTGTAATAGGTATGAAATAAATTATTATAGTGTGTAATTTATTAATTTATTCTGATTTATTTAAATAAATACGTACAAAGAAAATTGTTTAATGTGGATGACAAATAAAATTATTAGTAAAAATGGCTTTTATGATCATCTTAATAAATTCGTCATTAGTATTCCAGATAGATAGATTTCTGCTGTAAAAAAAAAAACATTACAAATAAGAAAATATGAATATTGTATGAATAAAAGATAAATTTTAACAGTAATCTATAAAGTAACAGCACTTACTTGTGTATAATTTCCAGTTCATCTGTGAGTAAGCTATATTTTTTGATAAATAATGTTGGTTTTTTAACGATTCTTTTTAATAATTTTAATTGGTAATATTGTTTTTATTATTACATTTATTATAATTACATTTTTAATACTGAATAAATACAAGATCAAAAAATTTTAATAAAAGTTATGCAAGAAAAACCTATAAATAACACGAATGACTTATAAAGGATCAGTTAAATAAGTTACTATTGCCTCAATCATTACCATGATTATGAAATTTTTTTCGTTATTTAAATGAAAAATAAAGAAAAGAAGTGGATCTTTATTACTATTAAACAAAATATTATACATGCCGCTTCAATTCAGTAAGATACTTAACCTACCATATTAATTTATACATACTGTTTCAACACAGCAAATTAGTAGCAGTGCTACATTCGACATTTTTGATTCATGAAACATGTATAAATTACTTTCTATTGTCAGAAAAATAATCCTTAGCAGAAATCCTAAAGACTGAAAATATCGTAGCATTAATTCCCTCTTTGGTGATCAAAATAAGCTTTTCAAAGGTAGCATTGAAATTAAAATTTTTATTACACTTTTTATCATAGTTTCCTTTTACTTCTGTCTTGGCAAAGTTGATATTATTGTATTCTACTAAATTACTGAACTAATTGGATACCACAAATTCTGCTTACTGTTTTTTCTGTTTTCGAGTAAACATAAGTACTGAGAAGATTGATTAAAATTTAAAGTTAACATTTTTTTCACGTAAAACAAAAAAGACAAAATAATTTTCGTATTCACTAAAAAAATTAAAAATTAAATTCTTTCAGTAAAATTTTTAATACAAAGTAATAATTAGTAGAATTTCTTTTATATAATAAAAAGCATCTTACCTGTTGGTTAAATAGTAATCAGAATTCTTAAAACAGTCAAATTTCATTTAGAATTTAAAATCCATTTTACCAACATCACCCATTTCTTTAATTTCTGCATCGTTTAATACGTCATTCAACATACCGATTTTTTCATAGCTGCGAGACCTTTTATTTCTGTATACATCTGTAAATAAAATGTGCCTTAAATAAAAATGGCGTTGAGCTGTGCTAATTATAATGATGATAACAATATTTATTAAAAACAAACGTATTAAACTGAAATAATTGATCTATCAATCAGTCAAATATTTTAACAACACTTTTTGATCAGAGATACTTAAACTTCATTCAGATGAAGGGTAGAAATTAATTTAAATATTTATACTGAGTTCCAGTACTACTCGATTAAAAAATGTTTTCTTTTTTTTGTCATTCACTTCCTCTCGATCCATAATACGAAAGAATAATGAAGAAAAATTAAATTACAAAAAAAAACATACAGCAAATTTTTGTTCATTTTCTGAGATGATTGTTTTTTTTTTTAAACACATTCTTATAAAGGACTTTACAAAGTATTTAAAATAGAGAAATATATTTTAGTACGCTAAAAAATGTAAAAAAAAAAATTTATTTTTAAAAATAAAATTTCAAATTGAGCACTGCCTCTTTTTAAGAAAGGTTTTCTGTATGTTTTTATTCTTTAGACTAAATACCTGACCGAATTTTTTTTTACGTGACTTGTTTTTCTTACTGTTTAATAAAATCTAAAAATGTTTTTGACCTTAAAATTTTGAATATCATTTTTACTAATATTCAAGTAACGTTTAAATTAACTAAAAACATGAACGAGTAAAATTCTCAAAACCAAAATTCTGCAAAAAATCGGCAAACAATAAAAAAAAAGAAATATATTAAAAATTATTTCTCTACTTGTTTCAGCTACCAAGGTAAATCTTTTTTGCAGTTTATCTATACGAATATTTCTGGACTCCTCCGTGTAGGAAGCCAAAGTTTTTTTGCGTACGCAAGTCGGCCAAGAATAAAAATGTATGAAGGAATTCTCCTTAAAGAATAATTTTTGATTTAGATAATATGTATTACATTCCAACTAAGACGTTCTTTCAGAAAGGATAAAAGTCAGGTATTCTTTTTCTAATACTCCTATAAATTTTTAATATATTCTTCTGGCTGAACATTGTATAATAGCTAGTAATTCACGGACTGTGAGTAGATTTGTAGATATAAAAATTCCATTTTCTGACAGCATATTCTACACAAGAAACGATATCCATCTGTTTAACAGTATCGCAAATACATTGTTCCTTTACTTAATCGTATAGAACACAACATTTCAAACAAAAAAAAATCTCAAAGTAATCCTGCCCCGTAAGAGAAGACACCCACCATGTGACATTTCCAGTCGCCACGCCACCCTCTCCGTAACTAGCCCTGATGGGCTTTACCGGAGGTGATATTTAAAAACTTCATCGATTGACTTATTTCAGTCTCGCCTCGGCAAGGATGCCACGGATACGAATACCACACGCGACATTGCCATCGGTGTACTACTAAGGTGAACTCGTGGAAAACAAAACAAATCTCGACTAAATTACTTAAACGTCGACTGATGGACCTGAAATCTATGTACACGAATAAGTAAAAGCTAGTTCGACACACAACTCAACAACAAAAACTGAAAACAAAACAAAGAAGCAAAGCAAGCCCAGTCGGGTCCCTACAACCCTTCTATAATTCTTTCTTTAACGAGGAAAATCAAAACTTCTTCCACTGTTAACCATTCGGCCAATTTTCTCCAATTCTGCTGAACATCAGCTGAATAAGGTCGACCCGACAATGTCGAGACGACAAATCAACTCAGTGCTCTTCTCATGAACTAACAACCTGATCTTGTAGGGAAAGACATCCTCCATATGGCAGTTTTGGTCGCGACGCCATTCGCTCTGTAATAGCTTTTATGAGCTTCACCGAAGGTCTTCTTCAGAACTTTGGCAAAAGGCATCTGTCAGCCTTTTTCTGGCCTCAGTGAGGATGCCACCGATGAGAATAAAACATGTAAAAATATTGGATGTGGATTATCAAGTGTGTCTATGCTTTTATAAAAGTCTGCAGGAAACTGCGAATTCATATAATATACGCCTCCTCTAAATTATAAACAGAATTTCAAAAATGACATTTGAGGGAAGATATTTAAAAAAATTAATTAACATTAAAATACATAATACACTGTAACAAGTTATAATGTAAATTTTATTAACTTACGAAGAAACGTTTTAATTAATAAAAAAAATGAACGAATAAAATTCTCCAATTATTTAAAAATCGGTAAACAATAAAAAAAAGAAATATACTCAAAATTATTTATTTATTTGTTACAGGTACTTCATCTACACAGATATTTTTGAACTCCTCCATGAAGTTGCGGCGATTCCGGTCGCCTCACCACCCCCTCCGTTCAAAGCCCTAATGGGCTTTACCGTTACTTCATGAAATAACCGTAAACAAATACTGGATGGTCGATTGAGAAGTGTATCTATGCTTTTATAAAATTCTGCAGAAAAATGCGAGATCATAAAATATACTCGTTCTCTAAATTATAAACGTAATTTAAAAAATTACATTTGTGGGAAGATATTTAAAAATGAATTTATATTAAAATACATAATACACTGTAACAAGTTATAATGTAAATTTTATTAACTTACCCTCAGGCTCATCGAAACTACTCAGTTCGTTTTCCAACGTAGGATTTGCTTCTGTATTCCAGCAAAGTAAAGCGAATGTTAGAAAGGCAAAAAGAAATACCGTAGACTGTTTCATGGTTGATTGTATTAGATGATCTATAAAGATGTGTCTAATTATAATAAATAACGATTAGTCTACAAATTACGATTGCAATGGCCATTTTATATAAAAATGTTATCAACATGAAAAACGAATATCCTTCTAATTAAAACACATTCCCCGGTGTATTATCGTTAAACTCATGATAGGTAAACCAAATATTTCCTTTTTAAGAATAAATAATATTTACGTAATGTATTTGTATTCTGAGAATATAATAATACTTATACTGAATTTATCGAATAAGTCAGTTTATTTTTAGGGCTTAAATTAATTCCATACACTCATATCTCTCCCATAATTTTCACAAATATTAAATATTCTGAAAATAAAGAAATATAATTTCAACACAAAATTACGTTAAAAGAAATTAATTTAGCGCGGAGAAATTCTAAATTCGGTTATAATTTCTACAAAAATTGTTTAAAAGCTCCGTTCCAATAATGTATAAATAGCATCCAACGGAGATAATTTTTATAAAACAGTGTGAAGTACCATAAGAATTCTCGGTAACATCAAACACGGTTTTGTTTACTTTCACAGCATCTGATTAAATCTAAAATTAATTCTACTTGTGATGAATTTGGTTACCCTTTAGGAAGTACTGGTTTTCGTACGAATGTTAAACTAAAAATAAAAAACCAGGATACCGGTGGTTTAAAGAGACACATGTCTTCATACTTTGAAATTATTTATAACATTTCAATTATTTAAGAGTGGAATTTTGATGGAATTTCTGAAACGTCTTAGTATTTAGTCGATTTGCTAAATTGTCCTGCTGACTTGCCGGTCCGTTTGTTTACCAAAAGTTTATACAACTCTTCTCTTATTTTAATGTTTAAACAATTTATAACTTCATTAAAGATTTTAATACTCATATTAAAAAAAGAAATTTACGCGTTGGTGGAAACGACAAACCACCTTGGTTAAAGGATTGTTAAGTAACTTTTTTACATTAGTTTGCAATTTAATCATCAAAAATCAAAATTAAAAATTACTGAAAAAAATAACTGTCTGTAATGTTATGAAATAATGGCTGCACCTGTTAATTCTTGAAACTTTACCCATAAAAGGTACAATTAATTTTTTCAAGTGCGGTGATTATAGTAAATTTGTTTCCTACAATGCATTTATAATCAATCCAAAAATATTTTCTTTGAACAAATCAACCCCCACTTATTAACACTAAAATTACGTTTATTTGTTAGTTTATTCTAATTTTCTTCGGTTTAAAGATTTTTCAAACAGTATTTGAAAGTATATACTTCATACATGACGATATCAAGAAATGTCAACAATTTTGAATTATTGACCCGGACCTTAAATGCAGAAAACGCCTTTTTTGTAATTTTCTTTTTCATATTTATGCATTATTTGAACGGCTGTTTGATTTAAAAAGCACTTAACAAAACAAATTTGTAAGCTTAGCTTATATATGAATATTTTTTTTTAAAACCTTTTATTAAAATTTATTCAACGCCCGTAAAAAAATCTGTTTTGTTTTTCTGGATCTATCCCATTTAATTCTTATTATAAATACCCGGGAATGTTATGTAATACGTCCAGACTTTTTCGTTTAATCTCGTAATCCTTAAATAGATTTTGAATCTTGTTCATTTAGCCGATTAGCGGACATTTGGTCCACACGGTAAGATCCACTTTCGCTTAGGTCCACAAAAAGCCAACGTCCACTGTTTTGTTTGTCCATTTTATATAAAGTCCACTGGTATTTTTGTCTACTATTAGTTTTGTTTGACTTTCTTTTAGTCCACACAGATTTAAGTCTGTTTTCAGTTCACTGTGAGTTATAATATTATGGCAGACATTTTTTTCATTATTGGAAAATAAAAGAAGTTTGCCTACGTTGCTAGGCGATATCATTTTGGAAAAATTTTGTAAAATTATGACAGAATTGATTTAAGCGATATCATCATGGATTGTTATCTTCTTGAAATAATTATTCGATTTCATTTTCACTTAATTTCTCTAATAATTTATTTTCTAAATATTCCATACCTAGGTTTGGTGAGAAGGTGTGATTGGTGACCCCATCTCTAAACCATGGCATTGTTGATATAATTTATTTTTAAATTTAAAATATATATTATCTATGCAAATATTTATACATTCTAAAATTCTAAAATTTTAGTTATTTTTTAAATTTCACTCCATTTGCTTTCTATCGCTTCAATGATTAAATTCTACGGAATTCTTGTATATAATGAAATTACATCCAACGAAATAATTTGTTGTGTATGGGTATTATTTGATTATTAATAAATGTATGGAGTACCCATGAATCTTTGATTTTGTATTTATTTTTTTCCGATTATTTGTTGTAATATTTTAACCAAAAATTTGGTAAGGAAGGCAAAAGACAACTTAAAGCACCGCGCAGAAAGATCCATATGAACTCCCAGCACAGACCATGAGGTTGACTTAACAAGACGTGCATGATGAACAACTGCTTTTGACGTTACCTGAAAGGAATACGTTGCGACGACAGATTAATAGAGGCCGTCCTGCCACTCCCGCTTCATTGCATGACATTGACATTCTCGATGAATACGTGCTACTCGTGCTGGAGAGAGGTACCTTTTGTACGATCCCAGACCAGAAGATGAGAACAGAATACTTATTTTTGCCACTATGGAAAACCTGAGACTATTCTCTGCTAGCCCAATAACAATCTCAGACGGTACATTTAAAACGGTGCCAAATTAATTCATGCAACTATTTACTTTAAACGGTATTTTCCGATGGCACGTCTTTCCATTTGTATACACTCTCTCCGCGGAAAATGGAGGACACGTATCGACTGCTGTAGGAACGTGTTATGGGTACAACTCGAGAAGCAAATATCCATGTACATCTTGAAACCACCATGATGGACATGATTTATGACCTCGTGTTAAGTGGCCAACAAAGAACAAACAATGACGTCAAGGGATGGTACAATAATTTTCAGAAGTTGATGACTGTTCACCATCACTCCCTATGGAGATTCATCGATTCAATGATAGATGAATATCAACAAGATATCAGTCACCTACTAGGAGGCCACATTGACATAAGGCCGACTGTGAACGAAACATACTTAGCAAACCAAATACACATTGCTGAATTTGTGCAACTATATCAGCAAAATAAGGTTGAACAACGCGTGACAATTTATCTGAGGGCCGTCGCGTATAGACTAAAGATGAACCCTGCAGAATTCATTGATGAATGAAATCTGTAACAACTAATTAATAGGTATATGTCATAATTATTTCTGGAATACATACATGATAAATAAATTAAAAAAATTATATTTCTGTTTTTTTAATTATCTCTATAAATGGTCAAGATAAGTATGCGATGGACTTTAAAGGTCTTCTAGTGGACAATGCGGTAAATAGACATTACTTATATCACTGCTCATATCTTTTATTATATTTGGTCACTTCTAATAAAAGATGTAAGCAAATCAATCATTTTTTTTTCCATACTTCGGAAGCGATTAATGAGAAAACTTAGGTAATAAGAGAATATGAGGTGCATTCAATACTGAATCCAATAATGAATTATTCAAACAACCCTCTTAAATTCAATTGTTTTCTTTACAGAATAGTATAAACATATCGATGGGCGTCGCTAGCGCCCCCTCTGGCAATAAAGAAAACGACAGAGAGTCGGTAACGCATATCTCTAAAAAAGGGAAGTTTTCAATACTTCCGTACCTCCAGATTCAATTAATTAAATAAATAAGAATGATTTTGATATATAAATTGTATTTAAGTACCCTGAATAAAAATTTATTCTTATGGAAAAAATAGTTTTTCGATTAGCATTCTTGTTTTTGACTTCAGAAATGGTCCGACCGAGATCACCTTTCGGCGAACCGGTAAATTTTGGTAAAAGACCAGTGTGTTTTTGATTAACGTGAGGGTTGCTTGGTCGATTCCATTTTTCTCTCCGGTCCTGGTCCGGATTATATCCCAGCGGCAATTATCAAGAAACTTATCAATCAAGCTCCATGGGAGATGCTAGAGGTGGTCAGTCATGGACTAGTAAACAAGACTTTCCTGGAGTGTTGGAAGGAGGCGAGAGTTGTGTTAATACCGAAGAGCACAGATGAAAGAGGAAATATGACGTATAGACCATTGAGCCTCCTGAACACAACGGGAAAGCTTGTGGAAAAGATGCTGGCTGGCCGCATAGTGAGCGAGGTTGAGGAAGGCTTGGGCATAAGCCCAAATCAATATGGCTTCTGGAAGGGGAGATCCACCGTTCAGGCAATCGGTAAGGTGATTAATTGGGCCGAGGAGTCTAGAAGAGGTACTTGGCGAACTAGACAGATTCCATTAATGGTATCACTTGACGTGAAGAATGCATTCGGCACAATAGCTTGGAGACACATAAATATGGCCATGGAAGAGAAGAGAATCAGCTCATACCTGCGGAGACAAATTGAGGAATATCTCAATGAAAGAAGGTGTAAGATTAGTACACAAGAAGATGAAGTACACTTCAATATGTCAGGCGGTGTGCCGGAAGGTTCAGTTCTGGGCCCATTACTATGGGTCCTGGTCTTTGATGGCATACTTAGTTTAAGGTATCCAGAAGGGGTACAGCTTATTGCTTATTCTGATGATTTAGCTGTGCTCGTACAAGCTAAAACAATGGAAGAAGTTAAAGATAAATTAGATAAAACAATGGAAGAAGTTAAAGATTTCTGTCACTAGAAATAGTAGCTAGATGGTTGCGTACAAGAGGGTTACAATTATCTGTGAATAAGTGTAAATATGTCAAGTTCACCGGACGTAGGGTACTAGAATCGGTTGGTATACACATCGATGGTCACAGAATAGAGGAAGTACAGATGCTAAAATATTTGGGAGTCACATTGCAGAAGAACTGTCGTTTTACAGAACGTGTTTTAAAAATATGTGATAGTGCAGAAAGAATGATGAGAAGTTTGAATGCGTTAATGTCAAAGAAGAGAGCACCAAGGGCTTCGAAGAGAAGACTTCTTGCGTCGACAGTGACTTCTGCAATGTTGTTTGCCGTTCCGGCATGGTGGTCAGCATTCAATATTGGAAGGAATAGATATAGAATGAAGAAGATACACAGAGGGGTACTCTTAGGAGTTGTATCGGCCTACAGAACGGTTTCTTATGAGGCCCTCTGTGTCCTTTCTGGAGTTTTCCCTATAGATCTTATCGCTAAATACAGAGTTGAGAAATGCTTAAGCAGAACAGATAATGAAGTAAAAGAAGAGATATATACTTATGGCAGCAAAAATGGCTGGATGCAGGGGTAGCTAATTGAACTAGATTATTAATATGGACAAGTAGGCGTCATGGTGAAATGGATTATTATGTTACACAATTTTTAACAGGGCATGGTTGTTTCAATGCATATCTTCATAAAATTGCCAAAAGAGATAGCCTATGTGTATGTACTGTGTAGAACAAGATGATGTTGGGCATACCATTTTGAGGTGCCACATTTTGAGGTGGCAGGAGTTAAGGCAGTATGCAGGTATTAGAGGGAAAACGCCGAAGGAAACAGTTGACTATATGCTTGATAGTGAGGTAAAATGGAAAAAGGTTGCTGATTACATAAGAACAGTTTTAAAGCAAAAGAGCATAGATGAAAGAAATATGGGGTACTAGTTTGTTAGGTGGGGTGGACAGCCTCAGCAGTGAGAGCCAGCATGCTGAGGTGTGCTGGTTTCAATGATCTGCTGAGGACTCCTTGGGTGTGTTTGGTAGGAATAAAAAATAACAATAGATCCACGGGCCACACCACGGCATTGAGGTATGGTGTGGTGCCATAAAGGACAAAAATGAAAGAAACCTCAAAAGAGCCACCGGTTAGCCCGACCTGCCATGCCGGTATATTGCCGGTAGGTGGAGAGGGCTAATTAGAGTAACGGACACTCCCCTGGGTGGCGTAATACAATCAAGTCGGTACCGGCCCAGGGAAGTAGAGGGGAAAAAAAAGATAAATTACTTTCTTTAAACGTAGTTTTTTTGTTAAAATTATATTATTTTATTTTCTGCATATTTAATGTGTGAATTTTGTGGGGAAGAATGTGATTTTATGGAATTAATTTAATCCCTAAAAACTAAATTAAACCTTTTTACTTCCTTGTACGAAGTAAAAGCGTTATTGTGATTGCAAAAAATTTCGATCTTCAGATTTCATCTCCTTTTCTTTTTATTAACTTTTTTTTACTTCCTTGTACAAACTAAAGGAAGTTTTGTTATCGCGAAAAATTCGGTTTTCATATTTCAACGTAAATATCCATTTTGACCATCCCTGAATCCATTTTGAGTAATTTCGGCATGACGTCTGTACGTATGTACGTGCGTAGTACATATCTCGCATAACATAAAACGATTAGCCGTTGGACGCTGAAATTCAGGATGAAGAACTCTTGTAACATCTAGTTGTGCACCTCCCTAGATTTTAACTAATGAAATATTTGGATCTTAAAGGGAAGGCACATCGGTTTAATTCCGACTTAACCTCTTATCCTTTTTAACTTTAAAATGTATAAATTTATTAATAATTATTAACCTCTGACTGTAAAAAAAATATTACAATAAAATATATAAGTGTATAATAATATATAAGTATAAAATAAAATATAAAAATGAAAAAATATAAGAAGTTATTAACTATATAAAATTTTATGAACTTTTCATTTTTAAAAAAAATGAGTATATGTAATTTAATAGGCGTACAAGGAAATCATGTGGTGTCCACATTAGATTTTTTATAACTGTAACATGAATATTGCTTAATTTAAGAAAGGAAATATTTGGTTAACCTTTAACGGGTACGCGAAACTAGACCGGGGAATGTGTTTTGATTAGAAGGAAATTGGTTTACCTGCTGATAAAATGAACGTATAAAAGAAGATGATGAGTTTTAGTAATTTATATATTTATCAATATTTATTCTTGTAAAAAGATAAGATTGTTAAATCATCTAGTACTATCAAATATGAAACAGTCTACAGTATTTCTTTTTGTCTTTCTGACAGTCTCTTTACTTTGCTGGAATACAGAAGCAAATCCTGCACTGGAAAACGAACTGAGAAGTTTCGAAGAGCCTAACAGTAAGTTATTTAAAATTTATGTCATAAATTGTTACAATTTATTACTTAATTTAATGTAAATTAATATTTTGTATTATTTTCTCAAAAATGTTATTCATTATAAAATAAAGTTTATAATTTAGAGGAGGCGTATATTTTATGATTATTACAATCTAAGTATGTTTACGCAGTTTTCTTCGCATTTTTATAAAAGCATAGACAAACTTCATAATTCACCATCCAATACTTGTTTGCGGCTTCTTATTGAAATCTATTTGGTCTGAAGCTTCTGGTCTAAATGATTAAGTAAAAGAAAAAATGTATTTGCGATAGTGTTAAACAGATGATATCGTTTTTATGTAGAATACGTTATGTCAGAAAATCAAAAAATTTTTACATTTGCAAATCCACTCACAGTCCGTAAATTAATATCTGTTATTATGCGATGTTTAGCACGAAAAACTATTCATAAATTTACAGATGTATAGGAAAAAATTACCCCGACTATGCAGTCTGAAAGAACGTCTTAGACAGAATCTAATACATATTATCTAAATCAAAAGTTGGCCTTTAAGGAGAATTCCTTCTTACATTGTTATTCTTGGTAGTCTTGCGTACGTGGAAAAAAGATTCAACTTACTCCATGTAGGAATTTTCAAATGTTTGTTAGGATAAACTAAAAAGAAACATTTTTCCAGTACGTAAACAAGCAGAGAAATGATTTTGAATATTTTTATTTTTTTATTGTTTATCTATCTTTTAATAATCTCAGAAATTTAGTTTCGAAAATTTTACTAGTTCATGATTTTAGTTTATCAAAAGATTACTTCAATAATATTAAAAATCACATTCAAACCTTAAAATTCAAAATCACTTCTAGGTTTGAAAAAAAAACAATAAAGAAAACAGTAAGAAAAAACTTGCCTATAAAAAACTCATTTCACTGGTGATTTACTGTAAAAATAAACACATACCGAAACGTGTTACTGAAAGAGATTTAATATTTTATTTGAAATTTTATATTTTAGAATGAAGGTGTTAAACATTTTTTAAATTATTTTTTTTTAAATATTTTAATTACTTGATATAGTCATTACTGTATATCTTTGATGTAATTTAATTTTTTCCCCCGTTATTTCTTCTATATTATGAATCGACATAAATGTATCAATCGACATATATGTATAAACATATACATATGCATATTTTATTTCAGTTCTGCCTAAAGCAAAGCTCATCGTAATACAAACACAATTGTAGAAGTTTTTCAATAACGTAGTATTAAATAATATTGATTCCCAAATTAACTTTAGTTTCTGTTCAAGTAATTAAAAAGGTTGTATACTGAAAAGCAGTAAGACAAGTTCATTCCCCAACTAATTATTAGAAATCCCTGAAAAAAATATTTATTTACAATACATTTTATTTACAGATGTCTACAGAAGTAAAAGGGGTCGCAACTACCATGATATCGGTACGATTGAAGATGTATTAAATGATGCAGAAGTTAAAGAAATGGGTAATATTGGTGAAATGGATTTTACCTTTTAAATTAAATTTTTAAGAAGTCTGATCACCATTTAGCGGAAAGGTAGGATGTTATTTATTATATAAAAGAAATTCTTCTAGTTATTTTGTATTAAACATTTTATTGAAAGATTTAAGTTTTTATTTTTATTGTGAACACGAAAATTACTGTATCGTTTTTGTTTTGTATGCAATAATTTTGAAATTTTAATTTTAATCTTCATCTTATAAGTAATGTCTACTCTAGAACAGAAAAGAAATCAGAAAGCAAAATTTGTTGTGTCCATTTAGTTCAGTAATTTAATAGAATATAATTCTATCAACACTTCAAAGACAGTTAATGTAAAAGGAAACAATAATAAAAATTTTAAATTCAAAAATAATGAATACTCATTATTAGATCATTTGGAAATCTTATACCTCTGGTTTCATAAATTACCTCTTATCTAATCCTATATTCATAACACAACAATATTTTAATAACTTTTTTAATTTTTTACAGCGCACTGATAAATAATGAAGATCATCGTAAAGCCATCATGAGAATTATTATATTTGTCAACCATCAAAATAATTTCTGTACTCGTATTTTTTTAAGTAAATAAAAATTATTTAATGAAAATATACCTAAAACAATTCCCTCCTACAAATTACAAAAGTTTCAAAATGTATTTAACATGTATGTAATAATCATTAGAAATTAAATAAATAAATGAATGAATAAGGAAAATTATTGTAATTATTTATTACTACTTTACAGCATATAACTCAAGTTACAAGTATGGTAAGGATGTTTGACAAAATTTACTCCTAACTTCTTACATACGGTAACGTACATAATTTGTTAAGAATGCTTCTTTATTTATAAATATATTGTTTATTTTGTGTTACATCTGTATTTGATTGTAATACATTCATTATAAGTAAAATATTAATTTATTTTATAAACGGTAATGTTTTGCCAATAATTTTATTGCTTGAGTTCAAAATAAATTAAATGTGTTCTTTTACTTTTAATTATATCTTACAGTGTATATTGATGCTAATGATATTTCCTGAGTCATGTTATAATAAAACCATGTTTAATTTAGACAATGTACGAAAATCGGAAACTTTTACAACGGATACTTTTTTCAGAAAATAGTAACGTAAATCTGGAATGAAGCGATTCACAGTTTTGTTGGTATGCGTATGTAGAGCCAATTACTGTGCTGTCCAATCATTGAGATCGCAATTGTAAAAAAATTATCAGCTGATGTAAAATATCAGTGTGGAATGGTTTTCTCGACGACATCCCTATCCGTAACTTATTATGAAATCTCAGGAATGGAGTTATTGCTTCTTTCACAATTAATCGACTGGGATGCTGAAAATTTGAAAGTAACGATCACATTTTAGACAATGTAATACTTATTTAACAAATATCCTCGCTTGGATTTTTCTTTACTTTCTTCAGAACATTACACTTTGTTTAAACCAAAATTATTATGTTCCGTTAATATTAGTTATATTCTTTCTGTTGAAACCCACTAAAGAAATCATTTTATTAATCCACATTCATCAGATGCATTTAGTTGCAAATGATACAGACGGGCAGCACTTGCAGCATGGTAAGAGAAAATAGTACAGGTATGCTACACTGACACAAAATGAGATCGGTGAAAAAGAAACTTCTATATACAGTAGCAGAAGGCATTTGTGATATGTTCATTGTTGTAATGTTGCAGTAATCTTCTTTCAGATAAACAAGTAACCTTTAATCATGACCGAACGAATAAAGGGACATATCAATTGAGAAATTAACCCTGAAACGTTCACCAAAAGTTGCCAACATGCATGCAAAGCGGGGTGCATGAGCGCCCCAGAAGTATTTAATACAGTTAAATCGACTAATTATTCAAAAAGAAAGACTTTTTTATACAATTATTGATTTTTAAAGTTACCTGTTATTTAATATACATATAACCTAATAATTGTCTTTTGACATTGAAACATTTTTTTTTCAACATTTAATACAAACGTCTCTTTTTTATGTTCTGCATAGACTATTTTTACATGTCAAACTGAACGATTGTGTCTTCCTATCTTTGTTTCTTGGGCAAATCGAACATCTTCCTTGTTTTCCACTTGTTTTCGAAACTTCTTCTACAGTGTACGTAACAGGTAAATAGTATAGGTATCAACGAGTGAGTAATGAGAATCAACTGTAGTTTTTTTTTTCACTGTAAAGTGAACTATTTCTGGTTTTCCACTTGTTTCAAACACAGTTTTTCAGAATGAAAAGTTGACAGCAGTGTTACAGCTTTTCCTTTTTTGATCTATAAGAAACTACAGTTTTCCTGCCGGTCAAAAGGAAATTTTAAAGATCCAACTTCAGTCTTTCTAGACGGTAAAAACGATCATTGATCTGTCTTTTATTACCTCGTAATGTGCCAATATATTATGATTCAGCATTTCTTGTGCTACCAGTAGTAAAATAATTGTCCATGGTAATATTGCAAATATTACACATTTATTTATTTATAATGTACATCGTACATGGTACGAATCCAAATAGTTAATTCTTGAACAGGAGAGGGTCACACTTTAATGTTTGGTGACAGAGCTAAGTCGTATAAATGAAGATTGTGAATTGTTCAATGCGATATTTAATAATCGTAACCCTATTTCAAAAGGTACAGTGTCAAAAACTATCAACCGATTTGAAGAAATAGGAAGCATTAATAATAGGGGAAAACCAGGGAGGCCTAAATCTGAACAAATAAAAAAAAATCGTTAGAAATTATGCATGAATTTATTGAGAATCTTCATTCGTCACTCGAACAGCAGCACGGGAACATAGCATTAGCTAAAGTTCAGCGATTCGAGCATTAAAAAGTAAAAATTTGAAACCCTTCAAAATTCGTCTGATGCAAGAATTTAGTAAAGATGACGACTACTATCAAAGAATTGAGTTCTAAGAAATTATGACAATATTTGTGCAGATCCTAATTTATTAAAAACGTAGATTTTACTGATGAGACCACATTTTTTTTAATAATTTTTCAATAGTGTATTATTAAATAATATTGATTACCAAATGAACTTTAGTTTTCTGTTCAAGTTATTAAAAAGGTTGTGTACTGAAAATCAATAGTACAAGTTTATTCCCCAACTAATTATTAGAAATCCCTGAAAAAAATATTTATTTACAATACATTTTATTTACAGATGTCTACAGAAGTAAAAGGGGTCGCAACTACCATGATATCGGTACGATTGAAGATGTATTAAATGATGCAGAGGTTAAAGAAATGGGTAATATTGGTGAAATGGATTTTACTTTCAAAATTAAATCTGAAATTTTAAGAAGTCTGATCACCATTTAGCCACAAATTAAATGTTTTTTATATTATAAAAGAAATTCTTCTAGTTATTTTGTATTAAACATTTTCCTGAAAGAATTAAGTTTTTATTTTTATTGTGAATACGGAAATTACTTTATTTTATTTGTTTTATATGGAATAATTTTTAACTTGAATAATTTTGAATCGTTCTTGAAGAAATAATTGACAAATTTGTTTGAAAAGATGTAATATAAAAAATACAAATACTTTGTATTATAAAATTATTAGTACAATAAATATTTATTATTTTTATTAATAATATAGTGGATCAGAGAAGATTTAGAAAATTTTTTACATTATACAAAATTGAAATGAAAGATAATCTCATCAATAATATAAAACGCCATTGCCTAATGCTCGCTGAAATTTTTGAAAAATATTATAAAGAAAACTGTTTTGAATTCCTATGGATACGAAACCCTTTCATATTGGTTATCATTCCTGGAACCCAACTAATAATGAAACAGTATCTTTGATACAACAATCTTGCAATGGAAAGTTGAAAATGAAATTTACTAAATTAGAGTTATGTGAATTTTGGTTAAAGGTTAAAAATAAATATCCATCGTTGTTCAGAAAAAAATTATTATTTTTAATTCCATTTTCTACCACATATCTGTGTGAAACTGGATTCTCTGCTATAGTGGCAGTAAGAAATAAATTTCGTTACAAACTGAATCTTAACCAAAATTTGTGCTTAAAATTAAGTTCAACTGAACCAGATATCTTTTCACTTCTTTCAAGGATGCACCATCCTTCTCAATAAATTTTTAGTCTTGAAAAATATTATAATCAGTAATGTATGTAAATTTACAATATAACATTTCTGTAAATAGATACTTTTATAAAAAATGATTAAACAATTTTAATGCGTAATAAGGTAAATAATTTTTTTTTATTGTTTTACCATTCCGAGATGTAACTCTTATCCTTAAAGGGTTAAAATTGAGTAACACTGGAATTTATTATTTTTTTTAATTTCTCGGTAACAAATGAAAATATCAACTTGATTTTTGGTGTGCGTAATCTTCATGAGAATATGTAAAAACCAGTTTCTAGATTCTCTGAAAATAGACCTTGAAACGGGTGAAAAACGTAAAAAAATTCGAATAATGTAGCAAATTTTTCCCTACATCCAATTATACTGACAAAATGTTCACTGGATTTTGGCCTACAAATACTCTTTAGATAAATATCTAAAAACTATAATTGGGTTTTTTTGAATTTTAATATTTTAAGGGATAAAAAATTGTATTTTTAAGACTTACAATTTGTACCGTTTTATGATACCGCTACTGAATCAATCTTCATGCGATTTGATAATACTGTGATGGTAATTTACGTCTGTAATTCTGATTATATATTTGGCGAGCGATTATATATTTAACTAAGCCGCAACGGGAAGTCTAAAAAGCAGTTTAGTGGGTCCTGTACTGGAAAAGAAATCAATATCACTAAGTATCACCAAGATTTTAGTTGTGAATTTTTCAATGAATTATTCACATCGCAGAAGATTTTAACTAACAGCATTGTATTCACTTAAGACAACCATTCAAATGTTTGTGGTATTTATATGTTAATATAGACTAATATTACTGTTTTGTCAAAGCACAAGGACTTCTTTATAAACTTAGAGACATTAACTCGTTATTGTCTATTTAAAAATTATAGTTTTGGTAATGTTATGATCTTATATTCAAAAAAACATGATAACGAAATGATCGGTTTATTCTGAAATTTCAAATCTGAAATAAATTGGTAATATTTTAATAAAATTCCACAGTAAATACTCAGTATTTTAAAAACGTCCAAACTGGTAACTTTTCTCGAAAAATTATATTTTTTTACCTTTCAAATGTAAGTATATTTATCGAATAATCGTTAAAATGCCTGCGTAAAAGTTAATAATTTTTGTATGTAATGTCATAATGACAGGCTGATGGAAGATATAAAAGATTAAGATACCGGGATTTAATAGTTTTTACAATATTGACAAATTTCCCACAGTTTGGTGACTATATGGTGCAGGCAACTGTGGGAACAAGGAACTCGGAAGTATTGCGGAGAGATTTAGAGACAATTATTTTTTGAAGTTATATTTTTATCAGTTTCATAGCTTCGAATTAAAAGCCTAGTATATCTGGTTCCGAAAATTTATCCACCTTTATTGCAATACCCTTAAAAAGAGTGATTATTCTGCTTTGACCCTGGTTTAGTAAAGATTCGATAACGGCCATCATTTTCTTGTCTAATTCATGAGATGTTTGTTTTTACTTTTTTCGTCTGTTCAAAATTTATTTTCTTCCGGTGTTTCCTTCTGTGTGCTAACAGCGGCAGCGTGATCGGCTTTAGACTGATCTGCAACAGGAAACTGTAAAAAGAATGTAAATGACAAAATACTGTTTACACTTTAATATTTTACAGACTGTTTTGTACGTCTTGATAAGCATGTCAAAAATAGGTACGATACAAAAACTAATTACAGAAAAAACTTAGCCTATATTGTAGGCTACGTTTTTTATTTAGCCAAAGAAAAACATGTGCACTCTATAACTAAGACATAAATTAACAAAATAATACAGTAACTGTTTTTTTTTTCAAAAATGAGATAAAAAGAAAATTACATACTGGATTAGTTTGTAACACTATCCCAAGGATAAAGGCGTATTATTTTCATTATCTACCAGCTTTCACTGAATGTGAAAATAGGACTAGAAAAGATTATGGAGGTAGAAGAATTTTGTTATTTGGGAAGTAAAATTACTAAAGATGGACGAAGCAGGAGCGATATAAACTGCCGAATAGCACAAGCTAAACGAGCCTTCAGTAAGAAATATAATTTGTTTACATCAAAAATTAATTTAAATCTCAGGAAAAGATTTTTGAAAGTGTATGTTTGGAGTGTCGCTTTATATGGAAGTGAAACTTGGACAATCGGAGTATCTGAGAAGAAAAGATTAGAAGCTTTTGAAATGTGGTGCTATAGGAGAATGTTAAAAATCAGATGGGTGGATAAAGTGACAAATGAAGAGGTATTGCGGCAAATAAATGAAGAAAGAAGCATTTGGAAAAATATAGTTAAAAGAAGAGACAGACTTATAGGCCACATACTAAGGCATCCTGGAATAGTCGCTTTAATATTGGAAGGACAGGTAGAAGGAAAAAATTGTGTAGGCAGGCCACGTTTGGAGTATGTAAAACAAATTGTTGGGGATGTAGGATGTAGAGGGTATACTGAAATGAAGCGACTAGCACTAGATAGGGAATCTTGGAGAGCTGCATCAAACCAGTCAATTGACTGAAGACAAAAAAAAAAAAAAATCTACCAGCTTAACAGCCCGGTTGCACTTTGTTGCTGTAGTGTACTAATATTTATAAATTTAAATATTGGCATTAATCTAGTCTGGCCAAATTACCTGAGTGAAAATCCGAAAATTGACATTTTTTTCAATTATGATACTTTTCCCCAAAACACTTTTATAGGAAGTATATACATTAGTTAATCAGAACGATTAATACTTTACAGTAAATAAAATCCGGGACAAATCAGCATCCAGGCCGCACAATTTTAAAAGGTTATTTTTTTATATTTATTGTCAACTTAGGAACTATTTTTTAATAATTAATTTTCCCGAGTGCTTCCCCATGAGTATGGGAACCTCCAAAAGAAAAAAGTATTTTCGAATTTTCAAATTTTTAATGCTTAAAACGTATTTTCTTGAACGAAAAAGTCACTAAAATAATTTAAATACCCCTCCTCTGATGGATAAGCTCCCAAACAATAATGATAAATAAGAATTAAAGCCTGTTCAATTTATCAAAAATGTTAGTGTTTTGTAATTTCTTCAGAGCAACACTTAGGTTCAGTACAGGACCCGAAACTTTTAGTGGTCTAAGAACATGGGTTTCAAAAAATCGGCCTCCATCTTAAAAATAATAGTTATAAATGGTTATCGTATGGGAAACCATATTGTGCACAAATTTTCATCAATTTATCTTTAATAAGTAGTAACAGAAAAGTGTTGACCATATCAGTAGATTAAAAATAAAAATTCTCTTTTAATCTAAGATATTAGAAATTAAAGATAAAGAGAGTCTGTAAAATAATTTAATATAATAAAAATTTGTGGAGAATTTAATAAGAAAATATATGTATATAAAATCAACAGAAAAGAAATACAAGTTTTAGAAATTACTTAAATTTAAAATTAAGCATGTGGCAGAAAAACATTACAATTTTAAACAGAATAAAAATTTTCCTTAAACTACTAAAAAATTAACAAAATTAACTAATCCGTTGATTTCAGATTATTTAAAAAAGAAAATTTAAAATGAAAACTTACATTAATTAATTAAACTATACTTCAAAATTATTATTGAAAGAGTTATTTATGATTAAGATACTAATGTATACTCAAAATATTTGATCAGTATGACTAGAATTTTGTTGAATATAAGATTCTGCATTATGAATCCATGCTTCTCAAATAAAAGTTCCATAAAACCAAGCTTACAAGTTGATAGTACTTACTCCATAATAAGTTATTTGTAATAGTTGCTTTCTATTATGCAATTTCTTAGCTCTTCTTGTGTACCAGTAAGTGTAGAATAAACCAACATAAAAGAAAATAGTCTGATAAGTAAGATCAGGAGATCATAATTTCTTTTACGGTCTGTTCCAATCAATCTTTTAATTACCATTGTATTATTTTTATAATTTCTAATAATACAGTAGAAGTAAGTTGGTGAACCAAAATATAATAAGTACATCCCAGTAAACTTGCAATTAGACTATCTTCCAAAATTCAATCAGATTTGTTTGCAAGAAATGTAAATATTTATTCCCAAAAACTTTGGTGATAGAAAAGAACTGATAAAATTGTCACAAAGACCACAATACACATTAAAGAAAAAAGTATGTTGAAATATGTTGTCGCAGAACAACTGGATTTTCCTCTGCCCGAGTGTGAGTATTTTAAAATTACAACCCCATTACTGGTGAAGCATGATTTCTCAGTAACTAAAATATTGGAATTTTGTATACACTTTCCAATTAGCTAACACAGAATTTTGTTTATTTTTTACAATCTGGTAATAATGTGTATTATAAACAAGCATTATGTGGAACAGGCGCAATTCTTGGTCTCATAATGTTCACCAATACTCAGTTGTGAAACCAACATGACAACCTTCTGGTGATTGTTAATTATGTAATACAAAGTAATTCTTAAGTATTTGAATTTTTTATAAACCATTGTCAACAAGCAACTAATTTCAGTTTTTGATTGAGTTTTTCTACAGACATTTTATGACTAGGTAGTCTTTGATTTAACCAACTGGGTTGGTGGGTAGTGGATGCATCTTCACAAATCATCTGATTTCAAAGTCGAGAGTTCCAACGTTCAAATCCTACTAAAGGGAGTTACTTTTATATGGATTTGAATACTAGATCATGGATACTGGTGTTCTTTGGTGGTTGGGTTTGAATTAACCATCATGCATCTCAGAAATGGTTTTTTTTTTTTATTTAACCTCCGGATCCACCGTTAGGCATTCTTCAGAGGATGAAGCTCAATGATTTGTAGCGTGTGTGAAAATACCCCATGCTCTGACCTTTTCACACACGCTATAAATCATTCAGCTTCATCAAATGGTTGACCTGAGACTGTACAAGACTACACTTCACTTACACTCTAACATACCATCCTCTGAAGTAATACTTGACGGTGATTCTCAGAGGCTAAACAGGAAAAAAAGAAAGATATTATTCTTTGATTTGGAGATTTATCACAGTACTCTCAGAAAGCACCCATACCACTGTAATAGGGAAAGAGGGAACAAGCAAAAAGGGAAATAGGGATAAGGGAAGAAGGGAAAAGTAAAAAGAGAAATAGGGAAAAAGAAATAAAATGAAAGGTTAAATTTTGTGAAGTTCTGTAATGTTCATTTTTTTAATGTTTAATCAAACTTTCATTTAATCTATATATATATATATATATAATATATAGATATAATCAAATCTAGCAATAGCGAATTATTGCCAGGTCTGCTAGTACTCAATAAACTTTATGTGTAAGTGTAATTCTATGGGATACTGTATAGTATTAGAGTTTACTAAATAATGGTTTTTAACATCATATATGTTTCTCTATACTTAGAAAAGTGCAAGAGCATAAGCACAAATTTATACTGGTTTATAACCAATGCAAAATAAAAAGACAAAGTATATTTCAGTAAAAAAAATATTTATTTGTAAATATACATCAGTAATATAGTTATAAATAATTTATGTATATATACTAATTTAATAAATTCACATACATAAAAACAAACTACATACAATAATTACCATTTTATAAATTTTTATAAGCACCAATAAAACAATAATTTATAATTGTTGACAAATAATGAAAAATTATAAGGAAATGAATACATATTAATATGTTTATTCATATGAATTCTAAACAAAATTTAAAAATCTTGAGTTATAAAAATTTAACAGAAATGAGATAATTTGAAAGTAAGATGACTTCACATTCAGTAATATAAAAAAAAAAATAATTAAAAGTAAAGTTGTCATATGTGGTACACTCTGTTAGAATTCATATTTTCACAGAACTTAAATAATCAAAAACAAGTGTTCTTAATATAACCAATTCACCAGGATTAGTAGAAAGTACACATTTAATTATAGTAATAGTGATCCTGAAAATACATGATATAAATTGGTCAAGAAAGTACTTTTATCAAATGCAAATTGTAATTAGAATAAATAAATTTGTGTTATTCCAGGGAAGATTTTAAGTAATACATCAAGGTCCTAGCCCCTTAGGAGTTAAAATATTAAACATATTCATTAAAAAATTAATCCTTTTACTTCATTATTATATTTCTGTCACCAGACAACAGAATTATAATGAAAAAAAATGACTACTCTTTTTTCTTTAATGAATATCTGTAAATATTCAATATTCTCACAACCATGAGGATAATGAACATGTTGGGAGTCCTAGGGGTAGAGACCCCTGCTAGAAGATAGAGCGAACAAAGTGAGCCTTGACTGGCTTTTATAAAAGACCACAATTAACAATAACTACAAATATTTTTTTCTTGTATTCATTCAAAATTATAGAATAAAATCTCACTCAAGTTCATCTCTGTACTTAGGTAACATAACCAAAATACCTCTTATAATCAACAAAAATTATAAAGTATTAGATATACTGTATAGCACTAGTTGATCTCACTCAGCTAGTTTTTTGTCTGAATTTTCACTTTGGTTCCCAAACAGAAAGGAGATTTAAAAGGATACAAGATCATGACAAATATGGTTTTCAATTTCTTGTATAAATTAACATCTCTTACTATACGGGAGGAGATTTTAAAAAATGTAAAACTTAGATGGGAATACAGAGTAAAATTACTGTTATCTCTTCTTACATTTTACATTTCTTTATTGTTTCTGCATACAATCTGTTAATTCTGTAAGAAAATTTATTTTTATCAAAAATTAAAACGCATTTCATTTTATCAAAAATGAAATACTACACTATCTTATGAAAATAAAAATATGAAAAACCAATTTCCTGGGCTTATGCAATTTGTGTAATTTACAGAATGAAGTTAATCCGATTTACTTGGTCAGTTATAAGGCATAATACTTTTTTATAATAATTAAGATTATCTTTTAAATAAATACAATTGTAAATTTTAATGATAAAAGATTATCAAAATGTAGAACTTCATCCAAAAAAACAACAAATACTTGATTACGTTGTACATTTCTGTTAGGATTACTTTCACTTTTTAAACATATTTAATATTATGAAATCATTCAAATTTAATCAGGCCCATCTGTTGCATAAAAACTTTTAACAATATAATTACATTATAAATAATTATTAATTTTTTAGCTAGCTCAAAATACTGTTAGAGCTACCCATAAAATATAACTTTTACAAAAATTAATAATATACAGTTCAGACAACTGAAGCAACTAGAATCAAAATCCACCTAATTTTAGTTTCATGACACTGAGAAGAGCATCTTTCTAGTTCACAACATTAGACTGGACAGATGTTTTTTCAATATTAATTCTAAAAGGCAAAAATGCAACAATTTTTAATTTCAAAATTCACCACATCCATTCCTGATAACGGAAATTTTACATAAAATCACATTCCTCATTTATTTTCATGTGAGATACAATATTAAAATACATGAAGTAAAAACATCTTTACTTAACTGCAGATGATCAGCTATCATGAATGTGACAACATAATCTAGTTCAAGTGCAAATAAAATAAGAATTACTGTTTGTCCTAATTAAAATTGTATTTTATGCCTTTTGACAGCATGAGGTGGTCAGACATAATGGATTAGCTGGAGAAAAGGAACATATCATCATCCTTACCTGTGCAGATTAATGCAGCCATACCTCAATGAGAGGAGGATTTCCACAACAAGGCTAAACAATGGACTCCTCAGACAAACAATGCATGTGGTGTTCCCCAGAGTTCATTACTGAGACCTCTGTTGTGGAATACGGTGTACAATGGGCTGCTCAATTTAGAATGGCCAGAGGATGTGGAGCCAGTGGGCTTCACTGATGAAGCTGCCCTGGTTGTGGGATAGACAGTAGTCCAAGGTCTTTTTAGCAAGAACCAACGATACTACAGCTGTGGCCAAGGTATGGATGGAAGGCTGAGTCTTGATGTAGAAAAGGCAGAGGTGATCATCCCAGCCCAGGAGGAAGCTTCTGCGAATCCAGACACAATGGAAGAATTAGTTTTGAGGTAGCAGTTAAATATCTGGGAAGAGTCAAAGGTTTGGGAGGCATATAGAGCAGTCAGCTCAAAAGGTGGAGAGAACTGCCATGTTGTGACATCAACTTTCTAGGTTGATGTCACACATAGTGGGTCTCTATCATCAAACAAAGATTGCTAGCATCAACAGTGTAGTCGATCATACTATGTACCTGTACACCATCATGCATTTTGAGTTTGGTAGATAGAAAAGTAGGTTAAATTGGATGGCCCTCAGAATTGCATCAGCCTACAGAACTGTATCAAGCAAGGCAGTGTTTGTGGTTGGGGTGCCAGTGATGGACCTCAGGACCACAGAACAACTGGAAAGATGACTCAAATGAGGAAATATGGAAAAGGCTGTTCATCAATTAGAAAGATCAAATTTCCATTGAATAGATTTATAAATAGTTATCAGATAAATGAGTCATTTTGTTCCAAAAGCAAAGATTAGAAACTAAATGTTTCACTAAATATATAGCACCTAATTCCAACATTACATAATATTTTAAAAAAACTTTGTACACTTTGTATCTCTTATTAAATGTTGAGGATTAAGAATTGTACTCTTAACTACAAAAGTAGTATTTTTCAGATGGTAAAAAAAAAATCAAGAACTCATTTTCAGTATTACTTGTTAACACCAATTCTAATACTTTCTGATCAATGAAATACCACTTCAAAACGTTTTTTACTTACATTAAATAAAAAATAATGAAGCTCTTACTGATTTTTCTTACAAGTGCATTTTAAATTATTTTTTAGAATACTTAATATTTCAAGCACATTATAAAAATATAACTTTTTTCAAACAAAAATACACAACTTTACACTAATGTTGGTAAGTCTGTTCCAAATTCCAGAGATTTACTCCAAAATATTACAGATGTGAAACTGTTAGGTTATAAGGAATAAACTTTGTACATTCGGACAGTGCGGGTACATTTGATAAAAAGTAAAATAAATAAGAAAAAATGAAATGCAATTAACAATATTAAATTATATCAAATAATAATAATCTACCACACACCATGTAGACATATAAAACCTTGTTAATAGTTTCATACAAGAAGTTTTAAAAAA